>NW_024426008.1:21804748-21846676 GCF_017311325.1 Ursus maritimus | reverse complement strand
AGGGAAAGAAAGAGAAAAGTTATGTGTGTGAAGTTCAGGGTATGTAAGAAGAAGGACCAGATGCCACTGAGGCTAGTTCCCAGAGGGAATACTTGTTTGCTTGGTGGGATTAAACATCTAGATTCCCCACCTCTGTTCTCTTTTCCATTTGAGATCTTTGGAAGAAGCACCATTGCTCTTCTCAGTTTGTATGGAAGGGAGCAGAATTAAAATGTCTCGATTCTGGATTGGACAACAGGCATTGGGTAGTGTCATATAAAGGGATCATATTTGACATGGACATTTGGGAGTGCGTGTTACTAGATTTCCTTCTCTCAGGAGAGAATGACAAGTGTCATGGTATTAGCAACGAATGCATCTGTAGATATAATCTCCAGATATATATTTTTAAATAGGCCATTCCAACGGAAACACTGAAGAAGTATTTTTTTTTTAGGGCCGCTTTAGAGTTTTGAGCCACTTTAGTAGGAAGGGAGACAGAGCTCTTGCCCTGCCACTGAACAGATCAGAATCTACCTTTGTAGCTGTCTTTGAGCTTATAAGGTCTGTTTTAGGTTACAGAATCTAAGACTGACTTGTTGGGCTAACTGGGTCTCTGGAGCCCATGTTGCTTTTAACCAGCAAGTCCAAGGTTAGCATGAGACCACACAAAGTTTATGGTCATTGGTTTGGGAAAGCCCGTATTTCAAGAGTTGGAAGTTCCATTGATGTTATTGTGTCTCCTCAAGCATTTTCCCCAAGCATGCATTTATGTGTCTGTGAGGAAGAAGACTGCATTGTGGGCTGCATATTATTTGGCAACCTGCCTTTTCTACTTACATTATTATGAATATCTTTCTGTGTTGGCTTCTATACTGCTGTATGGTATTCCACTATAGGGATACAGAATAGAACAATTTATAAGTTCCCCCATCATGGATATTTTGGTTGCTTATTATTCGCTACCCTATCATATACAGTACTTGGGTGAGTATCCTTGTGTTTATATATGATATTCTATATACATACATAGTCATTTAACTGGGCCCTTGTTTGGCTGTTTTTTAGGACATGTTTTTTTTTTTTTTTTTTTTAAGATTTTATTTATTTGACAGAGAGAGACAGCCAGCGAGAGAGGGAGCACAAGCAGGGGGAGTGGGAGAGGATGAAGCCGGCTCTCAGCGGAGCAAGGAGCCCAATGCAAGGAGCCCAATGCGGGTCTCAATCCCAGGACCCTGGGATCACACCCTGAGCCGAAGGCAGAGGCTTAATGACTGAGCCACCCAGGTGCCCCTTAGGACATGTTCTTAAATGCAAATGAGTCTACATTATAACCTCTTTCATCTGTAAAATATTTTGTGAATACAAGGTTAGGGTAGATGTCTTTTAATCCATGGTATGCTTTTCCATATCATAAAAATTATAGGTTTGGTAACTTCATAAAAGTATATTGATTACATACTAGGTATAGTACGTATTTGCAATTTATGCGATATTTGTGTCTCTTTAAATTTAGAGTTCTTTCTCAGTGCCCAAAGTCTTCATAGATTACTTTATCTCTTTAAAAGTTGATTTTGCTTGGGGCGCCTGGGTGGCACAGCGGTTAAGCGTCTGCCTTCGGCTCAGGGCGTGATCCCGGCGTTGTGGGATCGAGCCCCACATCAGGCTCCTCCGCTGGGAGCCTGCTTCTTCCTCTCCCACTCCCCCTGCTTGTGTTCCCTCTCTCGCTGGCTGTCTCTATCTCTGTCGAATGAATAAATAAAATCTTTTAAAAAAAATAAAATAAAAAATAAATAAAAGTTGATTTTGCTAAAATAGGCTCAGTGCTGCTGCTGTCTGTGTGGCCATTTAGGGTCCAATGACAGCTTGCCATTATTGGAGCAAGACAGACCTGGACTTAAGCCTGACTTCATCCCTTAATAGCTCTGTGACCCTGGACAAGTTAATCTCTAAACATTACTTTCCTCTACTATAAAATGGGAACGTCTACTTGATGGGTGAAATAAATGAAGGTTAAATGTGTGCAGAGCATCTATCACATGGTAAGTGCTCAGCAGAGGTAGCTATTCTTATTAATATCCCTGATAGTGAAGATGATAGATTTATAATAAAGGGCTCATTGCTCATCATCTTTCAATGCTGAGCGTTAATACCATTAAATGCTCTATCCAGTAGGTTCTGGTCACTCTCAGGATTGGATGGACCAATAGGGAGAAACATTTATCTGGTACCTTTCAGTAAGAATTTTTCTGTATGTTACATCATTGTGTCCTCAGACTCTCCTTCCAGTAGGAAAGAGTGTAGGATACTTAGATGTTTTTGTTTCTTTGGTTTTCTTTTCCTTTTCTTTCCACTGGTATCTATGCACCACGATTTTTAGCACGTCATGCAGGTAAGACCGAGTTGCCTACTCATGAACGTGAGTAGGAGAGAGTGCTGATACAGGACCAGCAGTGGACTGGACAAGCCCTTGGTTCTCTTTTCCCCAAAATGACCTCTGGGCCTGATGACAGTTTCTCTTGATAACTAGAAACAAATAACAAATAATAAAATAGTTCTTGTATTATTTCAGTAGTTTGGCTTTACTAATATGTTAGTAGATGGTTTTATTTTTTTAAGTACTTGGTCCTTCAAGACAAAAGCTGTTAAAGTAATTTAATTTGATTTTTCTTCTCCAAAGAAACAGTTTTTGATACTCTGAGTCAAGGGAAGAATTAGTTAAGCGAAAACCTTTGTTTGAAAAGTGAAAAAAGTTACCCAGGCAACCTGTATATGTTACCAGTGTGCTGATTAATCATCACCAACATTAATCACTGTCATCAGTTATCACGGGAAGATGACTGCCTCGCAGTCTACACTATTATCATTCCATCATTGTCCACAGATCAATTTAGTATGAAAGATTAATTGTACATAGTCATGAGGATTACAACATTAAACCTAAATAAACAGGCTCAGCTTTTATAATGCAGAAAATCATGAATTTTCCTTTTACATCCCTTCAGTTACTTGATTTATTGATTTGATAAAGCCCTGTGTTGTACAATGAATAAACTTTCACAGAGGTGTATTTTAAATAAAAAAGGCTGACTACAGTCTGTAGCTTAACGAGTTTCATATGTATTAGAGGAAGTGGGGGGAAAAAGCCAAGTCATAGTGTTTTGTGTTTGTAGTCAAATTACTCAGTTCAATATATTTTTGTCAAAGTTTCAAATCATTACATTAATCACATGATTGTTTACCTCTATGTATCAACTTTCTAATATGGCCCATTGTTTTATGTTATATTGTCTTTTTTGAAAGTTGCTTAATATCCTTAGGGTTTTTGTTTTTTTTTTTAAGAATTGAAATCATCTTAATATTTTTCATCATCTACTCCAGAATAGTCCAGAAATGTGTATTTTTCATACTAATTTTATGTTCAGAAAAGTAAATAATGGCAGTCCCCACCCCCCCCCCCGGCCCCGCTCCTAAAAGCACAGCTCATTTTAGTTATCTAATTTTAATAGAGATTTTAATTGCTCTGGGCATTATGTATACTAATGTTTATTTTCTAACATTTACTCAAGAATGCTGATGCTTAATCAGAGCATTAGTAATAAAAATTTTATTCCACAAAAGATCAGTTATGATTTGGGATTTTTCTGTGTCAAAGCACACAAATGTTAAACTTCTTGTTCTGTATTTTAAAAGCAGTAATTCAGTTCAAATCCTGACAAATTTTTTTTCCCTGTAGATAGTATTCCTATACTCTTATGTCGAACCAGGTTTCTAAGTAAATGATTTATATTTGAATGTCACATTTTAGATGTGACTTATCTTTATTATACCCATTAAGTGACTCATAATAACTTTGGTTAATTTGGTTCAAGTAGGAATTAGAGGTAGCATCTTTTGTTTATCTATACTAAGGAAGAAGGAAGGCAATTCTCTGTTGCACTTGAAAATTAAATTCCAAGTCTTTATTTTCTGTACTGAATTAGAACCTGTTACATTCCTCAGTGTAAAAAAAACAATACAGTCAGTGTAGTGGAGCCAAACTTTGCGGACTTTGCTTTTTTAAAGAGCAAATTATTTCAGGCTGAAGAACCCCAATAAAAATTAGATGGGTACTACCTATTTTTAAGCTATCCCAGTTATATAGTTCTGTTTGAAAAGTAATTGATTAGGTCAGACTATTAAACCATTTAATTTGGCATGTACATTGTGTGTGATAAAAGGAATCCAACTGTGAATTTGAGTGTATTAAATAATCTTCAGGAAGTTCCATAAAGAACATCTGAATGCCTTGAAACTTGCAATAACGCATGTTTGTTCCAAACACATTTGCTTTGCCTAGGTTTTGCCCATCAGGTTGAAGAAATGCTAATCTTGTCGCATTCAGCAGCTGGGTTTTTGCAATATTCTTTTCCTTCTCCTAGGGGTTAATTAGCCTTCTTTCAAAATGTGGCCTATTTAGCTGTAGATTCGCATGATTCAGCCAGAGTTGGCTGTACAAAGCAGAACCGTTAACAGGCGGGTGTGTCCAACTGCTTAATTAGCCAGAATAAAAAGGTCCTTTGTCAAACAAGCATCTGTTGCTCTTGACACACCTGACAGCCACATTAGGCAAGGATGACTAGACTGAAATTGTGCATGTCTCTCCTGCAAGAATATACAACTCATTTACATACGGGCTGCATCATGGACCAACTGCAGGGGATTATTTAGCTTATCAAAATGGATTAATGTGACTGCATTTGTGGCTGATAAACAAATATCACTTGAAAGGGGGCTGTGAAGGAACTGAACTAACCAAATTACTCCCAAACATAAACAAAGCACAGAAACTACTGCTAGATGAATAGGAACACCTCAGATGTACACACAAACCTTATGTCGGGTCTAAAACGAAACCTACAAGTGAAGCCTGCTAAGACACTACCCTCAGCCATGATTCTTGCTTTGCTGAAATGTTGGAAAGCGACCGGAACACTCTGAATGCGTCAGTGGGTTTAAATGATCTGTTTAGCAAAATTTGGCAGGAGGGTTCTGCTCCTCAAACATGCTTTAACATTCTAATTGATCTGCTGTTAAGTCAGGTCTTCAGAATTAATCAGTTAAAATGCCTTTGGAAAAATACTTAGGAGTTAGGTTCTCTTATGGCCTCAGCAGAGGGAGAGAGAATCCTTCCTGATTTTGATGTCGGAGAGAGAAAGGGTTGCCTGTCCATTGTTATTGGAAGGCATAGATGAAATACAATGGCTTGAGAATCCCAAAGACTTTGCTGTTCAGATCCAGTCTGTAGCTTTTCGTTCGGAAGCCCTATCATCATGATATTGCAAAGTAATACATACAAAGTGGGGACATCGTGGGCTTTGGAGTCGGCTCACCCTGGGTTTGGATTCAGGCTCTTCCCTTTACTGGCTGGGTGGCTTTCAGCAAGTTGTGGAATCTATTTGTGCCTCGGTTTCCTCCTTTGTTAAGTGGAAATAAGAGCGCTGCCGTTAATGGGAGTCTTCTGAGGATTAAATGAGGTGTATTTTGAGCACTTAGCGCATTGCATGGCACCTGGGAAAGACTTGTCAGAGGAGAGACCTAATTACGGTCGCTTTGGGGCCAGTCTCTGCCAGGGGTGGGACTGAGACCCTCTCAAGCCATGAGGACTTGGCAAGGGAAGCCTCTTCTTCATAACAGAAAGACAATGAAATCGTAGGAGGATGAAGTTGTGTTCGTCAAGGAGGGATGGAGAGACTAAGTTCTTATCCTTTGGTACGACCCTGTGATCCAGGACCCAGTGAGACGGATGAGAGCAGTCACTGGGCAGTAAACAGAAGATATTCTGGGGCAGTTATCGGTTGTCCTGGATTGGGCTTTCTGTGCCACTTTTGATGTGGCATGGCGCCAGAGGCTGGATGGAAAGCTCTCCATGACTTTCTCACTTAAGTTACAAAGCCATCATTTTCTGTCCATCTCATTTCCCCCAGTCTCTCCTGCAAAGGTTGCTCCGATAAAACAGTTGGGGCCCCTTTCCTTCTTTTTCATTCCAAAAAGATCCCCAGTTTGCTTTTCTTTACTCTCTTCTATCTATGCAATGTCTATTCTGAAATTCAGGACTCCCCACTTACTTGCTCTAGTTGTTTAGTGAATGAGCTTTGTTGGTATATCCAAACCCTCCTTTCCGAACTCCAGCTGTTTGATCTTGGTTAAGTGTGACCTAACATCTCTGGGTGTCCACTGACTCGTCCGCAAAATGAGGAAAATCATAGTTCCAATCATCTGGTTACACATTTCTCTTGGTAAAGTGGACAAAACTTGGGTATATCTCTTCTGTATAAAAGAATTGAATGAGCATAAATGTTACCAAGATTCTTAAACCCCAAACATAATTTTTCCATTTTCAGTCTGGATGTGTAAGACTAAATATCTGGTTACCCCAGAAAGTGTCATGAACTCACATGCCTGTAGAGGCCAGGCAAGTGGAGTATTGCCATTAAAAATAATTTGTCTATAAAACACATAATATAGGCTCACCTTTTCTAAATTTTCATATTTTTTGTAAGAATCTGGAAGTTGGTTTTTAACATGGAGATTTCCGATTTTTAAATATTGGCAGTTAAGAATTTTAATTTGTAGTAACTCTAAGCCAAAGCCTGTCTGTGGAGTCTACTACTATAGTCCATGAGAGGCCAGTTTCCAAATCTGTGCCTTTTATCTTCTGATAAACTCTTTCAGGTAGTTTATTGGGAATTCTTAGGAATTGCTTTAAGAGCATATTTAATTTTTAGGGGGGGAGGGGCAGAGAGAGAGTCTTAAGCAGACTCCAAGCACGAGGGTGGGGCTTGATCTCACGACCCTGAGATCACGACCTGAGCTGAAACCAAGCGTCTGACACTTAACCGACTGTACCACCTAGGCCCCCCCCCCACGTATATTTAATTTTTTAAGAGATCTTTATTCATTATATTCTTGCGTACATTAGGTATAAAATAGTAGATGTCAAGGTATGGGTCTTATACCAAAAGGGGTGTGTGGACTGGTCTGCAGAAAACAGTGTATGGGCACATGAGAAAGTCTCGATAAAATTCCCAGCCAGCGTTGGGAGAAATAGGAGGGAGTTTTAGGTGAGCGACTTCACTCTAAGAAATACCCACCCTTGATTGGCCATAACTGGCAACGCTGTCTTCGTTTATATACTAAACAGATCAAGTCCTCCACCTATCTTGGGGTTGGGAAGAGAGGCTTAGAAAACCTCCCTGAAGATGGTGTCCAACATCTGGTTCATTGTTCATTCTCTGCAGAAGGGGAGCTCACTAATCTCACTTTCACTAATAGCCCCTCTGCTGTAGGACAGAAGGTGTTGATGGTCTACAAGCATGTAATGAATCAAATGGCATTGGCTTTTGCTTTCATTTTCGGGATGGTATATTTTTCCCTCTGGGATGGCATAAAGGAAGAGGCACAGATAGGGTTCCTAATGTATATATCCCTTCCCCAAAATTAGAGAACCCAGGGTCCTCCACTTAACTAGGCAAGAATTTTATGTAGTGATTCTGTCATTCTCAAACATTTACAGGCATGTCCATGGTCTTAATGCTAGCTCAAAGGGGTGTGTGTGTGTGTGTGTGTGCGCGCGTGGGTGTGTGTGTGTGCGCGTGTGTGTGCATGTGTACGTGCGTGTGTGTTTGTGTGTTCGCTTGGAGATTAATACTACAGTTTAAAAAATGAACTATTGTTCGGGAGATTTCACATAAAAATCTGAACTTTCAGCCTCGTTTGGAAAATTGGGAGACCTGGCACCTACAGCTTAGCCTTCCCACAAATTCTCAACTTCTTGGAGCTGAACGTTAGTAGCTGACCCAAATAAGTGGGGTGGTAGCTACAGTCTCTGTAACTTCCCCCGTTGTCTTATAAGCTTCTAATCACTTTCACTCTGTGTGCCGGGGTCCCTCATCTGTAAATGGAGGATTATAACCCTACCAATCACACCGGGTTGTTACATGGATTAATTTACTCAAAAATTAACATGTAGAACATTTGGAAGAGTCCTTAGCATATGTTAAACATTGAGTCAGTGTTAGCTGTTATTGCTGTCTCTCTTGTATGTGGTAAGGTTTATGTAGGGCTTTGACTAATAAAAGAATAAGAAAATCACTTAAAGAGTTGCCAGTGGTCAAGGCCTAGAGAGAAAAATAAGCACAGATTCAAAGCAAAAGGGCCTAATCCCATGGATTAATTTACTCATACATTAACATGTGGAGAGCATTTGGAAGAGTCCTCAGCTCTTAGGCCTAGTCCCATAGCTGTTCCTGTCACCTTGAGTGAGTCTCCACCTCTCTGGGTTTTAGTTTCCTCGTCTATAAAATAAGAAGAGTGGATAAGATGTCTTCGGAGGTCCATTGCTAAAATCAAATGAGATGCTAGAAAAGGTTTGGGGGAAAATTAGAAGAGGGCACACTATGACAAAAGATGATGAGGGGCTTAATTTTCTACTTGAAAGAACTGGATACTCTTCCAGAGTTTTCTTGGGGAAAATTTAAACTATAATGCAATATTTTTCTAAAGCTATCAATTAAATATTGTGTCCCTACCCCCCCTCAGGAAAGAAAATTAGAATTCTGGCCCTGCTCAATAACAAAGAAATTAATATTTATTCCGTTGACTCTGTAAGTAGCAAAAGGGAATGTTGAGACTGGGAGTTCTGAGAAACCAGGCCTGTTAGAGCACATGCTACAAAATTTACCCTGTGATAGCAGGTCAGGCACATATGAACTAAAAAATGTGCCAGGTTGAAGTCTGAGTGGGAGAAGGTAAAATTTTGTGTCTTTGCTTATACAAGTCTCATTTCTGTAAGAGTGGTCCTCCCCATCTTCAAAATACTAAACATTGTTGGTTTTTGGCTGTCTTTGTGTAAAATCGAGGTAGATTTTAGTGCAATATCATACCACAGGCAGAACAAATTAGTGAGCCTGATCCTCTGGTTAGACTTTTGGATATACATTACTTTTTTTTTTTAAGATCACAGCATAGTAAGTTTGAAAGTTGAAAACGATGTTAGAAATAATTCTAAATGGTACACCTTTGGTGACATCTTAATGGCCACAAAAGTATCTAGAAAATAACATTTTATGACATATTTACGTTCAGTTAGAGTTTGTGGACTGAAAATTGAGTATTTAGAAACAATTTTGGACTATGGTTTATAATATGATTGAACCAGTTTACAACGGATGAGACCTAAGGAAGGTAGATTTCAATGAAGTTCAACTTTGATAGCCCCAAAATGAGGGGTGCTAAATGGGGATTTTTTTTTTTAGTGTGACTTGGTCATTTTCTGCATTTATTTTAAAAGTGGTCAGAGTGTCTCTAACCACGCGTGGAATATCGGGGCAATGTGTTGGCGTAAGAAGCACCCTGGACAGTTGAAAGTTACTCTCAGCATAGGACTTTAAGAACAGATGTCATGCAGCTGGTCACGTGAAGTGCGCATTTACAGCTTCATCTCTGTTTTGCTACATTTCAGAGACCATCATGCAGACATCAGAGACCGGGTCGGACACAGGTTCGACAGTGACTTTACAGACATCTGTAGCCAGTCAAGCAGCAGTGCCTACCCAGGTGGTGCAGCAGGTACCCGTCCAACAACAGGTAAGGAGCTGCTGTTGTCAGAGAAAATGCCGCGCCTGTCACTGGGCTGTCCGTCCCACAGGTGCGTTCTGGCCCGGTGGGCGCGGAGATAGACGGAGTTCAGCTCTGAGGTTAATTCACTGAATGTTTCTCGAGCCCTTCCTGGATGTGGCCGATTCTGCCTGTACTGGGCTGTAGGAATGCAAAGAAAAGTATCCAAACCATAATCCCTATTCTGGAAGAGCCTCTTAACTCCCGAAGAAAACGTTTGTTTCTGCCTTGCCCATCCTTCTCCGAACGAACATTCTGTCCCTCCTCTTCTCCCCTCTCTTATTCTTTATCATGACTTGCTCTTTCTTTCCTATTGAAATATCAGCAATCAGAGTTTTCTATAATTAGCTCACAAGAATAGTACATAATGAAGGAGAGGTAGCCTGTACCCTCCAGGCAAGGACTTTGCCTTTGTGATGATTTAGAAAATGCCTGAGTGTTTTGGTGGCTAGAAAAGTACTGTTGAATGAAAATTAAATTATCTTAAAGGTCTGGAGATCTGACTCATCCCCTTTAAAAAATTGAGAATGAATTCATCATCACATGTTTACTACAGATCTTATTCACACCCAGGACACGGGGCTTGTTTTGGAAAGATACCAACGAAAGAGCGCGTGCCAGTTAATAGTTCTGCAGTGGGGATTGGGAACACTTTGGTCTGTCGTTTCCTCCAAAGAGTGGTGAGAAAATAAATGAGAGAGATCATATAAAGCATTATCTTGAGACTTGTGGTTTGCCTGTAATTTCTTAGTATCAAGGAGAATCTTTAGCAAACGTCGCCCTTATAATTACAGGAAAGTCGCTAGGGAAAGGGTTAGCTTTTCCTAAATGGTAGACAGAGGTACTTAAGGTTAAATTCTTTGCAGGAGATAGAAGTGGGATGGGCAGGAAGGGTGCTGGGATCCAGGAGAAGCTTCTTAAAAATTTTCCTGTATGTTCCTTTTCGTAACATTGTGTTTTATATCCTGGCTATAGTATCTTCTTCTTTTACTCCAAAGATATTAATTTTTTTTAAGTTGTTGAAATTCTTTTCTTTATGTATAGTCTGTTTCCTTCAAGCTACTTTGCTCTTTGTTTTGGGGTGGGTTTTTTTGGTTTGTTTTTGTTTTTTGGGTTTTTTTTGTTTTTTGTTTTTTTGTCTCCTGTCTTTTATTTTTGAAGCTTTTCTTTGATGTCTGACCATCTTTGGGTGTTAATCCATATTTAAAAGCATGAGGATAAACAGCTGATGTGAATGTGGGTCTTATTGACTTCAGTGTAGGGTCATCTGACTGGGCTTTTTAACTGGGTTCTTTCTGGTGTTCAGTATCTTTGTTTTTCCTCTTGGGCTGTTATATTTTTATTTTTTTGAAAGAATTTATTTATTTGAGAGAGGAGGAGAGAGAGCGAAGAGAGCACAAGCAGGGGGGAGGGGCAGAGGGAGAAGCAGACTCCGTGCTGAGCAGAGACCCTGATGTGGGACTCGATCCCAGGACCCTGAGATCATGGCAGTGGCTTAACTGACTGAGCCTCCCAGGCTCCCCAGGGCTGTCATATTTTTTAAAGAACTTCTCCAACTTCCTGCTTAGAGGGCGAATACTTACCTGCCTGAAAGCTGAGTGGGGGAAGAAGATTGGGTATTTCTTGCCCTAATTCACTTAATCCTTTTTTCGCCTATCACCCGTGGTTGGTCTTCTTCCGTGCAGAGATTAAACCAAAGAATAAATCTCCAAACTTTCACCAAAGTTCTGGAAGGCAGTCACCCATCTCACTGCATGGAGTGGGTGGAGAGACTCTGATTCCTGCTTAAATAAAATCAGTTTTTGTATGAAATACATAACCTTTTATAAAAAACAAAAATTGCTACCAGAAGTGGAAAATCAGGGGCGCCTGGGTGGTGCAGTCGTTAAGCATCTGCCATCGGCTCAGGGCGTGATCCCGGCGTTATGGGATCGAGCCCCACATCAGGCTCCTCCGCTGGGAGCCTGCTTCTTCCTCTCCCACTCCCCCTGCTTGTGTTCCCTCTCTCGCTGTCTCTAACTCTTCAAAAAAATAAAAATAAAATCTTTAAAAAAAAATTAAAAAAAAAAAGTGGAAAATCAGTATCACCAGCATAAATAGAAAATCATACATATGCGCACTCACCTTGTTCCTTGTCCTCATAAAAAGTAATCTCAGGTACACGTGGACCCCACTTTGGAAAACACTGTGCCATGCCATATGGCTCATTCCCAGCAGGCGTATTTTTCAGCTCCTCAAGTTAGCTCTTTCCTCTAGGACATTCACAGCAGGTGACACTTTACATTCCCTTACACCAAGCAAAGAAGGTGAGAACTCCCGTTTTCTTTTTGTCAACAAAGTGTTTTATTTCACATAGTGGGTTAGTGTGATATCTGCCTGGAGTTGCCTGTAGTCCTTCCAGGCTTATTTGGAAGGAGTTTTTGCTCCTCTGTCATTTCTTTTCTTTTCCCTTTCTTTCCCTTCAAACTAGAAAAGGGTCACATTTGATGCTTCCTAGTGCTTTTTTTTTTTTCCTTGAGAGAGAGAGAGAATTGTGTGTGAGAGCACAGGAGAGGGACAGAGGGTGAGAGAGAAAGAGAATCTTAAGCAGGCTCTGTGCCCAGCGTGGAGCCCGTCGATGCGGGGCTCAGTCTCATGACCCTGAGATCATGACTTGAGCTGAAACTAGGAGTCAGACACTTAACTGACTGAGCCACCCAAGTGCCCCTCATAGTGTCCCTGTCGATATATTTTCTACAACTGATAAGATTATTGATGAAGTAATTTCTTCTTGCTCTTAACTTGCCTATAATATTTGTATTGTTGATGTGCTGATGTCATCTTGGGTTTTCCGACGTAGTGGGATACCTTTACAATCTTCTGTCTAGCCTTTGTCACTGACCCATGATGGATATCGAAATCATGGTATTGATGTCAAAGATAGTTACTTCTGTTGATTCAACTTTTATTGTGTCCTTGCTTTGGCCACTCTGATGTGAAGAAAAGGTCTACTGCTAAAATGTTTGAATGTTGAGGCGTGTAATGTTATATTGATTAGAAAGTTGAAAAACCAGAAAATTTTAAGATCTAATATATAGTTCTGTTTCCTCAAAGCATGAAAGCTCTAATCTCACTGAGTAATAAGTACCAAGTAAAATGTTTAAAATTATTTCTATGCTTTTTCATTTATCCTGTATGAGCTCAAGAAGCAACTTTCTACCTTTCCTTAGACGATCTGGTTCAGAAATAGAGAATTCTGAGCAGTGATTACAAGGTCTTGTTATATAATCCTTTATCAAATTTTCTTTTATAATTTTTCACCATTTCACAAAACATCATAGAGTCTCAGCTTCCAAATGTAGACATGGTTGCTCAATTCAATAAAATCTATATAAATATTCAAATTCAGTATGTTGATTAGGTATAACAATTTTGATATTACTCATCATCATCATTATGAAAACACTTTTTGGATGGATGATCTTTATAGACTGTGGCTAGAAATGAGCTGTTTCCCCCCTGCCTTCCCCCTGCCTTGAGTGATTTGTTCAAGTTTCTTGTAGATTACTCTTCAGGTTGGTCATTTTATGCCTAAATCTGAGAGGTCTTTGCCCCTACTTGCCCTAAAACTGTATTAAAAATCCAGGAGAGGGAAGGAGGAAAATGTCTTCCACTGTTCTGTTCTCTCCCACAGCCTGCCAGTTCTTATCAAAGCAGAACCTAGGCTGAAGTGAGAACTTTTACTCCTTGCTGTAATCTTGGGCATCAGGTATTCCATAGTGCTGCTGACATTGAGGATAATTCCTAAACCACTTGGAACCAAGGCTCGAAGATTTTTTTTCTCCCTTTCGTGCTTCCCAGTTTTAACTGCCCTCTGAGTACAGCTCGTACTTTCTCTCCAGTCCCTGCCTGTCTTCCCCCTTCCTTAGAAAAAGGCACATATCTTTTCTATCAAAGTGGGCGACTATTTTATCCCTATACCACTTCTTGTAAACAGAACATCCCAGGAATCGTGGAGCCCTGGGGTTGAGGGGCTTCTGTTTGAATTCAAAGAAAAAAATGTATTGTCAAGTTAGCTGTCAACTTTGTTTGAGTTCTTTTATTATCAGAGACTGTGGTCTTTCCCTTTTCCTGCGCAGGGACTCGCTTTCTTTCTAGTGGGTCTTTAATATGTAACTGGGACATTGAAACCTCCTTTTTACGTGATTAAAAATTCATTTCAAGATTACATTCAGATAAGAATCTTAGTTTTTCCGTAAATCATCTATCTGGGCAGTGATATAATTTGAGATATGAAAATGAATAGAATAACTATATTCTAGCTATATTGTTTCTTTTTGGTTAGTATCAATCTTTCACATATTTAGCATTTTCACATAAGTTATGGTACTTCCTGGCAAGTGAGCTTATTATTCCTGTGGTCAAAAGGATAAATGACATTTTGTTTGGGAAGCAGAGTTAATCAGAATTGCCAGTTAGGTTCTAGGCAAAGGGCACTCTTCAAGAAGGGTAAACTTTAAATGAATCCCAGTAGGTCTGTTTATTATGGTATCTTTAAAATGATGCCTCATGTTTTAGGAAACAGATTTTAGGGAAGGGATTTTGACATGAGTACTCCTGCAATCCTCACATGAAACCACAGCTTCAGTAAGGGGTCATTTTTTTTTTTTAAGACTTTATTTATTCATTTGAGAGAGAGAGCGAGCACAAGCAAGGGGAGAGGCAAAGGGAGAGGGAGAAGCAGACTCCCCACTGAGCTGGGAGCCTGACATGGGGCTCCATCCCAGGACCTGGAGATCATGACATCAGCTGAAGGCAGATGCTTAACCATCTGAGCCACCCAGGTGCCTCCAACGAGGGATCATTTTTATACTCACTTCTGTTTGCCACTTTCCTGTGATGTCTGTCGTATATCATCACAACCAGAAAGAAACTGTGATGGTTAGCAATATACCCAAGACAAAGTTCTTGTGATGAAAGCAGTGAGCAGTGATTAAGGGGGGAAAAAAGATTGCCTATTGTATGTTAAATCCATAACAGACCATTGTATTGGCTCAAAATTTGATCTGTAGTATTTTAAATGGGTTCCTTTGCTAGTTTGAAGAGCTAAGCCTGAGGTAGTGTACTCCATCATTTCTGTCTTTATCTTTCTTTTCTGTTCAGGGTCAAGAGATTTGCTTGCTTTCTGTGCACCCTAGCTTTGATGGACATGAATAGAATTCTTTTCATTTGAGACCATTATTTCATATAATCAACAGAAACAAAGACATTTTTCTGTGCTTTGCTCTTATTTGGGACTTGATTCCCATTGGCTTGGTTCCCTAAGGGGACAGTTTTCTCCTAATTAAGATTGTGGCAGACATCCTAAAAGATGGGGTTACATTTTAAAATGAATTCCTGTTGAATGTCTTTTTGTAGAAAAACAAAAGGGAATGATTTTAGCTCTTGAAGACCATATTTATTTTATTTTTTAGAGCCAGAATTGCTAATTTTTAGTATCTAATATGAAAAGGTGTTTTGAAGGAACGTGCTGATTTACCATTGAAATAAATTTTGCCGTGCCAATCCCATACGTAGGCCTTTTAGTTGAACATCTCTACTGAACATTTGTAAGAAATAAGAGCTCTACTATTTAAATGGTTGAGTAATCATATGCACTGATTCTCTGTTAAGTGATTTTAAAAATACTTTCTTGTCTGGAGTTAGGTCACTGTGATCAGTTTAGGATAATGTAGTTGCAGAGGAATATGGCGGGCGCTATGTTAAATGCTGGGGTCTCAGAGGTGATCTGACATGGTTGCTGACTGCGGAAAGCCAACTTTTGAGGGAGATAGACATCAGTATAGAATTGGATACAAAGGGCCTCAGGAGTAACAGTGGAGATTGTTCTTGGGGGTGAGGGTCAGTAATGTCTTCACCATGGATGTGACCTTTGAGCCGTGTGCTAAAGGAAAAGTTGGAGGTCACAAGAAAAACAAAACTGGAAGAGGGTATTTCTGGTAGGGAAAAGCAAGGAAGAGCTCATGGGAAATCAGGGAGTCTATACCGGGTGGTGAGGGGCGAAAAGTGAGGGATGTGGAAGTGTTTCCCAAAAACCTCTTGTCGGGGGTTGAGTCAGATGAGCCATTTGTGGTGTCTTTACACGTGTTCCCTCCCTGGTATTTTCGTTCTTTGCCCTCTTCAGTTGATAACTTTCACGATCTGGTCCCCCACTGCCAGTTTTCTTGAGAGCGACATCTGTACAGGTCTACTGTTTCCCTTTTGTCCAGCCGCTTCTTAACCCTGTGAAATTTGGGTGCTACCCGTACAACTGTGGATAGTGTGCACTTTGGACAGAACCAAATCCAACAATATTCCCTAGTATCTTTCTGGGTTTTTCTTTGACACTTGATACTGTTGACTATCCTATATCTCTCTTGTTCTATGACTTTTGGGCTGCTTTCCCTTTTATTTCTTGGAGGGCTACCTCATCAAGGAAAGCAGGTTTTATAGAGGTGGAGAGACTGAGATTCATAGTTAGAAGGTATGGGTTCAAATTCTGGCTCTAGCTCTTTCTGGTTATATGCTCTTGGGCAAATTACTAACCTTGCCTGAGATTCAATTTCCTCATGTTTAAAATAGGGATAATAATATCTAGCTTATGCTTGGCTACAAACATTAAATAACGTGTTCATTAAATAATTTAAGGTAGTACCTGGTATTATATAATAAGCCTTCAGTAAATTTATTATTATTTTTTACTATTATTTTCTTCGTTCTTAGTAGTATTATCTGACTCCTATAATTTGGGGATTTTTAACCCCCTTTTCTATAAGGTTTGGCCTTTGGCCTTCTATTTTTGCCCTCACTCTCAGGTAACTCTTCCTCTACAGCTATTTTAGTTTTAAAACCAGTTGCTTTCATTTTCTTCAGTAAGCATGGACCTCTGGTCCTTCTCTGTATTACTCTGGCTTATGAGTTAGGGAGGCTCAGGCTCTAGATGGGAACGGAGACCACATCATCTGACCCATAGGGGCAGTATTGGCATTCTCCACCCATTATAATGGGTACCCATTACAGTTGCCACAGTGATTAGAGAAAATGCCAGAGGATTTCTCAGTAAATATCAGGAATACCTCCAGTGTTTTATTGAGTTCATGAAATATAATAATTTTGTATCAAGTGTGGTGTCATGTTTGGATATAAGAGTTTAGGAAATGAAGGTGAGAATATTATATTAATATTTTAGCTAACCTGATTGGAATTTGGGTTTCTAGTTGGAAGAGACTTAAATTATTTATCGTAGCTATAACAAAAGACCTTCCAGAGTTGAATTGCAGAAAATTTTCTTCTTCAATAAATCACTTAGTTGTATAGACTAATTTTAGTTGATTCCATAATTTTGTTCCTAGAGATATATAATGTTTCTTGTGAATATTTAATTTGCTTATCAAACCATCAGTTCCAACATCAGGATTTGATTTTTTTTTGTTTTGCTTGAGGAGTTCAATTTGTCCTATAAATTTTTCACAGGAGTAGAAAGTTGAAACCTTTAAGATAACTGGCATTTCTGTTTACATATAATTTGAACAAGGTGGAACATAATTTAAACAGAACACTGGCCCTCTTTGCCAAAACAAATCAGAGGAATTCTTTATCTGTGCTAAAAATGCACTTTCAGTATAATAGACCTCAACATTTCTTTGCCATCAGTATCCGAAAGAAAGAGAAACTTTAAGGTCCAAATAAAAATTATTTATAGTCTGAGCTGGTCAAGGAAGTCATTCCAGAGGAAGTGACTTTTAAGCTAAGATTGAAGAATAGAGGTAACCAATGAGGGAATAAAAGGAAGCGTTTTCTGAGGCTGAAGAAGTCAGGGGAGTATAGACGAAGTGGTGAGACATGAGATGGGGTCCTAGGTGGCTCCTGGTCTAGCGGTATATGCTATTTAAGTTTTCAGTAATAACTCATTTTGATTTTTTAAAAAGATTTATCTATTTGAGAGAGAGAGAGCGTGCATGCACGCGTGTGCACACACGTGTGAGAGCACAAGGCGGAGGGGGAGAGGGAGAGAGAAACTCTAAGCAGACTCCACACTGAGAGCGGAGCCCGACACAGGGCTCAGTACCACCACCCTGGGATCATGACCTGAACTGAAACCAAGAGTCAGACGCTTAACTGACTGCACCACCCAGGTGCCCCAGTAATCGCTCATTTTGAAGTTGACTACCATTCAGCTTTGTCAGAAATCCAGTGGAAACAACGAATCCAGTAATAGTAACCTCCATTTACTGAGCACCAGTTGTGTGCCCTTCCCTGTGCTTGGTGCTCAGGCCATCATTTCTCAAGCTTATAACCACCGTGTGCACTTAGGTTCTCTTTGCCCCTGACAGCAGTTCCTGAGAGGCTTTGTGGCAGCTGTCAGGATATATGGGACACAGTTTGTGAGTCGTCTCCTCTCCTGGACACTTTTATAGCAAGGTGAATTGTTCATCAGAATTCTTCAAGCTCACTACCTGTACCAAACCAGCATGTCAGAATGTTAATTTCATGGAACACTTAACACCTATCTTTTCTATCCATGAAAAATGATAATTTTGCTCTTCCTTTGATCCAGGGCTGATTTTAGAAATAGACACACGTGGAATGCCTCTTTATTTTCTTTAAAAATTTGTGTTGATGTCCGTCAAAGCCATTTCTGTAGAGAGGCTCCGATGCTTCATTTTCCTTGCGAACAGCCCTGATAAACTGATAGATTCCCCATTTAGAGCAAATCAGAGTTACCCTCTTGGTCCTGGCTGCCCCGTTGCTCAGTGCTAAGTTGTAAACCCGATGTTTAAAACTAATATACCTTCCTTCAGTCACGATTTTTTTTTTTTTTAAGCTGGGAGTCACATCCAAGTCATCTGACTTTAGAGCCTGAGCTGCTAAGCTCTACCCTACAGAGATAAAGCAGTCAGATGAGTGATATCAAGATCAGCTGTTAAGTGGCATAAGCTCTCTGACATAACAGTACTGAACATGGCAGTCCCATGGCAAAGAACATAATATACTTTATGTCAAGAAGGATTGGTTTTAGCTTTATGAATCACTGTGCGTTTTTGAGAAATCCCACAAGCAAAACTAGTGAAGCAAACAGGAGCATCTGGGGTATAAAGGGCTATTTGAGTAAAATAACTAGCAAATAAAAGAATTATAGATCTTGAACTTCTGAAGCCCTCTCTAAACTCAGATCATAGGTATGAGCCTCAGTAACTATAGAAGCTTGGGAATAAAGGAGAGAAAATGATACAATCAATGTAGTAAAATGTTATTATTCGTATGATCTGGGGAAGGGATACTTGGGAATATTGTGTATAATTCTTGCAACTTTTCCAGAAGTCGAAAATCTTATCAAAAGAAAAAGCGCTTAAAAATCAATACCAGTCCAAGTTTACCAATCGAAGTTTGTGAAGATAATTGAGCTACTAGTCCTAATACTGTTTTCAATAGGCATGGGTATTTATTTAGTATTTTATCTTTAAATAAGTAAAACCTGGGGCGCCTGAGTGGCGCAGTCGTTAGGCGTCTGCCTTCGGCTCAGGGCGTGGTCCTGGTGCTCTGGGATCGAGCCCCACATCAGGCTCCTCCGCTAGGAGCCTGCTTCTTCCTCTCCCACTCCCCCTGCTTGTGTTCCCTCTCTCGCTGGCTGTCTCTCTCTGTCAAATAAATAAATATCTTTATAAATAAATAAATAAATAAATAAATAAATAAATAAATAAATCCGGAAATTTTGCCCAATACTTACACATATGCTAAGGTGCAAGAATTCTTCAAAGAAGTATCCCAAATCTAAAATACTTTTGTCTCACCTCAGTGAGTCGAAGTTTTAAATAAAAGAAAAGAAAAAAATGTAGAGGAAAATCAGTTTTGAGATTTTTCTCACGCTCTCTCCGCATTCCCCATCAACTCTCCAGTTTGGATAATTACTATCAAGAAAGTACATGCGTACATAACTATGTACATATATACATATATAAGCAAGCAAGTCTGATCAACACATAAAGCACAAGATCAGTAAAAATTGGTGATATTTTTAAGACTCTTAAAAACACAACTGTGTATAATGAATTGACGGTTCAATGGAGGACTGCTTAAAAACCTGGTTGCTAGAAAATGCAAACTAAATTATTCTCAAGAAAACAAAAGCATTAGAAATTAGAAATTAGGTCCTAAGCTCAACAAAGATAATTAGCCCATTTGTGGCTTTGATTTTTGTCTTAATTAGTACCGGTATATATCCAGTTGTATAAAGGCCCAGACAACCATTCCCATCTCAACTGGGAGGAAAGCTAGGCTCATCAAATCAATTGATTAGCAGGCTTTAAAAAATTAAAGTCACCCAAATCCATATTACAGTTGACATGTTAATTACTGGATGGGGAAGCAAGTAGAATACCCGTTTTTCTAAATAAATAAAGAAGTAGAGTTTTTCATCCTTTTATGATCCTAATTTTTAAACATTGCTTTAAAAGATTTTCTTTTATTTCTGTAAGGTGTAATTTTGATGGGTGACAAAAAGGTAGGCCTCAAAACTGAAAACAGTAATACGTAGGGCTTCTATTTCTGGTTTGTAAGTTGGTCAGGCTGTTTCTTATAAATCTGTATAGCTTTCCAAAGCCATAATTTTTTTTTTCTTTTTTTCCTTTACCACTTGGAATTTCTGGTTTATTAAGTCTTAATAGCTTGGGATCCTATTCAATCTGTGCCTTCTTATTACTAGCAATTTTAGCGTTTTAAAAGTAGTAGGATTAAAGAAGAGAAGTAAAATAAGAAAAAAATTACATTAGAAGAGATAACACTTGAAATATAAGAAGAAAGGTGACTCTTAAATAAAAGTATTAACATAATTAGGTTTAAAAACGCACTGTCCCATTTGTGAATCTCAGGTTAACTTTGTATCTCATCACTAGCAGTTAAACTATATATACAACCAAACATGAGTTGTTTTTGCTTTGTGAAGGAAACACTGTCGCTAGAAATAATAGAACAAAATTATTCCTGAAGGTTTTGCAAAGTGATACTAAGGAAGTTAATTTTACTTTGAATGAACCTAAGCTTTAGTTCCCAGTGATAATATTTTTTTCTGAATTTCTTGTGAAACTGACCAAACCATTGATTACAGTCCCATTTATGCCTTTAATAACATAATTATTCTGTGCAAAGCCGTATTACCGACGATTTTTCTTTTTTTGTTATTGTACTTATGTTCAAGGCTTTTGCCTTGACATTGAGGCTCACTAAGGTGTTTGTGGCCTGTGTGTGGTTCATTGATCTGGTAGATGGTTATGCATTTAAAACTCATGATTACTCTTAATTTTCCCCGGCAATTTCATAAATACATTTTGCAGAAATTGGGTGTTTCTTTAGCTGTATTTTAGATAGGTATTTTTAAATAACAAAGCAAAAATCATCAGAGATGTTGAGGAACTCCACCTGGGTGGGGGTTGAGGGAATGGCCCAGAGGAGCTAGTGTAATAAACAAAACCCATTATCTTTAAATAGTCGGTGTAAAGATAGAAAGTGCTGACAATGCTAATAGATCTCAGTAGGCAGTTTATTTCACATGTGGAAAATGTTTTTGATG
Organism: Ursus maritimus; assembly: GCF_017311325.1. NCBI lineage: Eukaryota > Metazoa > Chordata > Mammalia > Carnivora > Ursidae > Ursus > Ursus maritimus. Next base: position 21,825,456 of record NW_024426008.1, on the reverse strand, counting down.
TTTGAGCTTAAATTATATTCATACCTATGCTTTGGTTGGTGCTTCCTATGAAGCAGTAATAATGTCACCCTAAGATACTAGCGATGGGGGCTAAAGGAAGAGTGAGTTGAATTTGAGGAGACGTGAGTGAGTTGGAATGCCAGGTCTGCCACTGGTCAGCTACGTGGTGTCGAACAAGTTGCTTCAGCCGGCCTGCCCTTGAGTTGCCATCCCTGTATCCCGGAGCTCATTTGGCAAACAGTGATTGAGCGTCTGTTTTGTGGCAGGAACTGTACTTGCTCCTGGGACAGGAGGAACTTTAAGGTTAGGCCAGAGAGACTGACAGGTAAACAGAAATGACACACAGTACCAGCCCCTGCAGCGTATCTATGGTGCTGTGGGAGCGGAGAAGAACTCCGTGTGATTTGGAGGTGAGTCAGTGATGGGAGGGGCAATTGCGGAAGACTTCCTGGATGAGTCCCACCCCCCTTCGTCTCTTTATTTCTGAAATAGATAATGTGCCCAAATTGTCAGTAGCATCAAATGAGAAAAATCTCTGTAATGATGCTTTGTAATGTGCAAAGCGTTTTGTAAAAATGAAGACAAAATTATTGATCCATTGGATCAGCCGCTCTGCTAGGAACTGTAGGTGGGAAAATGATTGCAAGGAGCAGGGTTTCTCAAGACGTGATATATGGGTATTTCCTCAGGAACCTATGCTCTGTGTGTGTGCGTGTATTTAGATAATCCTTATAATGAAACTGAATTTCTCCTAGATCATCTGAATTACTACATTATAACTGAGGTTGCTCTTCATTTTCGGTGTGTTCTCATAGATGTTTATGATCTTCTTGGTGTTAGGTTGAGCTGCTATAATTGTCTTGGGCCAATGAGGTGGAATAGAGCCAGCCTTAATACGAAAGTGATTGAGGCTAAATGATACCGCAGATAGAGTGAGTACAAAAGGAGCTTCATCATACTAGTTGGCCCCACAAGTATCATTATTTATACTTGGCTGCTGTTTGCACAGGTTTAATAGTATTTTATTGAACACCAGAGGTCAGCAGTCATGGTCTCAGGGAAGCATGGCTGATCCCCAAACTAGACTTTGTCTTTCTGCTAGATGTTCCTCTAGCCACATGTACCTTTCCCTCATGGTCTGTTTCATCGTTGTGATTTTTAAAAAAATGATTGTATTTATTTTAGTATATATAGAGAGAGCGTGTGCACCTGAGCATGGGGAGGGGCAGAGGACCAGGGGGAGAGAGAGGGAGAGAGGCAGACTCCCCGCTGAGTGCACAACCCCCGAGGTCATGACCTGAGCCAAAACCGAGAGTCAACACTTAAGTGACTGAGCCAACCAGCCAGCCATGGTCTGGGAACCATGTCTTCTTTAGCTCCCACCATAGTACAACCTAGTACACACGATCCGTCTGGCACGTAATAGGTGCTCAATAAGTTTTATTGAATTGATGCGTGAACTAGGTAATACTAAAGTATCTAAATTAATAGTGATTGAAAGTATTTAATATGTTTAGTGTTAAATATGCACATGCACATTTCTGAATAGTGTGAATTATCAACTATCAGATATCTCCAAAGCAGAACGTCTACATCCTGGGTTTGTGCAAGAAGATTGGAAGAAGAGGAAGAAATGTTAGAATTTCTATTAAATTTTTTGCCTAAAAATAAGAAATATAGCCAAAATGGAGCATATTACATATATCACATGTGTAACTGAGGCATCCTGAGGGAACAGGGGTTGATAACAACCTCCCTCACTTGTTTGTTGCATTTTTTTAAGTATTTCCAGCAAGGTGGATTAATAGAGTGTATAGACTAGTTTTGATTAAACTAACTTCATAATATGGGCAAGCAGCTTAAAAAAAATTCCCACATATTGAAGATAGCACACATATTGCAGAAACGAAGTTAGCAGAATGAATGCTTCCCTAATTTTCTGACAGTCACATAGCAAATATCTGTTTAGATACTCCCTGCCTAAATGATAACAAGTTGGCTCCATGTGTTCTGAGAGCCAAGAAGATTTTCGACGTACAGATTTATATCCACGATCTTCTGTCATGAACCTCTCACCTAAGTATATAGTATGCCATTAGATTAGCTAATGAAGTTGTCTCAATTAACTAGACACTTAAATATTTGATCTTTAGCATTTAATTTTATAATTCCTGTTTTTCTATATGTTTTGTAAAATGTATCCTATTAATACAACAGGACATGTATGTGATTTATAAATTGTTTTGTTAAGTAAGAGTGGAAAATGATTTAAAAAAAAAAAGTTTGGAAACTACCGAACTAAAATATTGCTATGATACTATAACTTTCCAGGAAGAAGATGTCATTTCTGTACGATAAGATTCACCATGTAAGTGTACAGTTTGATGCGTTTTGACAAATATGTTCCTTTGTATAAACATCATCACAACCAAAATCTAGAACATTTTAATCACCCCATATAGCTCCCTTGTGCCTCATTCTGCTCAGTTCTTCCCCTCCCCCATTCCTGGTTCCAGTTTAATACTGATCTTCTGTCATTTAGATCCTTTTGTCTTTTCTAGAATTTCAAATACATGAAATCACAAAACATCCACTCCCTTGTGTCTGGCTTCTTTCACTCACCATAGTGTTGGGGGTTGGGGAGGTTCTTCCATGTTTTTGGGACTGTTTGTGGTTTATTCCTTTTTATTGATGAATTACATTCCCTTATAGCAATGTATCACAGTCTGTTTATCCATTCACCTATTACTGAACGTTGGCTTTGTTTCCAGTTTTGAACATTCATATATTAAGTCTTGTGTGGATATATGTTTTTATTTCTCTTGGGTAAAGCCCGAGGAGTAGAATTGTTGGGTCACACGTGATAAGTGTTTGTTTAACTTTGTGAGAAGCTACCATACTGTTTTCCAAAGTGGTTACACCATTTTATATTCCCACCAGCAGTGTACAGGCATTCTAGTTGCTGGACATCCTTATGAAACTTGGAATTGTTAATGTTTTCAACATTAGCCATGCTAGTGAGTTATGTAGTGGTTATCTTACTGCGGTTTTAATTTCCATCTCTGATGACTAATGATATTGAGCATCTTCTTATGTGCTTCTTGGCCAGTTAGATGTATTTTAATATTTTTGCCTCCTGATAGTGTACTATTCTTCCATTTCTGCTTTTATTTAAACCAGCAAATATCTAATTTGTGTCTAATTAAATAGATTTCTAAAATAAACTTAGAGGAGTTCAAGTAATTTTTTTTTTAATTTTAAGTTAAAACGAAGGAGAATAAGAAAAGAGAAAATGATACATTAACTTAGATTAGGTTCTATGTTTTCGGTAAGAAATAGAATTATACAAAAAATGACATGAAATGATTTACTTAATTTTAGAAAACCTCTCATCATCTTGCATTGAGAAACTTGAAAATTTATGAGTAGATGGTTTGCTAATTCAGATCACTTTAAGAAACATGAAGTGATTGCAGCATGTCATGGACTGGTAGACAAGATGGATAAGCTACAGCATGGTGAGGTCCTGCTCACTGGGGTGTAGAATCAAGGTAGAGTTGCAGACACGTACAGTTCAGGCTAACACAGGCTTGACCATGAGAGGGTTATGGTGTTACGCTGCCCTTCATTCTGGCTGGGAATCAATGGCCTTCAAAGCGGAGGTGACAGCTCTGCTGAGAGATTAATAGTAATCTTAAATCTGCAGAACTTTCTATTTGGCGTTGAGATTTCCAACATTTAGGTAATATTTTAGTGAATCTCTGTAGAGAGCATGAATAAGTATTAGTCACTGAAGTTCATTCCTTGCACCATAGAGATTAATGGTTATAATACATCTCCTGCAAATATTGTGCATAATATTTATGGGATAAATAACTTTTTGTTCTAATTTTGCTCATGAATCTTGTATCACGACCATGATAAATTACATAATTTTTATTAATACTAATTCAAAGACTGTGGACCTGAAAGAGATCTTAATGTCATCTAGTCCTGTGGGTTTTTTCAACCTGGATTTTTTAAAATTTTAATTTGTGGAAAAATAAGCATAACATAAAATCTACCGTCTTCAGCATTTTAAAGTGTACAGTTCAATATTGCTACATTATTCACATTGTTGTGCATCAAGTCTCAAGTACTTTTCTTGCAAAACTGAAACTCAGTACCCATTCAACAGCTCCCTATTTCCCCAAGTAACCTCTATTCCACTTTCTGTCCCTATGAATGTGATTACTCTAGGGACGCACATAAGGGGAATCCTACAGGTTTGTATTTGTCTTTTTGTCATAGATTATTTTACTTAGCATGAAGTCTTCAAGGTAATCCATGTTGTAGCCTATGCAGAATTTCCTTTCCTTTTAGAGTCAAAAAATATTCCACTGCATGTATATACCCCATTTGTTTTATCCGTTCATCTGTCGAAAGACACTGGCTTGCTTTTACCTTTTAACTGTTATGAATAGGCTGCTATGAACAGGGGTGTACAAGCGTTTCTTTGAGACCCTGATTTCAGTTCTTTTGGGTATATACCCAGAAGTGTAATTGTTGGGGGTGCCTGGCTGGCTCAGTCGGAGGAGTATGTGACTCTTGATCTTGGGGTCATGAGTTCGAGCCCCACATAGGGTGTAGAGATTACTGAAATAAAACTCAAGTATATTCTATTTTTATATGGTATATTCTATTTTTATGGTATCATATAGTATATTCTATTTTTAAATTTTTTGGGAATGACCGTACAGTTTTCCTTAGTGGCTACACCGTTTCGCGTCCCTACCGATAGAACACAAGAATGTTCCAATTTCTCTACATCCTTATCAACATTTATTTTCTCCTTTTTTTCAGAGCAGCCATCCTAGTAAGTGCAAGGTGGTACTGGTATTTTTTAAAGTCACTTTTTAAATTTTTCTTTCTTTTCTAGTCTTTCTCCTACCTCTTCCCTTCCTTCTTTCCTCTCTACCTTTTCCCTCTCTCCCTACCATGTCTGTCTGTCTCGTCCTCTTCCTTCAAGCAAACAGGACCGTATGCCAAACTGATCTTCCTAGAACTCCTCTGGAGCGATGGGACTGGGAACCGTGCAGCTTCGTCGTTCCTCATCCCTTTTATTCTTGCAGTGGTGAGAGGAACAGAAGGGAAAAACATGAATCTGTTTTGACTTTCTTATTTTAAGGTTGAGGAAGCTGAGGTCCAGAAAAATGAAGTGACTCGGCCACAACTACCCAGAAAATTAAGACTAGACTTTATTTAATAAGTGCTGAGATTATCTAAGGGCCACAGAAACCTTGAGACACCTCTAATAACTTTCTGTGAGTAAGGTTGTGAATGAGCTTTCTCAGAGTTCTTCATTCGGTACCTTAATATTTTCTCAAGTGTGGTAACGCGTATCGCATTGGGATGTGAAGTGATTTTTAAGTGGCCTGAGATGATAAGATGGACTTCAGGTAGTTCTGTGAAAGAGATATAAGAAAATATTGAATCAAAGAGCAAGGAAGTTGTCTTCCATTCCATTTCCTGCCACTCACTCGATGTAATCAACAAGGTCAGTTTGGTGCAGTGTATCTGTAATATTTCACCAGTATTTGCTCACCTTCCCCACGACCACATTCACACTTAAAAAAAACAATGAAATACAGGCACCTGGGTGGCTCAGTCGGTTAAGTGTCTGCCTTGGGCTCGGGTCATGATCCCAGAGTCCTGGAATCGTGTCCCACATCGGGCTCCCTGCTCAGTGGGGAGTCTGCTTCTCAGCCTCTCCCCTGGCTTGCGCTCTCTGTCACTCTCTCTCTCAAATAAATGAAATCTTAAAAACAACAACAACAAAAGAGCAGGATTCTGGCTCAGCGATAACAGGGAACAATAGCTGGCTAGTATTAAATAACTCTTTGGACATTATTCATTTTGGGTGTACTATAATAATGAGAGCTGGAGTATAGAAGGTTTCCATTTCTTGTGGTGCTTATAAAAGTTTTTCAAGAAATTTAAAAATTGGGGAACCGCTTAAACTAGTAAGTATTTAAAAAGACGGTGGTACACTGAAATGGCATATATGTTGCCTTAGTTTGGGTGGTAAAGAAGCAAACAGCAATACAAAAATTTCAGTGCAAGTATTTTTTTTGGGAGAGGATTCCTGGAAATGCCAGTAGGATATTGGGAGAGTGAAACAAGGAAAGGAATTGATCCAAAACAGATTTTATGATTACACATGTTACAACTGTGGATTAAGTGGGGACAGATCACACAGGGGACAATCTGGGAGCTACCGTTTTGGTGCATCTCAGAGTTACCCCACATGAGGGAAGAGGAAGCCTAGAGTTTTTATACAGATCCCTGTCAGTCCTTGGCAGAGGGCTCGTCACACTAGGGGTCAGTTTCCTGACATTTTGGGCTGATTGCAGCTGGGCAAAGAGGGTGCTGAGGGGCTGAGAAATCTCTCAGGCAAACAGGTGCTATAGCGTGAAGCTAGACTGCTGTGCGTCCAAGCGGTAAGGGTGAGCACGTAGGGACATGGGGTCCATAATACTTAACTACATATGCTATGCATGTATTGGAGAAAGGACAGCCTTTGGTAATCTCTGTTGTGCTAAACATTTTCAGAGTTTCAGATTTTACAGCCGTCTTTGTTATTAGACCCAAAAGTCTTGAAACAGCAGGGGAATGTTTTCTTGGTGCCTAATCATAGCCCTTCTAGTTGCTACTTGGGTTTATCTTAGATCCTTTCCTTACTGGGCAGAGAGCACAGAAGGTCTGTTTGCACTGCACTGCTTCATCTAGTTGAATAAAAGATGGTATTAATTCCCACCCCAGCCTTCTGTTCCCTACAAATCCAAATTATTTTAGGCTTTCTTTGTTAAGTCATTTTCCAATCACTTAGTAATTTATATTATTCGTTCCTGGACTTTCTCCAACTTCTCTTCATCTTGCTTAAGTTGATGAGCCTATTTTCCATAACTGCTTTTTCAAGATAATACATTTATTGAAGTCTTATATAATTTAAATTTCTGACCACATGTAAAACCTCATAGTTTATTCATAATTTATCATCTTTTGAGTGGTAATTTAAATGATTTTAGTTATACAAATTACTGAAATTATCCCCAAAGTCATAGCATATCTGTATCAATATTTGATAGTTATTATAATGTATTTTAGAGCTGTGTTAGTGGAAACACTGATTTAATCCTAAGTACTCTGCTCTAATATAAGTAAAGTTAAAATTAAACAATTGGAATTAACTGATGCTAAAGAAATTGAATTGGTTACGTTATTTGTAAGGATCTAAATTTATTTGCTTTATCTTATTAGCTCCATTGACAAAGAAAAAAAATTACCGTATTGCTGGTATTATAAGCAGAAGCGTCTAAAAAAATGAAAGCCACTGTCGATTGTGAACAGACACCTCTGATGTTTAGAGAACTCATCCCTGGTAGCAACTAAAAATGTCCCACCGCAGTGATGTATATACCATATGACTTTGCCTGTAATCAGTTTTTTTCATAAGCCGAGTAAAATAATTCAGTAACTATTTTGCTTCACGAGAAATAGAATTCATTTTATGTTAAAATATAATAATTTGAAGAAGCTTTGTTTAATTACATTCTTGGTCATAATTCCCACAATACTATCGTGGCCACATATCATTAGGAGAAACTTAATAAATTACTGTTTGACTTTTCTGGGGAAAACACTCACCCGTCCTCCTAAAGACACACACACACACACACACACACACACACACACACACACCTCAGCTACTTCTCTGGACATTGTAAAAGAAAGCATCTATTCTGAGTTCACAATTAATTGCATTCCGTAAGTGTATTTCATATAAAATAGAGTAATGCAGAAGTATTTTATATACATACATTTTTTTGCCTTTCAGTTTTTAGTGAGGTACAGTGTATTTACAGTGAGATACACAGATCTTAAGTAACACAGTTCAGTGTCCTGTGAGGGTGATTATTGAACCCCGCTTTGATCAAGATATAGGACATTTTTTTTTTAAAGATTTTATTTATTTATTTGACAGAGATCGAGACAGCCAGCGAGAGAGGGAACACAAGCAGGGGGAGTGGGAGAGGAAGAAGCAGGCTCATAGCAGAGGAGCCTGATATGGGGCTCGATCCCACAACGCTGGGATCACGCCCTGAGCCGAAGGCAGACGCTTAACCGCTGTGCCACCCAGGTGCCCCAAGATATAGGACATTTTTATCACCCCGGAAAGTTTCCTGTACCTGTCCCCTTTACATCTCTGCCTTCCTCTCCCCGCCCCCACCCCCATCCAGGAAGCAAGCACTGTTCTGATTCACAGATTGCACATTCATAAGTTTGGTTTCCTTTCTTAAAAATCATTTACCTCATAGAAGAATGTACAGCGAACGGGTTGACAGTTTATTGAAGACTTTTTTGAACTACTGATGAGGTAAAGACTGAATATTAATTCTATGATTCTGAAACACAATCATTAAAAGTATGTGGTGAGTAATTTTTTAATACTCTTACTTTTTGACTTTGTAAATATTTTGTAATTTGGCTAATGTTGAATTGACCACTACATGCATCGTACATGCACTCATTGGATAACTTTCTGATCACTTAACATGCTTTTGACTATTTCAAATGCCCTAACTGGCCATTGAAAAACAACAACAACAACAAAAAATGCATAACAAAACCACAAAACCAAAACCCCAAAAATACCCAAACAAAAAAAAAACTTGTCTGTAAACCTAACTGGTCATGGATTCAGCCCAGAATTAGTCATCAACTATTTTTGTGATCCATATCTTTGGTCATTTGTTCTTGGTGTCAAATGTCTTGCCTCTGCTAGTGTGAAAGTGTTACCTGATCTAATGGGCTGTCAGTGCTTCCAAGCACCCGTCCTTTTACTTCTTTAGAAGCAGCCCTTTCATGGTAGGATTTTATTTTTTTCTACCAATCCAATGAGTTTTATTCTTTCAAGTAACATAGCATGGAGCTATTAAGTAAGAAATTCATGAAGTAAGGAAAAACAAAACGACATTAGTTAGAAATGGTTTCCTAGGGGTGCCTGGGTGGCTCAGTCGTTAAGCATCTGCCTTCGGCTCAGGGCGTGATCCCAGGGACCTGGGATCGAGCCCCGCATTGGGCTCCCTGCTCCACTAGGAGCCTGCTTCTTCCTCTCCCACTCCCCCTGCTGTGTTCCCTCTCTCGCTGGCTGTCTCTCTCTCTGTCAAATAAATAAATAAAATCTTAAAAAAAAAAAAAAAAAGAAAAAAGAAATGGTTTCCTGCTGCCTTCTCTACTGTCTTCTTTCCTTTATGTTTTCCTCTCCCGGTGTGCCATTTGCCTGTGTGATTTTTTTGTCCTTGCTGTTCCTTGGTAGCTCAGAGCTAGTTGCTGAATTGCAGTTTGTGCTGCCTCCTTTCCTTCAACAGATCCTTCCTGAGGATTTACGATGTACTTGGCCTTGTGATGGGTGAGAAAGAAGGTAACAGACATTGTTCCTGCCTTCATGGGGTTTACTTAAGAAACAAAATTGCCCCTCTCTCCTCTCCATCAGAACCAGCATTGTTTTTGCAGGGAAGTTGGTTATATAAGATACAAGTGGACGACCAAGCACGAGATTTAAATTACAAACGACAGTGCTTAGGAGTGGGAAAAGAGCGAGCTCAGAGGAATCGTTCTCCATCGGGAGGGGAGGTTCCAGGCAGTTTGGCTGACAAGTAGGAAATAGATTGCGCATGGCCAGCTCTCCCAATGATAATCGAATCATTGCAAACCTGTTCCCCAATGTTCAGGGACGCCTTGGTAGTTAGAGCAATAACACCCTTTGTTTACTGAGTTCAAAATCATCAAAATACATCAGTTAAGTAAACAAGATTCGTGTCCATCCTCCTGATACGACCATCTGTCAAAGCTTCAAGAAAGATACTGGTTCCTCAGTCTATCGCCACAATTCTCTCACTTCTTTTTCATAGAAACTAGAATTTTGAGACAAGCAGTATCAGACAAGCCAATAATTTCAAAAACCAATTTTTACTAAGAGAATCAACTTCTAAAATTTATTTCAACCTGTGAATAAGAAAATGGTTTCTTTTAAATTCACTTTCATAACATTTTTTTGCAATTCTAACAAGTAGCTAATCATTATTGCGTTAGAGTATTTTCTTATTTTTAAAAAATATTTATTTTAGAGAGAAAGAGAGAGAGAGCAAGAGCGAGCACAAGCAGAAAGAGGGAGAAGCGGGCTCCCCGCTGAGCAGGGAGCCCGATATAGGGCTTGATCCCCCATGACCTGAGTGGAAGGCAGACACTTAACCGACTGAGCCATCCAGGCGCACGAGAGTATTTTCTTATTTTTAAATATTTTCCTCTTTCTATATTTACTTTTTAAATTCTAAAATTTATGGTGTTATCAATTCTCTGGAAATTGAAATTATCATCCTTCCTATTCACTGCTTAACATTTTCCTTGCTTTACCTCATTCATTCCTTTATCTTAAACATTTTACACCAGTGCTACATGCAACACGTTTTGTTAAAAAAGATTTCAGGGGCGCCTGGGTGGCACAGCGGTTAATCGTCTGCCTTCGGCTCAGGGCGTGATCCCAGCGTTATGGGATCAAGCCCCACATCAGGCTCCATTGCTATGAGCCTGCTTCTTCCTCTCCCGCTCCCCCTGCTTGTGTTCCCTCTCTCGCTGGCTGTCTCTCTCTCTGTCGAATAAATAAATAAAATCTTAAGCAGACAAAAATAGGGAAGCTTATTTTATTTTCAGTGTAGCCATTGAGGACCATTGTAAATTTTCTTTCAAGATATCTTTTTTAAAATTATATAATTCAGCTTTATATCAGTTCAGATTTCTCTAAGCCGATTTCAGTGTTTCTTAGAGTATGAAGAATTTTAGAAATTTAATTCACTTAAATTCACTTAAAGACAAAAGGTTTTAAACGCTAGAACAATTTATATTAGTGGAATTGAGACTGTTAGCAATCATCCTTTTACCAAAATGTTGTGTTCTCCTTTAAACATTATAGTCAGTGCATATATGTAGATAAATACTGAAAGAACCCTGTTTATCATATATATCCTGACCTCTCGTGAAATAGATTTTGGATTCTAGGGTTTGATAATAGTTATTATTGTCCTTAAGTTTTATTATATGCTTTTTTTTTTTTTTGTCCTTTGATAGTTTTGTTTCCGATTTACTCCGTGTCTTAAATATTCGAACTTTTTGAGGAGGAATTAGCCTTTCATTTCCCCAAAGCCTTAAAATTAGCATGAAATTAAAGATTTAGGTTAGTGTGTGTTGCTCTTAATTAGGGAGTATCGTGAGACTGTAAGTGAAGAAGGGGGAAGTGATTCTGATTGTATTTTGTTTCTCCCTGGGAATCCTGAAAACCCGTGGAGGTGGAAGGTGGTGGTAACAATTGCCTTGAAGTCTATTCTAGATTTTCTATTTTTCTATTGCCGTGTAACAAATTACAAATTCCGTGGCTTAAAGCAATTCCCATTTATTATCTCATAGTTTTCGGTAATCAGAAGTCTGAATGGACTCCACTGGGTTCTCTGTTCTGGGTCTTACTGGACTGATATTGAGGGGTCTGTCACCCTGGGCTTTTTTACCTAGAGGTCCTGGGGAAGAATTCACTTCCATGCTCATAGAGGTTGTTGGCAGAATTCATTTCCCTCCTTTCAGTTGTAGGACAGAGGTCTCTGTTTTCTTGCTGGCTCTCAGCTGGGGTCTGCACTCAGCTGGGGGTTGCACTCTTGACTCCTCTCCCCCTGTCTGCACAGCAGTAATCACATGGCAAGACCTTCCGTGCCTTGACTTTCTGACCTCCTCTCCTGCCATCAGCCAGAGAAGGCCTCCACTTACTTTAAGGGCTCCTGGGGCTGGATCATTTTTACTTTATTTTGAGCTTAGCTGTGCCATATAACATAACAGAGTCACAGGAACAATGCGTCATCATATTCATGGGCTGCAGGGGTGTGGGACTGGAATCTGAGAGTGGGAACATTTTGAGAATTTTGCCAACCAGGGCACATTGAAGTCTAGCATCAGTCTTTATAAAAGCTCACACATCACCAGCTAGCTAGAATGAAGCATGTAACTCACATGTGCGAGGCCATTAAAATGAAGACCCTGAGTTCTAAAATGAGATATAATTTCAATATAATGCAAATAAAACACGTAGCAAGGTTTTCTTGAAAGTCAAAAATCTGATTATAAAGTTAATGGCGAAGAATATGCTCAAGAGTGGCCCAGAAAACTTGGCGCAAAGAAAAGTGTTGGGGAAAGAATTTGTTCTTCCTAATTTCAGAATGCTATGACAAAGCAATAGTAATAAAAACCGAGTGATGACAGACCAAGACTAAATAGGCAGATCTATGTATAAATAAAAACTTGGTTCATGATAAACATTATTTCAAATAATAAATGGATAGTGCCATAAATGGTGTTGAGAAAAATTGGGTATCTGTTTGGAAAAACAACAACAAAAAGTTAGACCTTTACCTTAATGCCCAAAAGAGGTTATAGAGCTAATCAGTTTTAAAACTACGAAGCCAATACAAACAAAAACAGGAAGTATTCTTTCATAATCTTAGGAAGGGTACGATTATCCTACGTAGAACATAAAGCATCACAAGACTTCTAGGAAAGAAGCTGACCTATTTTGCCAAGTAATAAATAGTTAATAAACACCATAAACAGATTTAAAGGAAAAAGAGGCATGAAATGCGTGGGAATAAAAATGTCATGATCTTTAATGAGTCCTGTAAATCATTAAGGGAAGACAAACAATGCAGTAGATAAATGGGCAAAGCATATGAATAGGCTATTCACAAAACATGAAAAACACATGGCCTGTAAACATATGGACTGAGCCACCCCCTAGAAGGTTTGATAAAAACCAGGTGTAGGCCTTCTCTGTCGTGTTTTTCATGATAGAAGAAAAAATGTTCATCGCTTGTGGAATGGTTAAATAAGTTAAGCTTTACCTGTACTATGGCATACTTGTGAAACCAATTAAAATAGTTGCGCCTGCGTGTAGATTCAGACACATACACACACACTTGGAAAGAGCTGTAAGGGGCGTTGTTCAGTGAGGAAAAGCAAGTAGCAGGAAAACGTGTTACGTCTCACCTGGTTCATACATATACTCTCCAACAAAAAGATACTGTAGCAAAGACAGAATGTTCACCTAGGTATTTCTCCTCATATTTAGGTTGGACCATGTGCATATTCTGGGTATCGGGTTGGGAGCAAAAGTGACATGTACTGTTCATCGGCCAAGACATTGGGGAGCTGTGATGCCACCTCTACCATCTCTCACCTCCTCCAAGGCCAAATCAGGGTGACACATCTTCACCATGAAAGAGCTTCTGTTAACTAGGGTCTTTAAGTGACCTGGGAGGGGGCCTCCTACACCGTCCATTAGCTGGGTGATTTAGGTGTTGTCTCTTGTTACAGTTTGTGTTAACTCTCCTGGTAGGTCCAGAGACATAGGTACGCATAAAGATGTATTTATTGTTAGAGGATTGGAAGGGTGTGCACTGTCCCATGGTTAGTCTTTATCTCCTGGAACACGAATAGTGGGAAATGAGGGTGAGCATAAAACAGGAGGTAGAGGGGCGCCTGGGTGGCACAGCAGTTAAGCGTCTGCCTTCGGCTCAGGGCGTGATCCCGGCGTTATGAGATCGAGCCCCACATCAGGCTCCTCTGCTATGAGCCTGCTTCTTCCTCTCCCACTCCCCTGCTTGTGTTCCCTCTCTCGCTGGCTGTCTCTATCTCTGTCGAATAAATAAATAAAATCTTTAAAAAAAAAAAAAAAACAGGAGGTAGGGCGCCTGGGGGGCTCAGTCAGTTAAGCATCAGCCATCGGCTCAGGACATGATCCCAGGGCCCTGGGATCCAGCCCCACATTCGGCTCCCTGCTCAGTGGGGAGCCTGCTTCTCCCTATCCCTCTGCCTGCGGCTCCCCCTGCTTGTGCTCACTCTCTCTCTGTCAAATACATAAATAAAATCTTAAAAAAACAATAAAACAGGAGGCAATCTCATTTTACTGTGATTATTTCTGTATTGTGTGAATCTTAAGAAACTGTACTTATTTGTTACTTTGATTATAAAAATATTGAAATACACAAAATGCAGTTTTGCCCAAAAAGTAGGTGATATACCAACCGTTTGCTTCAAAAGTAACTTGGTCTCTGCTATGGTAGAATTGTGACTGCTACTCCTTCTATTTTGGGATTTAGGGAACTAGTAAGTTGATACAATGAGGTAACTAGTTCTAATTCACATATGAGATGTTAATCTCTCTAAAGTGGAAAGTCTTTTGATGTTGTCTTTATTAGGAGTAGGATTTATAGTGCACGATGTGCAAGGGCAGTTTGTTATCTTTTGCAAGTGGCCTCATGATTTTTGCTTTATCCAGAGTCTACTATGTATATTTTTTTACTTACTAGTTTTGTATAAAATTACTTAAGTGAATTCATTTAAAAAGATCTTAAATTTCTATGCAAAATGAGAAACCTAGTATCTCTTGATGTAAATGGAAGATACACATTAAGCTAAATACGGTAAAAATGAAATAATATTGTATGATTTGGCTTTACTGCTCTTATTTGACAAAGATCAACACTGAGGCTTACTGTCCTTTTAAAAAAGTGAGATTATTAAGTGTCAGAGGTGGTGAAGGCTGAAACCTTTTCCTTATCAGAGTGATTTAAAGATAATTGAAAATGGATTATGTTCTTATGTGTATAATTATTTAATGCCTTGCCTCTGTACCACCAATGTCATTCCTCCCACATTTGGGGAATCACTGGTATTGTTGAAAGAATTCTAGGATTGGAGTCAGAGGACCTAGGGTCATTCACTTATCATGTCTTTGGGTTGTCACGATGTCTCTGTATTTATGTCACCATTTATAAAATAGGCATAAAATTGCCTACTGTCTTTATTTCATCTCAGAATTTTTGTGAATGAAATAATACTGTGTATCACTATAAATAATAGTATTAGCACCAGTTTAACAATCCTCTGTAATAAGAGTTCTGTTATAACCTTAGGTCACAATGCTTCGGCTGCCAACACATAAGTATAATAATTCATTCTCCTATTCCCAGCCCTCCATCCCAGGGGAGTCAACATCTCGACTCCCGCAAACATGCATTGTTACCATAGACACTTGGAGCAAGTATGACTCCGTATCGATGTATTCTCACCAGGAGATACATGTAAAGTGCATATTCTAATGGTCAGTCCGGAGCTGCAAAACTTGATTTCATGCAGCTAGATCTTCTGATGTGCTGCTTGCATTTATTGATATTTTATGTTTCTATAGTTTCATTTATTACCAGAAAGACTAGAGGGAGCCTTCTGTTTCAAAGACCGCTCATAACACTGCGGTAAATGTGGTGTACTTAGCTCATTTACTCTTTCTGGTCACCAGAGTATTATTTAGTAAATTCCTTCCCCCAGAAATTATTACTTACTTTAGTAGAATCTTAGTGTTGGTCAGTCCTGCTGGGCCCCAAGGGAAATAATATTGAAGACAGTGTTGTAATCATAGTAAAAAGTGTTTCTCAAACAAAAACGAACCCATAAATACAGAGAACAAGCTGACGGTCGCCAGAGGCGAGGGGGTGGGGGATGGACAAAATGGGGGAAGGGGAGTGGGAGATACAAGTTTCCAGTCATGGAGTGAATAAGTCATGGGGATAAGGGGAGCAGCCTAGGGAATATAGGAATGGTATTGTGATAACATTGTATGGTGACAGATGGTAGCTACACTTGACGTGAGCACAGCGTAACTACAGACTTACGAAATCACTATGCCGTACACCTGAAACTAATGTAACATTGTGTATCAACCATACTTCAATAAAAATTAATTAATTAATTAAATTAAAAAAGAGAGGGGGTGCCGGGGTGGCTCAGTCAGTTGAGCATCCGACTCTTGATTTTGGCTCAGGTCATGATCTCAGGGTCATGGGATCAAGCCCAGCATCAGGCTCCAAGATCAATGCAGAGTCTGCTGGAGATTCTCTCTCTCCCTCTCCCTCTGCCCCTCCCCACCACTCACAGGCTCTTGCCATCTCTCTCTCTCTAAATAATAAAATCTTTAAAAAAAAAAAAGAAAGAAAGAAAAAAGTGCTCTGTACTTGTACAAAGTAGTTGTATTGTTCCTTTTGACTCACAAACACAGGTTTATGTATTTTATGTAATATCCGTCAAGTTTGTCATTGAGAAATCATTCTAAACTAAATTCGTTCTGAGTCCCATCCCTCCTCCCCGAAACACTTCCTCTCTTGCCTTTGGAAACTTGCTTCACCCCTTTGAAGTAGCTTCTGCTCTTTGATCCAAGTCAGATACGTGATTCCTTGGAAGACTCATGCTAGGCAGTTGGGGTGATTGAACTGATTCCCTCCTGATTGAGTCTCGTATGTTCATATCATCAGATAGTGAGCCAGGACCTTACTTACCACTGTTTCAGCATTTATATGATTCTACTTAAGTCCAAGTATAACAATAATTCTTACATTTTCCTAACAACTTCTGGTTGCCTACAGCAACTATGTGGTTTTGGTAAATAATTCCTATTAAGCTAAAGTTCCATGTTTAACTCTAGCCCTGCTGAAGAAGTAGGCTTTGTGGTGTTTATGGGATTTGAATGTGCTAGAATCATCATTTATTTACTGAAAGTCTGCTATGAGAAAATGATATCCAAAAATCTGAGTGGGTTTCTGAAAAAAAGAAGCTACACAGTTTATAAGTGAGAGAGTCAACTAACACAGGGCCAGTGAGTGAGCTTACAAGAAGTGAACAAATTCAATTTTCTATATAAAATGAGTTCTGGCATTTAAATGGATAACACCGTGTTTTCCAATAGCTCACATTCACCGCATTTTTCAAAGTGGAAGAGCTTCCATTCCTAAAAGATTGAACAGGGATTTTGTGGTTATCATTGAGTATCCCAGGAAGAACTTTGTAAATTAATGTGAAAGATCTAGGGAAACTTGTTTTTCTCAATAAACCCAAGGAGGGAGATTTAAGTAATATTTTTTGTTTGTTTGTTTGTGTTTTCCCAGCTTGTCCTGTTGCTTAGCCATGCTTTTGTTCACTGTGGTCCTGTCATAAACATCCTTTACCTGCAAATTATTTCGAACGTTCACGATAGCCGTGGAGTTCTTTCTTGGCAAGATGCAGTCAATACCTTGTGACATGCCATTTATTTTACTTTTAACCAAGACTGAAAAAAAAAATCGGCTTAGGTTTGTGATTTCTATTTCCCTAACCTGTGTCTGTTAAGGAAATTAGTTTTTCCCCCGTGCTTTTTCTGTCCTCACATCTTCCCTTCTAGCACAGCCACGCGGTGCTCTCTCAACTTTTTGAACTATCTTTCCTCAATCCTTCAATTCCCTACAGTTTTACGAGTCCAGAAATACTGAATGAGTTCTGTTCCTTCTCTTTTCTCACAAGGCTGCTTTTCTAATTAACTCTCTGCCGCTGTTCTGGCTGTCTTACTCTTCCCCGCTGCCCTCTTATTAATAGCTGTTCCGATGTGGATTCTTTTCTGCTTCACTTTGGTCAGTCATACAGCAGCCTCTAACATAGCCACTCTAATATCTCATGTTTTTAATCTGCGAAGAGCTCTTCCACGTCTCTTGTGGGTCTATTAAAGACATCTTAATGCAGTTTTTGACAGTTCTCAGTATAGATCTTCCTCGACTTACGATGGGGTTACATGCAGGTAAATGCATGTTGAAAATATCCTGAGTCGAAAATGCTTTTAAAAATACACCTCACTTACCAAACAGCAGAGCTCTGCCCAGCCTACCTGAAATGTGCTCAGGACACTTACATTGACCTACAGTTGAGCAAAGCCATCTAACACAAAGCCCGTTTCATAATGAAGTATTGAATATTTCATGTAGCTTAGTATACTTTAAGTGAAAAGCAGAATGGTTGTTGGGTACCGAATAGTTGCGTAAGGGTATCTGTTATCTGTCCATTGTTTACCCTCATGATCGCGTCGCTGACAGAACTATGGCCGCCTTGCCCAGAATCACAAGAGAACATCGTAGCACATATCTTTAGCCCGGGAAAGAACTGAAATTCAAAATTCAAAACGTGGTTTCTACTGAATGCCTGTTACTTAAAATTGTTAAGTTGAATCATCGTTAAGTCAGGGACTGTCTGTACTAAGGTTTGAAATGTCTGGTTCCAACCACAAGTGTAAGGAATGCTCTTCTGCAAGAAAGGCAATGAAGAGCTTGACATAATAAAGACATTTTTACAAAGAAACTAATGTTGTTCTTAGCTGACTAATAAGCTTAACAGTTATAAATGACTTCATTCACTATTGAAAAGGATTTGTTTTGAAGCGTGATTCATTTTATTTTTTTTTGAAGAACATCCAAAACAACATATTGTATAAATTTGTCCTCAAAATATACTGATTCTGAGCTAGCGCATTTTCCTGTGGTATGTACTTTGTTTTGGTATTCACTTCCTTTATAAATAATAAGAATTATAAAAGAGTACAAAACTAAGCAAATGCATTTGTAATACCACATTTGAATAGTAAAAAGAGGAGCTTCATTTAAATATGTATCAGTAAGACGGTTAAATCGGTTAATTCATCTAGCGCCTATGAATGTAAATACATTGTTGCCTGTGTTTATACTTTGGGGGATTTCTTTTCTCCTTTCATTTGACAGAGAATGGATACATTTCAGGTAGAGAACATTATTATGGTCAGACCTCATTACTGCCAACATTCATTCATGTACTAGGTAACCTTTCAGAAATTAGCCCAAGGTCATTTTTATTCATTGAACAGTTAATTATAGAAATAGTTGGTTGTTCCTCCTAATTCTACCTTTGTCCCACTGTTTTAGTTCCCATTTTCACCACTTTATTGTTTATTAAAATTCAAAAATGGTAAAAAAAAGCTTTTAGGAAATGCAACTGAATTTGTTTTGGGAAAGATAATGAAGTTAAAAGAAAATTGGGGCGCCTGGGTGGCACAGCGGTTAAGCGTCTGCCTTCAGCTCAGGGCGTGATCCCGGCATTATGGGATCGAGCCCCACGTCAGGCTCTTCTGCTATGAGCCTGCTTCTTCCTCTCCCACTCCCCCTGCTTGTGTTCCCTCTCTCGCTGGCTGTCTCTATCTCTGTCAAATAAATAAATAAAATCTTTAAAAAAAAAAAAAAAAGAAAATCAGTTTTCTATAGAATTTATTTAATCATCTTTTTCCTTTCCCCTAAGAGCTTCGATAGGGTAGGCAGTAAAACGTGACAGTTTATAGATTTCACGAAGGTGGATGGAATAGATAGTTCCTAAGAATCATGATGAAATGGCTACATGGTGCGAGTTTCTCCATCTCTCTTCGTAATGCTGACCTGAATGGTTTTTGTGATGTGGAAATGTTAGGGTTTGGAGTGAATGGTCAAGAACGAATTCTTGAGACACCTTCAGTGCAAAAAGCCCGGGGACAAGACCTGTGGGCAGAGAGAGCTGCGCTGGGGTCCTGAGGAGTGGCGGATTATGTACTTTCAAGTTGGGAGGCGGTTAAGGTTAGTGTAAGTCTCTAAGGAATTTGGAAGCAAGGTTTCCAGGACCTTGAGGGGACTGTCTATTGTTAGGAAAAGGTCATTTATTACTGTCTAATTAAACCTTAGTCTTGAGACCCTTCAGATGTATATCAGTGGGCCATATGCTTGAAGGATGATTACTAACATGTATCTTGGGGACAGGTAGAGATAGAGGAAGTTTCCAAAGGAATTTTTATATGTTAAAGGAGACTTACAGGATCCTGGAGGTTGGGCTGATGTTAAGCTAAGGATGCCTTTTGCTCTTAGCAAACAAAGTGTTAACTGCAAGGCAGTTGAGTTCCTAGAGGAAGGTCATTCCACCTGTCACAAGGACTTGTCAATGGGCTGGAAGTTGTAAAGAAATTTAATTTTTTCTTTTGCCTTTGTTTCACACATCACTGCATTAAAGTATGGCACATAAAATGGAAAAGAAACTTATAATAGATAACAATCTACTAAATATTTGAATACAAATTAATGTTTAACATAAGAACAGTATCAAATATTTGAACAAATTTGAATCACAGTTAATTATTTTAGGAAAGAGAAAAGAGCATGCACTTCCTCTTAAAATTTCACCTTTGGTCTTTAAAGATGCATTAAAGGGCATTCAAAGTGATTAGATCAGTTCACTTTGGAGTAATAAGCATACCTTGGTGGTTTCATTATTGAAAAAAAACACAAATGCACTTATGCACATTTAGAAGCTACTGTAAATTTTACGAATATTCACTGGGCATTTTCTTTGCTAGGTACAGGCCATTATTTAATTATTGAATAATTATTAAATATTTACAGAGTGTTTATAGTGTTGGGTCTTTGGGAATATACCAACAATATAAAAAAAAAAGTATCTCTGCTCTATATGTGGGAACTTGGGCCAAGGGTAGGGGTGGGCTGGAATTCTGCCATTCTCATTTTCCAGCCTGTGACTGGGTTTGTAAACTCTGTGAGACTGGTTCTATACATGCAGATGTCTTCCTGGGTCTGACTAATCTGAGGTAAAAGGGAACATTTCTGTGGCTTTCCAACCCACCTTTATTAATAATGGATCGGCACTGTCAAAACAGGAAGGAAGGAAGGAAGGAAGGAAGGAAGGAAGGAAGGAAGGAAGGAAGGAAGGAAGGG
>NW_024426008.1:21642892-21804738 GCF_017311325.1 Ursus maritimus | reverse complement strand
AGGAAGGAAGGAAGGAAGGAAGGAAGGAAGGAAGGAAGGAAGGAAGGGAGGGAGGGAGGAAGGGGGAGAGGGAAGGGAGGGGAGGAGAGGAGGAACAAGGGAAAGAGGGAAGGAATGAGCAGAGAAAGAAAATCAAACAATCCCTCAACTAAAAACTAAATAAGAGACTCAGGATCTTAACTTTGCAGTGGTGAAATGAGACATGCATACATAAAATAGCTATTTTCCATAAAATGGTTGTTTTTCCTTTTTTTCTTCTCCTTTTCTTTCTCTGTCCCTATTTCCCTGTCTTTTTACTTCCTCCACCATCATTACACCCTAGAAAGATACCTTGTCAAACCACAAGCACAGTTCCATTTCTCATCACCACTAAATTGTTTTGAGGGTCTCTTCAACCCAGTTCCTGCTGGTTGGTAGAAAAACCATACATACTAGATAATAATAAATTATATTACCTCCAAAATATGCTATAATTCAGTATTTTTATTGTTTAGTTTGGTCTTTGTTTACTTTGTTGATTCCTAACTTGGCGGGTAATGCAAAGAATGACGCCCTGTTTTGATGTAGGAAAGTCTCAGTGTGACCAAGGGACATACGTATATATTGCTGACGTAGATGAGTTCGATGCGTCTCTCCAGACTTCTTTCCCAAGGTTCTTGACATTTCTACTTTGATTATGGAATCGCATGTTTCGAAGGCACCCTTGATGAACATTTATTGTGCATATTTATGGCTGAAACCAAGTGGGATATAAAGCTGAAATTTATACAGATGTAGAAGACAAGACTCTTACTTTTGAAGTATTTAAAATTTAGCTAGTTACTCAATATGCATTTTAATTATCATATATGTCTATACCATGCTTTATATCTATATTTAATAATTTTGGATACTCACAAAAATTCTTAATGATGGAAGAGATAGATTTTTTTTTTTTTTAGGATATAGAATTTTTTACACACAAGGAAATTATTACTTAAATAAGTTGACTCTTCCAGTAGATGAACAGCAAATATCAGCACAAGGACTTAAAATCACTTCTCCTATTTTCAAATTAAATGATTTTGCCACCTCTCACCATATTGGCTACTATGAAGGAAACCAGATGAGAACATAGGTTACTACTAAGCCACATGCTACCGCCTGTATGAAGAGTCCTAAGAGAGAAAAAGGAAGGGACAGTCTCTGTTGGGATAAAGTAAGTTACAGAAGGCTTTTTAGAGAAACTAAATTTTAGATCAGGCCTGGTTGGAAATGGTGGATTTGTGTTGGTTGGTGAGATAATTTATATGGAGAAAACAACCAGAACTTAGGAGAAGATAGCAAGAATGTGCAAAATTTTAAGGAGTGTTTATAAAGGAACAGAGAGGCTATGTTCAGAAATACCCATCAAGGTTTAGATGGTATTAATAAGATTTTGTATCCTAGTCTGAGTTATTTTTCATCTAAAGTGTGATAGGGAGTTTGTGTTAGATTGGCTTTTTTTTTTTTTTTTTCCTTCCTGAAATTTTTGCTAGAATTCACCCATGAAGCCGACTGGACCTGGAGTCTCCTCTGGGGAGATGAATTTGATTATATATATTATATATATATATGGTTTTTTCTCTCTTTTTTTGCAATTGTTGGTTTTTTGTGTCTTTTAAGGACTTTCTCCATTTAACCAAAGTAGTTAAATTTGTTGACATTAAGCTGCCTTTCTGATCTATTTTCTGTCTTTAGGATGCTTTTTCCCCTTTCATCCCCAGTATTCATAATTTGTATCTTCTTTCTTTTTCTCCTAAGTCTACCTTAATGTTTAAAATTTCATTGATTTTTTTTTCAGTTGTCTTTCCGATGTCTGTTTCATTGATTTTTTGCTCTTTATTTCTTTTCTCCTACTTCAGTTTTAATTTGTTCTTCATTTTCTAGCTTCTTAAAGTTGAAACTTTAGATTTATTGCATTGGGGATTGTTTTTCTTAATAAAAATATTTAAAACTATAGATTTCTCTTTGTGCATAGCTCTACCTGTGCTCACAGATTTCGATGGATTGTATTTTCATCATCATTCAACTAAAAATATTTTTAAATTTCTCTTGTGATTTCTCCTATGAATCATAGGTTTAAATTAAGGTGTATTTTGTGTTCATCATATAAATGTTTGAATGTTTTCCAGGTATCTTTTCATCTTTGACTTCCAATTGAATTCTTTTCTGGTCAGAGAACATACTCTGTTATTTTATTTATTTGTTTATTTATTTATTTGACACAGAGAGAGAGCGAGCGAGCGCACACACACAAGCAGGGGGAGCAGCAGAGGGAGAGGTAGAAGCAGACTCCCCCGCTGAGCTGGGAGCCTCACGCAGGGATGATCCCAGGACCTGGGATCATGACCTGAGCCAAAGACAGTTGCTTAACTGACTGAGCCACCCAGGCTCCCCTGTTTTAATTATTTTAAATTTGTTAAGACTTTTTTTCTTTTTCGCCATTTGAGCTTTTCATGCCTCATGTCCACGAGCACTAGCAAGAGTGCATGTCCTGTTGCTGTTCTGTGGATTGTGGTGTGAAGGTCATTTAGGTCAAGTTGGTTGATAATTTCTGTATCCTTGTGATTTTCAGTCTTTGTCAACTACGGAGAGAAGGATGTTGAAGTGTCCAATTGTGACTGTGGGTTTGCCGATTTATTTCTTCTTTGAATTCTCTCATGTTTTGCTTCATGTATTTTGAAACTCTGTTCTTAGATGCAAACACAGACAGGATATTTCTTCTTGATAATTTTATTGATGAAATATTCCTCTTTATCTATGGTAATTTTCTTTAAGTCTACTTCAGCTGCTAGTAATAGAACCGCTCCATCTTTCTTACGACTCGTGTTTGCAAAGCATATCTTTCCCACATTTTTTTTATTTTTAACCTTTCTGTCTCTGTGTCCTAAAAGTGTGTTCTGGGGGCATCTGGGTGACTCAGACAGGCATTCGACTCTTGATTTCAGCTCAGGTCCTGGTCTCAGGGTCATGAGATTAAGCCTAATATTTGAACAAATTTTGTTCAAAGTGGAGCTCTGCTACAGATTCTCTCTGTCCCTCTCCCTCTTTTCCTAGCCCCCCACCCCTGTTTGTTCTCTCTTAAATAAAAGATAGATGGATGGATAGATAGATAGATAGATAGATAGATGAAGTGTGTTCTGGTGGAGAGTATATAGTTGGGTCTCACATTTCTACCCATTCTGACAATCTAGATTTAAAACTTGTGTATTGAATATAATTATCAAAATGGTTGCCTATAATTTTAGCATTTTGTTATTTTTTTTTTGTCCCATTTGTTGTTCTTCTATTCCCTCTGCCTTTGCCTTCTGTTGGATGCATTGTGTTTTTAAGTATTACATTTTACCTCCACTTTTGGCTATACTGTTTTTTTAATTTAGTGTATGTCCTAGGATTTTTAGCGTATATCTTAATTTACCATAACCTCTCTTCATATAACGTTATACCACGTAACGTAAAGAGTTTTACAAAAGTGTATTTTCATTTCTGTCTTCCATCTTTTGTGCTATTTTTGTGATACGTACATTTCCCCTCTGCATCTGTGGTGAACTCCATTACCTGCTGTTATTATATTTACTTTACATAGTCAGTTATCTTTTATAGAAATGAAAAGATGAGAAGACAAAGGAAAAAAACCTTTAATTTCCCTGTAAATTTGTTATGTCCAGTGCCCCTTATTTCTTTGTATAGATCCCAGTTTGCATCTGTATTATTTTTCTTTAGCCTCAGAACTACCTTTGTCATTACCTCCCCTGGAGGTTTGCTGGAGAAGAATTCTCTCAGCTTTTATCTGAAAAAGGATTTCTCCTTCATTGTGGTAGGACATTTCACTGGTAATGGAATTCTATGTTGAGATTCTTTTCCCCTCAAGACTTTAAAGATGTCATTTGAGGGGCGCCTGGGTGACACAGCGGTTAAGCGTCTGCCTTCGGCTCAGGGCGTGATCCCGGCGTTCTGGGATCGAGCCCCACGTCAGGCTCCTCCGCTATGAGCCTGCTTCTTCCTCTCCCACTCCCCCTGCTTATGTTCCCTCTCTCACTGGCTGTCTCTATCTCTATCGAATAAATAAATAAAATCTTTTTAAAAAAATAAATAAATAAAATAAAGATGTCATTTGATTGTCTTGTGCTTGCATTATTTCTAACTGGGGATCTTTCAGTCTTTTTCAATACTTTCTCAAACTGTGCCCTTTTCCCATCTGCTTTAAATGTTTCTCCTTATTATTGATTTTTTGCAATTTAATGATGATGTACTTTGATATGGTTTTCTTTGTGCATTTGGGCATATTGAGCTTAGATCTGTGTGTTTTAAGTTTTGTTTGTTTGGTTTTTTTTTAAAGATTTTATTTATTTATTTGACAGAGATAGAGACAGCCAGCGAGAGAGGGAACACAAGCAGGGGGAGTGGGAGAGGAAGAAGCAGGCTCCCAGCGGAGGAGCCTGATGTGGGGCTCAATCCCATAACGCCGGGATCACGCCCTGAGCCGAAGGCAGACGCTTAACCGCTGTGCCACCCAGGCGCCCCTGTGTGTTTAAGTTTTAATCAAATTTGGAAAAGTTTCTACCACTCTTTCTTCAACTATGTTTTCTGTTCTTCTTCCGGGACTCCCAACTGCAGTTAGTGTTGTCCCATAGTTCACTGATTCTCTATTCCTCATTTCTTTTTTGTCTCTATTCTTCATGGCAGATAATTTTGTGGGTTTTTTTTTTTTTAAGATTTTATTTATTTGAGAGAGAGAGAGAGAGAATAGACATGAGTTGTGGGGAGAGACAGGCTGACTCCCCACTGAGCAGGGGGCCTGATGCAGGGCTCGATCCCAGGCCCCTGGGATCACAACCTGAGCTGAAGGCAGATGCTTAACGGACTGAGCCATCCAGATGCCCCACAGAAGATAGTTGTTATTGCTACGTTTTCAAATTGACCAGTCTTTTCTTCTGCACTATGTAGTCTGCTCTTAATCCCATTCAGTGAATTTTTCTCTTCAGGTATTGTAGTTTTCAACTTGTATTTGTCAATATTCTACTTGGGTCCTTATAGCTTCTTTCTTTTTGTCTCATCATATTCATGTTTTCCTTTAAAACTTGTCTACTTATAACTATTTTAAAGTCCCTGCCACTTCCTGTCTTTCATTTCTATATGTTTCTATTGATTGGCTTTTTTCTCCTGGTTGTAGATCACATGTTCCTGCTTCTTCACGTCTAATAATTTTTTATTGGGTACTGTACATTTTGATTCTTACAGTTCTTTATGTCTGGATTTTGCTGTCTTCCTTTTAAAGTGTGAAACTTTGTCTTGTATAGGCAGTTAAGTGAAGCAACGTGATCTTTTCGAAGCTTATTTTTTAGCTTTATTTTTTTTATTATTTTTTTAAATTTTATTTATTTGAGAGAGAGAGAGTAAGAGGGAGCACTTGAGCGGGGTGAGGGGCAGAGGGAGAAGCAGGCTGTCTGCTGAGCGGGGAGCCCAATGCAGGGTTCGATCCCAGGACTCCAGGATCATGGCCTGACCCAAAGGCAAACACTTAACCAACTGAGCCACCCAGGTGTCCCCATTTTTTTACCTTTATTAAGATGGCTCTAAAGTGGTCTTAAGGATCTTAAGGATCACACCGTTATGATGCCTTTTCTCAAATGACTGGAAACCTTGTTTTTACATATTCTGTCCAGGTTTCTATTTGTTAAGTGTGGGGAGGGCATTTCTAGTATATTTATTTCATTGTGGCCAGAAGTGGAAATCCTTCCACGTATTGATTTATGTATTTTTCGTATTATGTATGTAACAGATGAATTCATTTTCACTTTAAAAATCTAAGAGTAATATAAATATTCAGAGTAATAGATGCTAGTCCCCTCACCTCTCCCATCTCATTTCATGGCACTCAACAGAGAAGCCACTTTTAGAAGTTTGATGTGCACCCTTCTCTTTTCCTTCATGTTCTGATGTCCATTTATGTATACATGTTCACACAAACGAGAGGTATACATTTTTTTTTTAAGATTTTATTTATTTATTTAACAGAGATAGAGACAGCCAGCGAGAGAGGGAACACAGGCAGGGGGAGTGGGAGAGGAAGAAGCAGGCTCTTAGCAGAAGAGCCTGACGTGGGACTCGATCCCAGAACGCCGGGATCACGCCCTGAGCCGAAGGCAGACGCTTAACGACTG
The DNA here is from genome assembly GCF_017311325.1 of Ursus maritimus. NCBI lineage: Eukaryota > Metazoa > Chordata > Mammalia > Carnivora > Ursidae > Ursus > Ursus maritimus. The sequence goes on along the minus strand of NW_024426008.1, from coordinate 21,798,553 downwards.
CGCCACCCAGGCGCCCCAAGAGAGATATACATATTTTTAAACATAAAGCAGTTCTGTGAGTATTGTTCTGCAGCGTACTTTTTCACTTGATAACGACTTAGAGGTAGAGATCTTATTATTAAAGTACATATCAATTTTTATTTTTTTAACATTAGCCATATATTCTACAGAATGGTTTTCCTCTATTTAATCACTCTGCTTTTCAGTCATTAAGGTTTCCCTTCTAACTTTTTGCTCTTATAAACTGTATTTTTAAATAATATGGTACAATGACTTTTCTGTGGTAAATATTTCTGTAGAAGAAATCACGAAGTTTTCAGAGTCTGTCTGTCTATAAATTGTCTTTCTAAACAGTTTTTACATGTTTACATTACTCGCAACTAATAGGAAGTAGGCACTTTGAAGAAATGGTTGATTCTAGATCTAGAACAGGAAATGTAAGAGATAAGTCCAGAATATCTTATCACAACAGAAAGCAAGGGAGGTAAGAAAGATTACTGTGATTGCGTCAGAAGATCGAATGCCCTTTGAGGGGACTGCCATTGGTCAGAGGTGGGGCAGTTTGCCAACTAAAAAACTGCTGGACTGGAAAGCATCAAATATGTTTAACAGCTAAGAATCATAAAGATACCAACCAAACCAAACCCCAAACCACATTGCTCACCTTGGAAGGGAGCTAGGGGATAAAATTCTGAGTACTGGTAAGGAGAAGAATCATGTATTTATCTTCCTCTTCCTGTACGAAACTTATTTCAAAGTAACCAAATAATTAATGAGAGGAATTTCTTTTTATTTATTTGCTTGTTTGTTTGTTTGAGAGAGAGCACGAGTAGGGGGCAAGAGGGGGAGGCAGGAGATGGAGAAACAGGCTCTCCTCTAAGCAGGGAGCCCGACGTGGGGCTTGATCCCAGGACCCTGAGATCATGACCTGAGCCGAAGGCAGATGCTTAACCAACTGAGCCACCCAGGTGCCCTGAGGGGAATTTCTTTATAGAAGTCTACTAATAAATGAAGAAGGAATAACAGAATCAGACTACTGAAGTTATAACCTTTATTAATTGAAATACAAGCCCTAGAAAATGATCGCCAGTGGCGACTAATACTCTCAGGGAAAGCATGAAGAGGCAGCATTATGAGGAGTGGAGGTAGCTGACAACACCTGACCCCACCAATCGTATGTTAAGACGGCAGAGGGAGAGACAGCCAGCGGTCATATGGCGACCGATATGGCAGCTTTTCAAAAATCGAACCTGTTCAAGGCCCTCAATCTAACTACCAGTTTATAGGACCAACAGGAGATAGAGGAACTTATTAAATGACATCTCAGGGATGCTCTCAGCCAAGTCTAGAATTCCAGAAATTCTACAGGATAAATAGTCCAGTTTCTTCAATAAGTAATGGTCAAGAAATAAAAAAGGATGGGAAACTGTTAGAGATCAAAAGAGAAAGATAGGAAATTTCAACCAAAGGTAACGTGCAGACCTCATTCGGATCCTGATTGCAACAAACCAACTTGTGACATTGGAATAATTAGATTTTAACAGTGCCTGGATTTTAGATGATATCCAGGAATTGTTAATGTTTTATATGCGATATTGGTATTGTGTTCATGTTAAAAACAGTCCTCCTCTCTTAGAAACAACATGAAGTATTTACCAGTGAAGCTGTACAATCTCTGCACTTGTTTTTAAATCATCCCGACAGGGCTTGAAAGGGGGAGAGCTTATGGTACTTACGTATCTTGGATCATGAGTACAGGGGTTTATTCTAGTGTTTTTCTCTACATTTGAGTGTGTGAAATTTTCCATCAGTAATTTTTTATTTTATTTTGAAATTTTTTTAAAAAGTCCTCTCTGTGCCCAACGTGGGGCTCAAACCCCTGACCCCCGAGATCAAGAGTCGCGTGCTCTCCTGACTGAGCCAGACAGGCGCCCCATGAATTTTTTAAATGTAAAAAATAAACGTGGCTGTAACAGACCAGGCGAAGAGCGTTTCACAAATCAGCAGAAGTGAGGAGCTTTCCGAAGTTTCACCCTGCACATCAGGAGTATGTCTCTACCTACACACCTGCAGAAAGGGTGTCCCCAGACTTGTAGAGAATTGATTCCGCATGCTTGCCACAGTGGATCTGGACCCCCCCACGCGCTCGTCTTGAAATTCGCATGAGCCTCGCAGTGTTCAACGCCCTAGAGAAATCTTTGCGGCAAAGCTAACGCCGTGCGCTCGGTCGGATCGGCGTCTCACCACGTCCTCATGTTTGTCTTTCAGGTACAGCAGGTGCAGACTGTGCAGCAGGTCCAGCATGTCTACCCAGCTCAGGTGCAGTATGTGGAAGGAAGCGATACTGTCTATACCAACGGAGCGATGTAAGTGGATGCGCGGGAGTAGTTTTCATTCTCCCGCGTAGTCAGAGAAAAATGATGGACTCGCTGACACGTCCCACTATTCCCAAATTGTTTCCTTGTTTTCACGGTATTTTTTTTTTTTTTTTTAAACCAGATCAGAGTTACTGGAATGAGGCTCCTGTGTAGAGATTTGTCTAGGTTTGTGACGAATGTGTGCTGATTTTCCTCTCAACCTCGGTGGAATATCTTAAATTATGAAAACTGTTAGGCCTTTTAATGGTTTTCACTAGGTTGAGAAAAATGCGTACCCCTCGTTGGTGATTTCTGTATCTTATTAGTTTCTTATAAACCCTGTGCTTTTTGTTTTTATAAATAAGGTGAATTTGTGTATGTGTTTCTCGGTAAACTAACACAAAACTAGTACATTTGTTTCTTTTGGCATTTAATTCAATGAAGTACTGAGTCTCCATAAGAGTACCTGATACTCCAATCTTAGTTTCCTGTCTGAACCTGCCCTCCCCCCGTCCCCTGCCACGCAACTCATCACCTTCACAGGAACAATAGTATAAATTTGTGAATTTATACCAATTGTGTTTTTTAGCCACTTTGGATTAAGTAAGATTTGGGATGTTATAAGAGACTAAGAACTATTACAAGTCACCAGGATTGTTTTCATTTAACCACTTGAGGTTTTGTTTGCAATGTGTTGGATCTCTGGGTTGACCTGAAATGAATTCAGATTCTCTCATTCTCCTCTGCCCACCTCCCTTCAACGTTGGTGTGCCCCAGGTTATCAAGCTGGGGTTGATCTGCTTGCTTTCTTCTTACTGCACCTTCTGTCTGCCTGGGTGGTTTCATAGAGTCCTATGATGCCAACCTGTAACCTCCATGAGAGCAGGAATTTTTGTCTCTTGCAATAAATCTAACACCAGGAGAGTGCATGATACATAGTCAAAGTTCAGTTATTGTTACCTATCGTTCTTATAACAAACACCTTGGAATGCTACTTTAACTCTGCATGAGTTTTATTATCATGATTAAGATACTTAACTATTTTGAGCTTTTTATGATTCTTTCCTGGGAAGTGGGAGGATGATGATCTCACTCTTATTAGGCTGTTGGGAGGATTTGAGGAAATATCTTTACAGCAACTAATACAGGGCCTGGAAGACAGTAGCTGATACCAAACTGAAAGCTGTTCCCTGATCCGGACTCCTCTTTTTTCTCATTGCTTTTGGTCACGAATCTAAATACATTCCCATGCCTGAAAACCTCCATTACCTATAAAATACGATTCACCTTTCCACCTTGGCATTCACCCCATTCCTACCTCTCCAGCTTCATTTTCCACCTGTTCTGGGAACAACCAACTTCGTGCAGGTTTCCCCAAATACTACCCTTTCCTGCCTATTTTTGGATGTGTGGTTTTCTCTGCCTTCTGTCCTGTCTTCCCAGTTCCCTGCACCGAACGTTATGTGATCTTTATAAACTGCTCCCTTCTCTCCCCTCTTGTGACGTGGACCCTGGCTCTGCACTGTGGTCACTTATCTTTCTCTGTAGGGTAACGACAGCCCTGGTCCCTGACTTGCACTTCCAGCACGGTGCTATGAATGCTCATTCATATTTCTCATACTGGGAAGAATTCTCTCTGAACGGAAAATGTCGTTTTGTTGTTTTATTGACAGCTAGTTAGGAGACTGGCACATAATAAAGGGTCAGTGAATTCTGTTGCTCTAGTGAATCCATAACTCTTTACATATTTTTGACATACCCTGAATATTTTTTTACCTGTTTGTTGTGTGGGACCGGGGCTTCCTGGAGTCAGCTTTTAGAATCTCTACCATAAACCCACACTACGGTTGGCATTGACACCAAAAAAAAAAAAAAAAAAGCACCTGCCACTTGGACTTGCATACTATCAGGGAAAATATAATGGGTTTCTAGATGCTGCTAGAGATCACTCAGTTATATTGTCATTGCATCCTTGTCTGTGGTTTCTCTGTCACAAGAGCCCCAGAGTAAAGGCATTATGTACTCTGCCTTTGCTCAAGCGTGTGCCATCTCCTGCCTGGTTTGTTCTTCTAGTTTAAAGGCATCCTAGACAAAGCCTGAACAAACTGGCCCCCTGCAGCGGAGGGCTGAGTTACCACTCTACTGTCTGTTCCTGTAGCATTTTATCTTACATGTATTACAGCATTCTTTCAGCAGAGAATCCCAGAAAAATCTGACAAATACAAGTTGGAAAAATAAGGGCTTTTATCTTTGTCAGGTCATAAGAAGTCCAGAGGTAGCATATTGTGCAAATCACTAGCGCTCCATGGTGCAAATATCAAGTCAGCCTTATTGGAGAACAGCTTGCAAGCTGACGTGTCGCAGAGGGAGCATAACTGGACTGGATACGCCATGGAAATTGCTCCAGTAGAGATGTCTAGCCTCACAGAGTGCTGCATATTTCTAGGGAACAGGGGCAGGGAGCATTAGCTGGCTACATAGTAGGGGAAAGTGGCTTTCTTAGAGAGAGGGGGGCAGGTGCCTTTCCAGCTCAGTTCCATCAGCCTGTTCTTCCATCAGGACTAATCAGACCTGCTGAGCCAGCTTGGAGCTAAACTACCAGAAGATGATAGGAAATGAGCCTCTAGAAACATCCAGAACTGTGCTTCCTTTTAGTCTGTTGCTGACATTGGTTTCACAGCTCAAGGATATCAGGGCCAAGAGTTTCTGGTAGATTTGTAAGATGTCTGCTTCAGTGGCGACCATCATATCTACATTCCAGATGGGAAGACGAGGATGACGTGTGTATATGCAGATATGTGTACACATGTGTGTATATGTGGCCACGCACATGCACACAGAGGCTTTTCCAGAAACCCCAGCTCCCTTTTCTTCTCTCTGTTGGCTATAAGTGTGTCCCAAAGCAGTGGTTAGCTGCAAGGGAACCTGGGGACACTGGTCTGTAGAAAGCAGCAGGGGATGAAGGGCAATTGGAATGGGTGTCGAGACAGTGTCTCTCCTTGTCCTTCATCATCGGTCCAAGGTTGGCAGAGAGATGACTAGTGTGTGACTTCGTCAAACATGTACAGTCTGCTTCACTTTTGATCATCTCTGAAATGGAGGTGGTTTAGCTTTTCAAAAGTACTTTCTGTAACATCTTTTAAATAGTAAACACTCAGTCAACTTTAGCGATTGCTGTAAAATTTAGTACTATAGTGGTTTTTTTGTGTTTTGTTGTGTTTTTTTTTTTTTTTTTTTTTTTCCTGGCTCCTATTTAGGACTGAATTCTGCCTGTTGCCTTGTGCCTTTTTAAACTACTCCACCAGGGCCCATAGGGTCTTCCACTGCCCTAGGTAAATGTGAGATCAGTGAATTCATTCGTTTGCAAAACCTTAGAAAAACAGCATCACTACAGTTGACGCTTTAAAATGAGAACGCCCATTTAAGGACAGAAATGATTCCAAGTAAGAATCTCCAGAGTCAACATGTATCTGCTGTGGTTCACAGTCTCCGTGTGTTAGATCGCGACTCATGAGTCCTAGGTCGTGAGTTCATTTGCCACAAAGTCCAATTAGCTTCAGTCCGGTCAGTATGGGCCCAGGTTGTGTCCTCGTCTCCAGCCCCTGGGGCCACACGCGTGCAGAGAGAAGATGCATCTTTAAAAACCTTTCATTGAAATTTCCATTCCATTCCAATTTTTGACCAAAGATTCTGGAGCGGCACTTTCATAGTTACTAAAGGATCATTGTCTTGTCGTGAATTAGCCTCAAAACTAGTAGCTGGAGGACCAGGAATGTTTATTCTCAAATATAGCAAACTTTTTTTTTTCCCTCTGCTTAAGCTATTTCGATCTTTCTGTGATTTTGGAGGCTGTTATTTGACTCTGTACACATCTCTCAGGTTCACTTGCGAATTTTTGTATTCCCTTTTTTTAGTGGACGCACTTCCGTGTGTGCTGGGAAAAGGCCCCCCATTTCCTTCTGTCCCGCCACGCTGAATTCGTAGCTAGCTAGTGTTTGATCCCTGACCTGGGTCTCCATGAGATTCCTACTTCCGTGCGATCATCAAGGCTTTTTGCTAATGACAGTCCCCAAAGACAGGCATGCCCGTCTTGATCATGAACCTTGGCACACCCAGCACATGGCCTTTCAACCCGCACCCGCCTAGTAAGTGCCACTGCGCAGAGGCTCCTGTCCCCGGCGTCCCCACGCCGTGTCGCCAGGATGCACAGGGTCTCCCTCGGGAGGTGGTGATAGCCCTCCCAGAGATGTGTCGTCACTTGTGGACATGTGTGATCATTATAATTTGATGATACCGGAACGTTCGGTTCCCGTTGTGAGGATGGGCGACTCCTGCAGCCTCGCAGGCTGACCAGCGCGAGTTAGTGAGCGAGCCTGTGTCGCAGCTGAACGGTTGAGACTGCTTTACGGTGCTGGGTGCTCGAGAAGAGCTTTCTGCTAGATGAAGAAAGTAACAGAATTGCCTTTTCCTTCCAGTAGTTTCCCCATGAATGTTTTTCCAAAGTCTGGATCGTAGTCTTGTCTTTTTCTGCAGATTCTTAGGATTTATGATCGCTGGTAATTTAGAACGCTGTAATTAAACCAGCTGGGAAGCACTACACGCCACGTAGACACAGCCCAACACAATTGATACTTCTTGGTGTAGCTAAGAAATCAATTTTCTTTAATAGAATGATTTTTTTTTTCTTTCCCTACCCCTTTTTTGACTCCTTCTTCCCCCCACAGTCAGTCCTCCATCATGTTTGTCAGAATGGAAATAAAGACATCGTACTCTATCATGGCCAAGTTAAGAAATCTTTTTTTTGAAAAATGATTTTAACTTTAAAGGATTGTCATATACCAGCCACTCTTTGAAGCTCGTCTACTGTTCAGAGACGATCAATATTTTGAAATGCCAGTGTGCTGACTGCGTGCGTTTCTGTTGCAGTAAGACTGGCCTGGTTGGAGGCCTTCTCATAATCTTCCTGTTTAGATTATAGATTTCTCATCAACCCCGGTACAGAATGTTATCAAGTGTGTTTCACAGAATGTTAGTCCCATAAAAGTAGTCTATGACTACATAAGCAGGAAAACACTGTGCCAAAGGCCCTTCTTTTGAGGACTCTAAATTCCTATCAGTCTTCTGAAGGCTCCAAGAAGTCCTCTAGAGAAGAAATGCAATGTATTAAAAAATGAACCTTGGAATTCTGTTACCTCAAATAATATGGAGTCCTATCACATGGTGTACTTTGGGCAGTGGTACATTATTAATATCTAGATATTGAACAGATTTATTCAGAATCCATGAGCATGCAGAGGACTCACATTTTATTTTTTTTTTTAAGATTTTATTTATTTTAGAGAGAGAGAGAGAGAGAGAGCAAGCATGAATGGGGGGCAGCCAGAGTGAGAGGGAGAGACAGAATCCCAAGCAGACTGAGTGCTGGTCCGGACCCCGATGCAGGCCTCTATCTCAGGACTCTGAGATCACCACCTGAGCTGAGACCAAGAGTTGGACACGTAACTGACGGTGCCATCCAGGTGCCCTGAGTGACGACTTACATTTTAAAAAGTCATTTCTTGAAAATCCTACAGTTAGTGCATTTTCTGAAGCTACTAATTATTCTTTTCATATACATTTTATTATTTTTATTTTTTAGAAAGAAATTTTATTAGCAAGGAATGCATTGTTCATTTTATTTTTATCATTATTATTTTTAGACAGAAAGTGTGTGAGGGGCAGGGTGGGGGTGGCAGGCGGGCAGAGGGAGAGGGAGAGAGAGAATCTTAAGCAGGCTCCACGCTCTGCGAGGAGACCCACACGGAACTCCATCTCATGACCCTGAGATGATGACCTGAGCCAAAATCAAGAGTCAGATGCTTAAACCAACTGAGGCACCCAGACACCCCTTTTTCATATACTTTTTAAATGCTTAATAAGAAATGTTAAAAGGGATACTCTTCAAGTTCCTTTTTTATCTGTTAGTGAAATAGTAAGTTTCAGGATTTGGAGGTAAGATTATGCTTTCTTATTAACATTTAAGTGCTTCCTACTTTGAAGAAATGGGGTGTGGAATTTCTGTAATTGAGACTGAGAGGGTGTTTTCTGCATTTAGGCTTCTGCTAATAAGCACATTCATATTGGTATAGGATCTGGTTTGCCATTTGGGTCTCAGGAAGTATAGAGCTGGTTACTTAGGAAGCTCTTGGAGAGAGAACTGCCCTTTTTTGGGAAAAGCACACTGAGGTCTCTCTGCTGTTGGAGGTGGGTCCATTTCTTTAGTAACGTAAAAATTCCCTCGGGGCGCCTTGCTCAGTTGGTTGAGTGTCCGATTCTTAATTTTGGCTCAAGTCATAATCTTGGGGTCCTGAGATCAAGCCTTGCATCAGACTCGGAGTTCAGCAGGAGTCTGCTTCTCCCCTCCCCCCACATGCACAAACACGCTCTCTCTCTGTCAGATGAATAAATAAATCTTAAAAAAAAAAAAAAAAAAAGAAAAGAAAAGAAATTCCCCTCTCTCCAAAAACTGAAGACTTTCAAATATAGCTTCTCAGAATGTCATAGTCGAGAAGGTTGTGGAGATCATATATTCCAGTCCTCGCAGATGAGTAAGTGGAGGGGAGGCCCAGAGAGGTGCAGGGATTTGGCCAGCGAGTTAATGTCTAGAGTTCCTATTTTCTGACCTTCAGGGCATGGTCCTTTCCAAAGACCTGCAAGTAAGGGTCTTTTGATCCTGAGCTATTTGGGGGATTGGAGGGAAGGTCAGTTACAAGAAAACATTTTTTAGTAAATTTTATGCTTTATGCTATTGCATGATTGTTTATCTTATTATAGGTTGATAATTGAACTTACGATCTTTTTTTATTCTTTAAAACTAAGAATGTTATATGAATCTCATTTCATGTTTTTTTAAAAAATCGTCTTATACTTTTATAGTTAAATTTATTTCATGAATATATAGTGTTCTTTGGGTACTCATAAAATGTATAGAGAAGTCCATATGTAATAATTTTTCAGCTTGAATATTTTAGTTAAACAGCTTCCAAGGGAAAAGCTGTGAACTGACTGTGCTGTCAATATAGCTTTTTATTATTTTTCATTAGTAGAATGAAATGATGCACATGAAGGGTAATTTGCTCTGTGATATTTTCATATCCAGTAGCTTGTTGTCTAGAATAATTCTGCACGATAATACTTGGAAGACTTTAGACACTTAATTTTTCTCCTTCCCCCCCCTTTTATTACAAAAAGAAGAAATGAAAGAAATCCACATATCCTTTTTTAGGTGTAGAACCAAGTTGTGTTACTAGTTTTCTTAAATGAACTGCACATACCCCTGTTCACATATCACGTCCCCTACTCACTACAGTGTAACCTCGGACAAACGGCATTTTTGCATTGAGATTCTTAATCCGTGGAATGGAATTAATAGTTAAAAGTGTTACTTAATAACCAGGTCAGGTACAGAGAGGGTAGGGAACGGGAAGTGGGGTAATTAGTATTGTCTGGAAAAGTATATTCACTTTTGGCACAGGTACGCTTCTAAAACTAACCGCAAAAGTAAAACTGGATAAAAACCTCCACTTGAACAGTATTTGAAGCTGGAGTGAGAAATTTTTGTTGAAGGTGTGTATTTGTAAAGGGTGTGTATTTCGAATCATGATATTGTGCCTCACAAAGAGGCTGATGTCTTTTAGGATATGAGTATAATCCCTCAACTATCTAAAGTCTGAGGTTGGTTCACAAAGGCCGAGCTCTGTCATGACCAGAAGGTTCTAGAAAGGACAGCACTCACAAATCTTAGTCCAGCCCTCAGAGGAAGTCAAACTAATAGACCTGCCTCCCACCAAATGCTCTGAAGCCCCAGTGTGCCTGACGTAGCGTATGGGGCATACCACCTGTTTGCCTGGCCTTCGCACTCTGACCCCAACAACACACATACACGTGTTAGCTGCTTTTGTCCATTTTTGAAAGTATCTGTCTCTGACAAGTGCCTGGTCTGTTTCTTCCTCTTCATAGTAAAATCTCTCTGGATTGACCTCATATTCTTCAGCCTCTTCCAAGCTGGCTTTCTTCTCCACATTACAGTGAAAATGCTCTTGTCAAGGTTATTGGTGACTCCCAACTGTTAAGTCTAAGAGACATTCTTCTAGATTAAATTTTCTTTTCTTTTTTTTTTTTTTAAGATTTTATTTATTTATTTATTTGACAGAGAGACAGCCAGCGAGAGAGGGAACACAAGCAGGGGGAGTGGGAGAGGAAGAAGCAGGCTCCCAGTGGAAGCGCCCGATGTGGGGCTCGATCCCAGATCGCCGGGATCACGCCCTGAGCCGAAGGCAGACGCTTAACGACTGTGCTACCCAGGCGCCCCTAGATTAAATTTTCTTAATCTCAGACAGCCACCCTGCCAGCTACTCTCTCCCTACTTGAATCACACTCTCCTCGTGGCTTTTCTGACTATATTCTTCTGTTTTCTTCTTATTTTGTGGGGTCTTCCTCATTCTTAGTATTGGCCACGTAATTTTTCTGTGGCCGAAGTTCTGTGTGTGTTTCCCTACTGTTCTCTAACAGAGACGACATTTCTTTCACAACACTTAATGAGTATAAATCGTTGCCGTGACTATTTTTAACTTAGCTAACATTTGTCTTTCCCCCACCAGAATGTAAATTTCACGTACTCAGCTACCCGGTTTTTGCTCCCCTTTCTCTAATACTAGAACAGTCATAGTCACGTAGGTGCTCAACCTGTATTTGTTGAAGGAATGCAGTTAAAGATAGCATTTAATGACATGTGAGACAAGAGCAGGCTACTTGGGTGGTCCGTCTCACTTATTTTTATTGTGAGTTTTTTCTCTCTTTAAAATTTAAAATTTAAATTTTTTTTTATTGAAGTATCGTTGATACAATGTTCCATTAGTTTCAGGTGTACAACATAGTGATTCAACAAGTCCATACCTTGTGTTATGCTCATCACAAGTGTAGCTACCATCTGTCAGCATATAATGCTACTGTAATACCACTGACTTTATTCCCTGTGCTGTACCTTTAATCCTCATTCCTTACTCAGGATTGGAAGTACCTCATGGTTGGAAGCCTGTGTCTCCCACTCCCCTTCACCCATTTACCCACCCCTCTCCCCCTTCCTTCTGGTTACCATCAGTTTGTTCTCCATATTTATGGGTCTGTTTTTACTTTTTCTTTGTTTTGTTTTTTAGATTCCACGTATAAGTGAAATTATGTGGTATTTGTCTTTCTCTGTCTGACTTACTTCACTCAGCATAATACCCTCTAGATCCATCCATGTTGTTGCAAATGGGAAGATCTCATTCTTTTTTATGGCTGGGCATCTTCTTTATTTATTCATCTATGGATGGACACTTGGGTTGCTTCCATATCTTGGCTACTGTGAATAATGCTGCAGTGAGCATAGAGGTGCATATATCTTATCAAAGTAGTATTTTTATTTTCTTTGAGTAAATACCCAGCAGTGAAATGGATCATATGAAATTTCTATTTTTAGTTTTTTGAGGACCCTCCATACTGTTTTCCAAAGTGGCTACACCAACTTAACATTCCCACCAATAGTGCATGAGGGTTCCTTCTTCCCTACATCCTCACCACACTTACTACTACTACTACTACTACTACTACTACTACTACTTCTTCTTCTTCTTCTTCTTCTTCTTCTTCTTCTTCTTCTTCTTCTTCTCCTCCTCCTCCTCCTCCTCCCTCCCTCCTTCTTCTTCTTCTTCTTCTTCCCCTTCTTCCCCTTCTTCTTCTTCTTCTTCTTCTTCTTCTTCTTCCCTACATCCTCACCACACTTACTACTACTTCTTCTTCTTTCTTTCTTTCTTTCTTTTTTTTTTTTTTTGTAGCTATTCAGACTGGTGTGAGGTGATATTTCATTGTGGTTTTGAATTGCACTTTCCTGATGATGAGTAATGTTGAGCATCTTTTCATGTGTGTTGGTCATTTGTATGTCTTCTTAGGAAAAATATCTACTCAGGTCCTCTGTCCATTTTTAATTGGATTATTCTTTTGGCTGTTGAGTTGTATAAGTTCTTTATATATTTTAGATATTAACCCCTTATCAGATATATCATTTGCCATTATCTTCTCCCATTCAGTCAGTTGCCTTATTGTTTTATTGACAGTTACCTATGCTGTGCAAAAGCTTTTTATTTTGATGTAATCCTAATAATTTATTTTTGCTTTTGTTTCCTTTGCCTGATAAGACATATCTAGAAAAATGTTGCTAAGGCCAATGTCAAAGAAATGACTACCTATGATTTCTCAAAGGAGTTTTATGGTTTCACTTCTTACATTTAGGTCTTTAATCCATTTTGAATTTATTTTTGTGGTGTATGGTGTAAGGAAGTTGTCCAGTTTCATTCTCTTGCATGTAACTGGCCAGTTTTCCCAGCACCATATTTTGAAGAGACTATCTCTTCTCCTTTGTATGTTCTTACTTTATTGCAGATTAATTGACCCTATAAATGTAGGTTTATTTCTGGGCTTTTCTGTTCCATTGATATATATGTCTGTTTTTGTTCTAGTACCATATTGTTTTGATTACCACAGCCTTGTAGTAGATCTTGAAATATGGGAATGTGATACCTCCAACTTGTTGTTTTTTTTCTCAAGAGTGTTTTGGCTATTCAGGATCTTTTGTGACTCCAGATAAATTTTAGTTTTATTTGTTCTGGTTCTATGAAAAATACTATTGGTATTTTGGTAGAAATTGCATTGAATCTGTAGATTGTTTAGGGTAGTATGGACATTTTAGCAATATTAATTCCGTCCATCCGTGAGCATGGAATGTCTTTCCATTTGTTTGTGCATTCTTTATTTTCTTTCATCAGTGTTTTGTAGTTTGCAGATGACAAGTCTTTCACCTCCTTGGTTAAGTTTATTCCTATTTCATTCTGTCTGGTGCAACTGTAAATGGAATCGTTAACTTCCGTTTCTGCTACTTCGTTATTAGCATATGGAAATGCACTTTATTCGGTGCATTAATTTTGTATCCTGCAACTCTACTGACATGCTACTTGGTTGTTTTAAATACACAAGGGAAAATGATTGGAACTGAGTTGAGATGCTGTTAACATAGTATTAACACAGCTTTTTTGTGGTGGGGGGTTCTTTTTTTTTGCTATAAAACATTTTTGGGCTTATGTGCTTGTATGTGGTTGCTCAGTTTCTGTTACTGTTTTCACATGCTCAATACAGTATTATTAGCTATAGTTATAATGCCGTATGTTAGATCCCTAGAACTTACTCTTTAACTGAAAGTTTATCTCCTTTGGTCATTATCTCCCATTTCTCCCAGCTCCAGCCCCTGGCAACCACCATTCTACTCTCTGTTCTTATGAGTTTAATTCTTTATATTCCACATTGAAAGGAGACATTATATAGTACTTGTCTTTGTCTGACTTATTTCACTTAGCATTATGTTCTCAGTGTATCTATGTTTTTGCAATGGCTGAATAATATTCCATTGTATATATTTATACCACATTTTCTTCATCCATTCATCTGTTGATGGACACTTAAGTTGTGTCCGTGTCTTGGCTATTATGAATAATGCTGAAGTGAACATGGGAGTGCAGATACCTCTATGAAATACTGATTTCATTACCTTCAGATATATACCCAGAAGTGGGATTGCTGAATTATATGGTCACTCTGAAATAGACACATGGGCCAATAGAGTGGAATAGAGTGCCCAGAAATAAGCCATAAGCTCAAGCATATACAGCCAACTAATCTTTGACAAAGGCATGAGAATATACAATAGGAAAAGGATAGTTTCTTCAATAAATGGTATTGAGAAAAACTGGATCTTCACATGCAAAAAAAAAAAAAAAGAAGAAAAAGAAAAGAAATTGGACCACTATGTTACAACACTCACAAAAATTGAAATAAATTATAGATTTAGGTATAAGATCTGAAACTGTAGGGGCGCCTGGGTGGTTCAGTTGTTAAGCGTCTGCCTTTGGCTCAGGGCGTGACCCGGCGTTCTATGATCCAGCCCCACATCAGGCTCCTCCGCTGGGAGCCTGCTTCTTCCTCTCCCACTCCTCCTGCTTGTGTTCCCTCTCTCACTGTCTCTCTCTCTGTCAAATAAATAAATAAAATCTTTAAAAAAAAAAAAAAGATCTGAAACTGTAAAACTCCTAAAAGAACACATAGGGTATATGTTCGTTGAGATCAGTCTCGGCAATGATGTTTTAGATATGACATCAAAAGCACAGGAAACAGAAGCAAAAATAAACAAGTGGACTCATCAAACTAAAAGGCAAAGGAAACCATCAGCAAAATGAAAAGGCCACCTACCAAATGGGAGAAAATATTTGTACGTCATATATCTGAAAGGGGTTGATATCTAAAATATAGAAGGGACCGACACACCTTTTTATTTGCAAAAAAGGCAAATAATCCAATTAAAGAATAGGCTAAGGACCTGAATAGACATTTTTTTCAAAGACATACAAATGGCCCACAGGTACATGAAAAAATTCTCAGCATCACTAATCATTAGGAAAATGCTGTTATCAAAAAGACAAGAAATAACATATGTTGATGAGAGTGTGGAGAAAAAGGAACCCTTGTGCGCTCTTGGTGGGAACGTAAATTGGTACAGCCATTATGGAAAACAGTATGGATTTTCCTCAAAAAAATTAAAAATATGACTACCGTTCGATCTAGCTCAGTTTTTCTTATTTATAAATTCAAACCAGGGACTCTGGATCAAACTTTTGTATGATCCATCTCTGCTAAAGTTGATGTAAGTCCGTATGCACTCCCTGACTTAGTTGTCAGGACAAATGACCTGTATATGTACTTATTATGTGTACTTTCTGGGTGCGCTTAAAAACCATTCTGGCAATGGACATTTTGGTAATGCTCTCAGGGATAACTGCAACAGTATAAAACTCCTTTATAATAGCAGACTTTAGACTTTTAAAAAAACTCAGACTAAAAGAACTAATAGTTTTGAGATAGTACTTTTTTCCTTCATATCTGTGAACTATGGGTTGCACATTTTTAGTATCTTCCAACACAGTGGTTCTTAAAGTTTCGCAGACCAGCAACACTGACACCACCTGAGAACTTGTTAGAAGCACCAGCCTGGTTCTGGATCAGGAGTTTTGGGGGTGGGGTCGGGCCATTGGTGTTTCAACAAGCCCTCCCAATGATTCTTACGAATGCCGAAGTGTGAGAACCACATTTCTTTATTAGAAATAAAGAATTTAAATACGAAGTATAAATGCCCAGTTATCTTGATGTAATGGTATAGGATGATATAAGTTACAGTTCCAATACTTTGGACATTATGCACATATATAGTAATGAAAATACTACACATGAATGAGAAATCCCAATTAGTTGTTGCAAGAATTCTTATCGACTTTTAACATTCATTCCTGCATTTCCTCCCTAGTTGTTTTGGCAACAATTCAATAAGTGCTTTTAGTTTTATTTATTGTTACAGCAGTTGAGATGAGCAGAAATAAGTCTGTCTTCTGAATTTAAATCAAGCCAAGGGTTTTATTCGTGATATTGAGTAGTATTTCTTTCTTTATATTCAGTCTATTGTTTTTGATGCTTAGGTAATAATAGGTTAAGGGTCATGTCACTTGAATTGCTTTCTCAATTGCTATTTTCCCTTTCGTGTCTTTCACAAAATGGACATGGCCCCTCCATGGCATCTTCTGGCTTCAGTCTGACTGGAAGCATTCAATATCTGTTTCAAAACTCAAATAGTCCTGCATACCGGCCAGCCGGAGATTATACCCCATATGAATGCAGTTTGTTGAAGATTCCAAATAACGTAGCTACTTCTGTGCAGGGCTTTTGTGGTGCACGTAAGAACTTCCTAGTGGAAAACTGTTCAAGGCAGCGTTCTTGATTTCAAGCCGCAGAAACCAGCTCTGGCTTATGTAAGCAGAACACGGGATTTATGGAAAGGTATTTGTGACTCAGAGAATGTCAAGGGAGTCTGGAGAATGCGGATGAGCAAGGATGGGCATGAGTAGCGTTAGGCAGCAGCCAGACTGTAGCTAAAAGCACATCACAGAAGAAGTCCGTTAAGGACACCACGGCGCTGCCACGGTCTCAGATCATGCACCCCTGCCACCACTGGATTCTGACGTGGCTGCGTAAGAGGGGCAACAATCCCCAACCCGTGTGACTCCCCTGATCCCAATAAGTGAGCTAATACACCCCCCATCTTTAAAAATAATTCCCCCTAGTTCCCAAATTCTCCAAGTTCCCTCTTGTACTCTCAGACTTTTGGAAAATATTTAAGACACTCTGGCTACACTTATTTACCTATTTCATCGATCTGGTTCGATAAAATGAATATTGCTATCAGGACGCTGAATCAGTTCTCAGTAAGATCACCTCCTAGCCTATCTCCTGAACGTGTACAGGATCACCTCACATGACCCGTCTGCAGCGTCGGGCCCTCCCTCTCATGGTTTCCAGTTACCTCTCTGGCCTCAGGATTTTGCTCTGGTTAGTTCTCTAGCTGGAACATTCCCCTACCCAAGCCTCCTTACTCCCACCCCAGCATAATACAAAGTTCTCACCATAGTTCGTAACAGTGTCTTTCAGACTTTATGGACTACCATCCACAGTGACAAGGTTGGGGGTTCATTTTCTACTCCGGTAAATACACACACACACACACACACACACATACACACCCCATGTATTTAAACAATAGAAATAAATGTTTCTCAAAATAAGGCTTATCCTTACGAGGTGTAATATGCTTGAATGTTGGCTGGCCTCGGCTAGTCTCTTTTTTTTTTTTTTTTTTTTTTTTTAAGATTTTATTTATTTATGTGACAGACAGCCAGAGAGAGAGGGAACACAGCAGGGGGAGTGGGAGAGGAAGAAGCAGGCTCACAGCAGAGGAGCCCGATGTGGGACTCGATCCCGGTACGCCAGGATCACGCCCTGAGCCGAAGGCAGACGCTTTAACGACTGCGCTACCCAGGCGCCCCGGCTAGTCTCTTTTTAATAACTGTTGTGACCTATTAAAATTGTGAATGTGACCCACAGTTTAAAAAACATATTTACACTGTTTGCATGTTTAACTTTTACCTACTTTGTCAACCCTCTTTCTAATATCCTCATTCATTATATCCCGCCATTCCAGACTTGTGATTTCTTCCTAAATATCAGGATCTTTCTTCTGTTGTAACTTTACACACGTGGTGCTCTCTTCCCAGTAGGTTTTTCTTTCTGTTTTCCACAGGGCTGACTCCTTTTCGTCTTTCAGTTTTAAGCTAAATATCTCCCCTTTGGGGTAACGTTACTTGACTACTCTAATAGGCCCCCTTCCACTTATTATGCTTTCGTATTCGATTTTTCTTCCATAGACTTAAGAAAATTTCTGATTATTGTATTGCATTTATTTTTGATCACCTACTCATCTAGCCTTTATGACCGTAGATGTCATGTCTCTTTTGTTCCTTTTATTCTAGGTGCTAGAATAGATGCTCGGTAAATATTTGTTAAAAGAATGTATACAGAATGTATACAGAATAGCCTGCGAAGAATAAAACATTCTGCCGGTGTAAGATATTATAATGATCCGCATCATTATATTCTGTCTTCATAATACATTTTATGGTGTAAAACTTGCAAGATACTCTATTTCCTTAATTTACCATTTTCATGCCATTGCTTAATCTTCTAGTTGACTAGCTTATTGGTGGGAGGATATTCAACACCTGGGTAAAATACAAAACACATAGTTTGGAGATATTATGTATCTAGAGTTGTGGATAAGACACTCGAAGCTAAAGAAAACAGAAAATTGGTTATAGCTAAGGTAAATTGACATAATCGTCCTCGTGAATAAACAAGCAGGGAATATTCAGGGTCATGCTTAGCCGAGGTATGTGCTGAGGCATGATGGGATGCAAACAGCACTAATTTACTGAATTCAATGGATCAGTCCTGACGTTTACATAGAAACTTATAAAAGAGTCAGCTGTGAAGACGCTTCTGTCAGCAATATGTACATATCTATGTATTTACATTCATTACTGGATACATATGCGGAGCAATGACACGGTATTTTCATAATAGTCTGTGGCAATCAATAAAGAACAAGTGAAAGGAACACAGTAGCACTTTTCAAATGTGCACAGAACTGCTTGGGAATTTAACTGTCTCAGGAGTGTACAGTCCAGAAATAGTAAGCTGCTTGCAGTCTGATAAGCCAAATATTGAGTAATTTTCTGGAACCTATGTTTTGGAAATTTGGGGGGAAAATAGTGTTCAAGCAATAACTCATATGTATTCATTATACAGTGTGAAAGACAGACTGATCTCAGGTATCAGAATTAAAGAGTCATTACTTCCAGGCCTAAGAAAGAACTTTGTGCTGTTGGTGCTTCTTCTTCTTTTTTTTTTTTCTTTTTTTTTTTTTTAAAGATTTTATTTATTTATTTATTTGACAGAGATCGAGACAGCCAGCGAGAGAGGGAACACAAGCAGGGGGAGTGGGAGAGGAAGAAGCAGGCTCATAGCAGAGGAGCCTGATGTGGGGCTCGATCCCAGAACGCCGGGATCACGCCCTGAGCCGAAGGCAGACGCTTAACCGCTGTGCCACCCAGGCGCCCCTCTTTTCTTTTTTTTTTACATAAATTTTTCAGTGTTTATCCAGGAGCTTCAAGCATTTAGACATGGCAGAGACCTTTCGGAGTTATCTCTGCATGACTTTGGCTCTGGCTCTGGAGACAAGACTTCAACAATGGGTTAATGCTTATCGCCTTAATCTTTAAAGGACAGGGGCTAAGGATCTTGTGGTCTGCCTCTATTACCCAGTTTAAAAGTCTCCTCCATTCCCACTGCAAGGGTACATTTGTCAGAAGACAAATTCAGAAACCCTTCACGACACTTCATTTCTTAATAAATTTTGTCCTCCCTCCAAAATTGTCAGTTTTTACCCCAATATGTGTCTGTGCAGTGGCCCAGTCTTCTTCTCCCCTGTCCCATGGGTCATGATTAAGTGAAGAGGATAGTTTATGAGTCAGGCACACTCTTCAGTGACTTTCCCCTTTTCCTGTTCCTTTTTCACTTTCTAGCTCACAAATGATCTCTCACTACTAGAAGGAAGTATGAAAATAAAAGTGGGCTGCCATGTTTTCATACTGACTTAAGGGCTATAGAGATTTTAGGTATCTTTGATGCATTGGTTTGTATTACTTTTGTTCACTGAGAACTTCAGAGGCATGCCCAACAGATGGAGGGATTTAAATGCCTTGGACTGTTTCTCTTAAGGTAGAATAGTGACTTCCATGATCATAGAACCTCTAGAATCTAAGTGTGTGATGGTAAGTATCCTCTGAAATAATCCCGCCTTCTCCATCTCTCCTTGTATCATTGTGAGGACATCTCCCACAGTTTCCATTCTGAGTAAGAGGGGAGTGTGGTGCTAGTAAACAGTGAGCGCAGGTGTAAGCAAATCCCAGACAGCAACAGGAAGCTCATGCTTTCCCTGTAATACCTGTAGAGGCTGCTTCCCTCAGTCGTTCGCAAATACGGACACACACAAAAAGTTCTTTTTACGTGATGAAATGGTTGAGAACATGGGCTAAGTGCAGACTCCCAAATCTATTTTTTTAAAGATTTTATTTATTTATTTTAGAGGGAAGGAGAGAGAGAGAGAGAGAGCAGGAGCAGGGAAAGGGCAGAGGGAGAGGGAGAAGCAGATTCCCTGCTGAGCAGGGAGCTGGACCTGAGCCAAAGGAAGATGCTTAACAGACTGAGCCACCCAGGTGCCCCCCACATCTACTTTTTTTTTTTTTTTACCAGCTGTTTGCTTCAGACAAAGCTATGTACTCTCTCTAACCTTTTTTAAACAATTACTCACCTTGTCTGTGAAATAGAAATTATAATAGTACTTATCTCTTAGAGTTGTAATGAAGATTAAATGAGTCAATACCTGAAAAGCACATTAAATAGTGCTCGTTGCATAGGAAAGGGTCAGTAAATATTAGCGATCTGTAGCTATTATATATTTCACTTGTGAAATCAGCTTCATGTTGGGAGCATGCTTAATCATTTCCTTCAGACTGTGAAAAGGAAAGCCAGCACCATGCCCAACTTTGTGGAAGTATTTATTGTCATATATGTATTTCTACACTTTACTTGGCTTTACTTAAATATCATCATCAGAATGTGTTATTTTAAGCGCAGTGAAATAGGGTCACTATCATATTTAGTGGGCATAAGTTAAAATGAGCACATTTCTCTTTTTACCTAAATTTGGAAGAAACATGGCTGGTTTTTATTATATAAATGTGTAATGAAAGAAATATATAAATGGATTTCCAGTTGGGAAATAGAGCAATGATGATGTGTGTGTATTTTAAATGGCATTTTTCTATCTGTAAAAAAAAAAAAAAAAAAAAAAATGTTCTCTACAGAGTTATTTCATTCATCACCCCAAACTAAAATTTATACCTGGATCTGTGGTAACTCTTTCTGGAAAGCAGTAACTTTACCCAGTGGAGAATACCTTTGGAGCATCTTTATTATTTTACTAAAATTTACAGTGTAGATTATATTGCAAATATAATTTATAATGGGTTTGAATGACGTGCTTTAAGTGATACCAAAACATCTTGGAATAGTTTATGTAAATTCTCACGTTTTAACAAAACAAAAAGGGATTTACGTTTTAGAAATTTATGAAAGTGGCTATTATGTCAAATATACTTTTAAATAGAATCATATTTTTATTTGTTGACTAGTGTCTCTGCTACCTACCAGCAACAGTGTTAAATGTTGAGGGCACAGATGGGAATAAAACATAATTTCACAGGAGTATGAAGACAGGAGGAAATTAACAATAAGCGTATTGAGAGCTGTTTCAAGGATGCACAGGGTGTTGGGAAAGTACCGAGAACAAAACATAACAGCCCTACAAGGACTGGCCACAGAGGGCAAGGTGCAGAAAAATAATTCTGGGAGGAAGCAGTGAAAAGGTCAGCATGGTGTGAGTGAGGAAAGCGTTTGAGGACATGGCTAGTCACATGTCTGGAGATCACATAGGTATCACCAGCCCTACTGCTTCTTGTAAGGCAGGTCAAAGGTTTTGAATTTCTTCTGAATGCAAAGGAGGATTGGAGAATTATTTAGAAGGTAAAACTGGTAAGACTTAGTGACTGATAGTCTGGATGAGGACAGTGTCAGTAATAATTTCCAAAGCTGGGGATGGAGGGGCTGCCTTCTGCCAAGGGGGGGGAGTTTGGGAAAGGAGCAAGAGAGAAAGGGAATTTCTTTTTAGCCATAAGTTAAATTTTATATATGGGCGCTAGTCATTTATCATGGGGTTTCCTAGTGGAAATAACCAAGTGGCCATTAGAAATCCAGATTTTATTTCTTCTAGTATAACCACAAAGTAGAGAGAGATACTAACCCATGTAAGGTCATTTACTATGAGTGTGTATATGGTAAAAATAGGTGGTCTGAATAAAAATGAGAAAAAATAAGAGCCAAAAATGGAGACCTCAGAAAATACTAGTATTTAAAATGCCAGAAAACTAGAGCCTCCAAAAGGTCCTTTAAAGGTAGTGGTGAAAAAAAGCAAAAAGTGGACAAGAAATGCCATAGAAACCAAGGAGCAAGAGAGGTTAGGACCGAGAGACTCTTGATATACATAGAAAATGTCTGAGAACATACACACCAAATTGTCAGTAGTGGCTGGCTGTGGGGTGTGGGGTTGAAGAGAATGAGGACGGAACTGGGAATTTTCATTGGATATTTGAATTTTTTTTTTTTTAATGAAAGTATTTTCTACCTCTGTACTATTTTTGCAACTTGTCGTGAGCTTATAATTATTTCAGAATGAGAAGTGAAAACCAAAGTCAGGTTAAAATGTAAGTGATAGTCCATTGGAAATGAAAAATAAATCAAGCAAATAAGCTGCTTAATCAGAACAGGAGAAGGAAGGAAAGGGCAACATGGAGTGGTCAACAATGTCATGCTGCAGATAGGTCAGAAAAGATAAGGACTGACAGCAGCCTTTTAGCTTGGTATTTAGATTTGGTCACAAGCGACCTTATTAAAAGCAACTGCAGTAAAAAGCTAAGGGCAGAAGCTTCACTGCGTTTGTTGCCAAGTAGAAAGTAAGGATGTGAAGAAGTGGCGTAGTCATCTCCTCAGGGAGGAACCTAAGTGTGAAGGAAGAGAAGGAGGTAGAGGTAGGGATTGAGGGGCCGATGAGAGGGAACGGTTTGCTCAAGGTCCTTACGGTGGCAAGAAAGAGATCCAGGCACACTCCCTAGGTCACGCATGGAGGTTTATTGCAAGTCATCTAGGCATGGGAAGTAGCCCGGGGAGTCGACTTGCGAGCCCCTTTTTCTCAAACTGGGATCTGCAGGAAGTGTTATACGGAATCAGAGAAGTCGCTCCGCAAGATTTCTTGGCGGGATGAGACCTGAGTTTATGCATGTGCGGGAAGCAGGCCCCGTCAAGGGCAAAAGCTCCCGAGTACAGAGGAGCGTTGAGGCACTTACTAAGGGAACGTACCCTTCGTTTCTGGAATGAAATTTCATACGAAAGTGCAAAACTCTCCTTGTCCCAAAGGCTAGGCTAACTGATACATTTTGAGCATATATTCACGCTGGGGAAAAAATTCATTAAGATGATATCAATAAGCTACTAAATTGCTTCCTTTTTCCTTCTTCTTCTAAAGCCGAACAACAACTTATCCTTACACAGAAACGCAGATGTACAGCCAAAACACTGGAGGGAATTACTTTGATACTCAAGGGAGTTCTGCACAGGTGACTACGGTGGTGTCGTCCCACAGCATGGTGGGCACTGGTGGGATTCAGATGGGCGTCACGGGAGGACAACTCATCAGTAGCTCTGGAGGAACCTATCTCATCGGCAATTCAATGGAGAACTCCGGTCACTCCGTGACACATACCACTCGGGCCTCCCCAGCGACAGTAAGTATTTGAGTTTTTACTTGTTTAAGTTATAGCTTCTTCACAGCCTCTGTGGTACATTTTCCTCTCTAGAGGGAAGAAAACATCACAGATTGGGCACAAATGCGTTGA
Organism: Ursus maritimus; assembly: GCF_017311325.1. Classification (NCBI taxonomy): domain Eukaryota; kingdom Metazoa; phylum Chordata; class Mammalia; order Carnivora; family Ursidae; genus Ursus; species Ursus maritimus. The sequence continues at coordinate 21,775,122 of NW_024426008.1, read as the reverse complement.
GCAGTTTTAGTACTGTGGTATTATCCAGAATATGGTCCGTGTGGTACTATGCAGAATGAAACCGCTGTGTCCCCCACAATTATGTGAGTTGGAAAGTTTTTATGAATAATGGGAAGAGAGGTGAGTCTTACTCACGAATGCTGATTTTCATAGGCTTCCTTCAGTGATATTCAGTAAAATACTGTAAATTTCTACTGAAAGAACTTACTTTTATCTTAGGCTGATTTACACTGACTTATGAAGAGTAAAATACAACTGAGTTTGAATTTTCACATCTTTCAACAGTAGTCTTTATGTTAACTCATCACCAAAGAAGTTACCACATGGGCAGCATTTCCCAAACCTTAGACATTTAGTTTGGCCATATTCACTTATGTCACCTGTACGATTATTTACTTAATGTATTTTTTTAAATCGATTCACTTCTAAAATAGAAAACCATGTGTAATTTTTTTCTGAAGTGTATAAAAACCCAAACTTAAATAGTAAAGTTGGTAGTGTTTACCCGTGTGCCATATGATAAAGTCCCTCTGTTCAACCACAGAGACACTTTGGGAAGGACTGATCTAGGTGATTCCAATAAAAAAAACATCTATGTCAAGTTTTTAAAATTTAATACAAATATTTACTTTGACACAGATTTTAATGTATGAGACTGCTTTCCTAGAAATAGTAATAACAAGCTGTGTAGAATTTGATATCATCAAACTCCGTGTCCTGAGCTTTCAAGTCTCACCTCAGCTAAGTATAAGGAGGATAATCACTGAGAACCCCCCCCCCAGCTAAAGTAGCAATGGAATTGATTATGTAAGTGCTTCATGTAAAAGGGGGCTGGGGATTTGAATTAAGTGCATTTCATAATCTTGCTGTGTATTTTGTTCTTATAATGAAGTGGAGGTAGAAACAAATTGGGTAGGAAATAATTATGAGAGGCTTTACATTTCTCATTTTATGGATTTTCCTGAAGATATAATATGTACTTGGTAAGTATTTTGTATATATTTTTTATGTTTGTAATCATTACATGTGTTCAGATTTTCATCACTTAGTACCTTTTCCCTAATCCATTTCTGAAAGCTCATTATATTTAATTTACTGCTTCCTACTAACATCAGAACAGATGCCTACCCATTCTGAGGAAAAGCTCTTTTTTGTACTTTTTTCTTTGTGTTTTTGAAGCATTTCTTATGTGTGTTTGTCTCTTGCTTTTGATAACACTAAATATGACATTTCTAAACTTTTTAGTCACGCCGGTATATTTGTGTAGATTAGAAACTAAATCATAGCTTCTCTGGACCTCAGTTCCCCTAGCAGTAAAATAAGGGCTTAGTTAAACTAAATGATATCCTAATTTCCTTCCAGCTTTAAAATCATAATATTTACAAAGGAACTATAAAATGTTCTAGGTGTAAAAATAACTATATCTTTACCGTAAAAGGAAAGGAGGTAGATCAGGTGGGGGTATGTTATAGCATTCCTGATAAAGGCCACCCGGAGAGTCATTTTCAGTGAAAAGGGAAACACTTGCCACTGACCAGGGCCTTAGGAAAACTGAAAAATGGAGAGAAAGAGTTCTTTCCCACTGTCCTTTCACCCACCCTCTGCCATGCTGGCATACCATCTGCCCGTCCCCAATCCTTCTCCTTCCCTTTCTCCAGGCATCGCTGTCTGTCTTCACACTGACTGCAGGCTCTCTGCTAAACATTGTCATTCACTGGATGTGGGTTTACTAAACTTACTGGTGTTATCCCTGAGTTAATGAAATTGATTATTTTGGGTCATGGCAATACAGGTGCAAATATAAGAGAGTAAGTTTTATAGTTTGTTTTTTGTTTGTTTTGTTTGTTTTCTAAGTAGAGTATGAAAAGTGACATTACTCTTTAAGTTATCCATCACACAAACTTGATGTGTAATTTTTATTATGTTAATTGGTAAATTAAACTAACACTTAACTGAATTATAGTAACTGGGCATAGTGGCAACCTATTAAAAAACCATCGATTCATAGTATCAACTGTATATATTAATTGACACTTTTTAAAAAACATTAATACTTAAGGTTCTCTTGTTAAGATTGGTTTTTTTTTTTTTTTTTGGTAGCTTGTTTTCTTTTTTTACAAGAAAATTTCCTTGTTAGCAAAAGGAATAAAAAAGTTAAATAAAAAGATAACTTTGCATGAAAAAATCATAAGGTCAAAGCACAAATGATAGCGTCCTATGACATATATAATCTAAATATACATCTGCTAGTATTTATTGCATTATCTTGCATTGTTACCAAAATTTGTATTAGATTTAGACCTCCCCTCTCAATAGTGCAAAAGACCTTCATCTCCTTCATTCACAATGAAGTGGTGATTCTGTGTACAATTTCACATCTGTTAATCTAGTAAAGTCAACAAAGTTTAAGTGCCGTGCAACCTATTTATGATTTTCTACCATTCTCCTTTTGCCAAATGTTAGAAAATTTGTAGCTTCTGGTTGTTTAGACTCCTAGAGCTCAAGATTTTTTGGGTAGGTATCATGTCATTAAAGGGAATTTGCTTATTTTCATGTATCGTTTTCATTCTCTGTAGAACCATATGAGCACCATCTTGAGCAACTTGTTGGTCAAGACTCAAGCTGTTTCTTTCAAACATTGAGCCAGGCTGTGCCATGGAAGTTCATTTCTCTGGCTGTTCTTTAGTGTTCAGCCTCTCACCTATAGCATGCTTAACGCGACAGACCGGGTAGCGAAGCCTATACTGTGGCCAGAATTCCTACCTGGGAAATAGTCAGTTGGGCTATTGCTTGAGAGGCTTTAATAAGCGGAATGTATAGTCAGTTAATTCAGTTGATGTGAAACTGAAAACTAGTTAAGTTTTGAGCTCTTGGGAACAACACAGAACTTTACTCAGTTCATGGGCAGCCAGGTTTCCTGCTCTGGTTCTCAGTATAATTGCCTTGACTCTCTCTTACATTTGACCTCAGTCTATACAGAAATGCTTCTGTCTAAATTTAGTAGGACTAACTTCTGGCTCAAAGAAGAGTGTATTCCAATGTTCAAACCCAGTTCCCAAGATATGCCAATAGAAACAAAAAGATAATTTCAAATTGAAACCATTACTAAGAAAGATAAATAGCACTTGAAATATTTTCTTACCTAGTCTAATATTCAGTGTACAACCATCTTTCTTATACTAGAAGGATCTCTGAGTGATTAATGTGGAATTTGCATTTGAGCATATGATTTCCTTTAGTTTTATAAGTTTAAATGACAAAACATTTTACATAACGTGTTTTAGTGTTTGATCTTTGCATTGTAAAAGTTTTCAGATTTCAAGTTACATAGAAATATCAGAATTTTCTGAAAGATTATGGTGGTAACATATACAATTTTATTTTATGAATATATATTGTGGTATAAACTATTGATATTCAGATATGGTCAAAATACTGTTTCTCCTTTTACTTACTGTATTTTTTTATTTGGTCAGTGGAGTCCATATGTATAAGTTATGTGTATATATATATACACACACACACATATATGTATCTATATATATGTTTTTACTTATATAAATATGTATATACACACATTAATAGGCATTTCCTGCTGATAGTATTAAATAAGTTTCAAAAAGATTATTTTTAATGGAACATCATTGGACGTGAGTTCAGCTAAGTTACTACTTGAATAAATGTTTTATGTTTTATTAAATTAATAATGCTAGGGATCTATTTATTGTTAACATTTCAGTGGCACATGGATATTGATGTGGAGGAGTTAGCCCCAGTCACAACTCTGAACCATCATACTTTGATCTTTCTCCTAACTGCATCACCATGATGTCTCCTTGCGTGTCTTTATTCTTTTAAAACTCTTACATTCCTGGAGCACCTGGCTGGCTCAGTCGGTTAAACGTCTGCCTTCAGCTCAGGTCATGATCTTAGGGTCCTGGGATGGAGCCCCGTGTTGGGCTCCCTGCTCAGTGGAGAGGCTGCTTCTCCCTCTGCCCCCACCTCAAATAAATAAATAAAAAATCTTTAAAAAAAAAAAAGAAACCTCTTATTTTTCTTCATTATTGTTCTGTACAACCACATCATTTGTAGAATTTTAGAATTTTGGAACCTGAACCCAATTTGCATTTGAGGGTCAAAACCTTGTGATTGTCGTTAGTGATATTTTTGTGCTCATCACAACATAGTTTACTTTATACCAGACTTTATAATAATTAGCAATTTAAGAAGCTTTATTTACTCACTTCTCCATAAAATAACATTTGTATTCTTATAATTAGATGGTTATTTATGGAATTTTTTTTTCTTCTTGTTAACTAAATAAGATTACATTAATCGTTTTTTTAGACTGTGATAGGAAAGCTAATTTTTATACCTTTCTATATATACATTTAGTAATTATATATGTTAAACGGCTCTTGCTAAAAGTAGATCCCACCAAGAGGCACAAGGAAAATGTGTTGAAACTAATATTGTTCATATCTCTCCCTCTTTTGATTAATGTAAAATACCATAATTTCTTTCAGTTACCTGGAAGAAAATTCGAATGTCCTTCTGCTGCTTTAGAAGTCAGAGTCTGGCCTAGCTGATATAATTTAGAAAGTTAAGATTTGTTTAAGAGTTAGAGGTGCTTTTATTTCTTTATTCTTGGGTTTACGTGTTTATGGATTCAGTGTAAGGGCATTTCTTTTTTTTGGAAAGATGAACAGATGGGGAGTCTGGCTGCCTCAGTCGGTAGAACGTACACTCTTGATGCTGGGGTTATAACTTCGAGCCCCACGTTGGGTGTAGAGATTATTTAAGAAAAAAAAGATAGATGAATGAATGTGTTTAGTGCCTCCAGAAAATGCTTTTGCCCGTCTTATTCCTTTGCTGGAGTGGTAACCAGTGGCCCTTTATTCTATTTTTATTAATTTGTGTCTATGCATTAGTTACACATTCTTAAGTAGCACAAGTGAAAAGATCTAGGAGAGTGCATGATGCAGTGTCTTCTGACCCTGTTCCTCAGCCTTCCCTTAGAGGCAACCATGTGTCAAGTTCTCTGAGTATCGTGCTAGAGATACTCTGTGAATATACTAGCAGAATGTCTCTCTCTGTCTACTGCTCATTACATTTTAAAAAATACAAATAGTAACTAAACAATATTGCATCTCGGTTTTTTTGTTTTGGTTTGGTTTTTGGTTTTTGTGGGTTTTTTTTTCACCTAACAGTGTACCTCAGAGATTCTTTTTCACGTCAGTCCTGGAAGGGCTTCCTCATATTTATAGGAAATGACTGTTACAGAAAGTGGCGAACTACCGGTCTCTCTTACCAAAGGAAGAAAAAGAAACAGTTAAAATAATGTTGAATTACGGGTTATGACTATCTAGAGGTAGAAAAGCAAAATAGTCACGTGAGATGAAAATTTCTGTTTCATTATCATATATAAAGATATGTTTGGAAGAAAATCTTTTAAAGGTGTGCATAAATTATGCATAAATCAATTATTTTGTATATTATATTTCATATATTACAGAAATAATCATTTCTATTTTAAATAATTTTCTTAGTCTCCAATTAGTCTCAGTGACAAAAATAAAAACAGAAACCAAAACACTTCTCCACTGATTTTGGCAGAAGCGTGTATGTCCGTTATGATCTTAGCATTTTCTGTTTTCCTGTGCCCCGTTTTCTCTAGGCCAACTTGAGCCCTCACATGAATCTCCTCAGAGAGAGTACCATGAATCTTCTGCTTCCTGTACTAAATCCTAAATTGACTGAAGGTTCTGGGACCTCATTCTCCAAGCACTTAATAAAATGGGACTTTGAGTGACTGGTGGTCTCCATCGCTTCATCTGTATTCCATTCAGCCGTCAGTCAGTTCCACTCTGCTCCAGGCTTGAAGCCGATAAGATCTAGAGGCAGTAATTTTACGGTTAAGGCTGTAAGACATTCCACTCCTAGAAATCTTGATAAACTAGAAAGTTAAGACAAACAGAATGACAGGGGCCTTCAGCCTCTCCTGAGCATAACTGTTGGGTTCCCCTGAATTTCTAAAGTCAAGTATAATGAGTTATTTTAATTTTTAGCCATTTCCTAGTGAAACAGGATTTCAGAACACAGGGGTGTTGTAAACATGCCGAAAAGGGCTAGATTCTATTTCCCATGAAATCTAGATTAGGAAGGTTTCATGATGTTTGTAAATTGTACTCAATGAATATGGAAATAAGCTACCTTCCAGGTGACCTCTTGTATAACTCTTGCTTTATCCTTGTATTTATAAGTCACATTTCCAATTAATTTACTAGTTTGGAGCTACTCTAGATTTTGAAGGAGAAACAAATCACTTGTGTTTCACTCCTGGAGACCAGGTAATCCAGATAAAAGATGAAATGGATTGGTGACAAATTAAAATACACCGTAGTCTGTGCGTTGCATACGAGTCATTATTAGACCCATACAATTTTTTATTATGCTTTTATTTTAATTCCAGTATAGTTAAGCTACAGGGCTGTATTAGTTTCAGGTGTGCAATGCTGTGATTCGCCAAGCCCATACATCACAGGCGGTGCCCTCCTGCATCCCCATCACCGGTTTCCCCCATCCCTCCCCCCCACCTCTCCTCTGTTAACCATTGTCAGCTTGTTCTCTATAGTTATGAGTCTGTTTATTGGTTTGTTTCTCTCTTTTTCCTCTTTGCTCATTTGTTTAGTTTCTTCAATTCCATATATGAGTGGAATCATGTGGTATGTGTCTTTCTGTCTGACTTACTTCGCTTAGTATTATGCTCTGTCACTCTGTGTTGTTGCAAATGGCAAGATTTCATTCCTTTTTGTCGCTGAGTAATATTCCGTGCTATATATATACCACACCTTTCTAATCCATTCATCCATCAAAGGACACTTGGGCTGCTTTCATTATCTTGGCTATTGTAAATAATGCTGCAATAAACAGACGTGCATGTATCCCTTTGAATTAGTTCAGTTTAGGGTTTTGGGGGTTTTTTGTTTTGTTTTGTTTTGTTTTGTTTTTTTTGTATATTTGGGGTAAATACGCAGTATTGTGACTACTGCATCATAGGATGGTTAGGCCCGTAACATTTTAATACTGACTGTTCCACTGGCCCATGCCTTCTCGTTTAATGAAGGAAAACACAACACAATGCCTATGACCAACTACCAGTTTTCAAATGAGAGAAAATCTCTCCGTGTTCCCATGTTTATCAGTTCATCCTCCAAAAGCATGTGGTTTGATTACCACCTCCTCAGCATGCATAACTACAGTTGTGTTTATTGGCCACAGAATTATCTGATTTCTTTTAAAACCTAGCTATTGTGTTCGATTATAACTATTGGTACCCATAAATTTCACTGGCTAGGACTTTGGTAATCTAACTGTGGAACGTAAGAAATAATTTTGCACGTGTATTTTAAGTTTATTACTTAATAAGTTTTAGTGCCTTTTCCATCGACCTTGTAGGAAAGGAAGATGTGAGGTTTTTAATCATGCTTTGAAAATTACAAGAAAAGTGTAGTTAGATAAGAAAAAGAAAAATATGAAAATAGAAAGGAGATAAAGAGGTCAGCATTGCAGACGATATGATTGTATACCTGATAAAGTCCATAAGCATCAAATGAAAAACTATAACAAATAAGAGAACTTAGTAAAATTAATATTCAATTAAATCAGTAGCTTTTCTAGGTATAAACCATAATAGTTAGAAAATATTATGGAAGCAAAGATCTCATCTATTATAAATTTAAAATATACCATGTAGTAAAGTAACAATATTATGTGCAAGATCCAGCTGCTAAATAAAACTTTAAAGTTTCCTAAGGGACACAAAAAGAAGTTTGCATAATGGAAAAACAAGTTTCAGTATCAAACATTTTGAATCTTCTTAAATTAACTTTAATATTTCAATATGAACCCAATCAAAATACCGATAGATTTTGTTCTTTTTATAAAAAAGCCTGTTTATATAAATAAACATGCAAGAATAGTGAAGGCAATTTTGTAAAAAGAGAAATAATGGAGAGTGGAGTGGGATGTTAACAGCCCTACGATTTGATTTCAAACATATTATAAAGTTACAATAATTCAAACAATTGTTGGCACATGAATGGATCCGTATGGACCAGTGGTGGACTAAAGACCATAAGCAGGCCTAATGAGTGTAGGAGTATAGTGTATGGTAAAGGTAGTATTGTCTGTCAGTGGAGAAATGGTGGATTATTAATAAATGATGCTTGGAACAACTGGATAACTATTCAGAAAAGAAAAGTAGATTGGTTCCATCCATTAACTCCTGATACAAAAATTCATTGCACTTGGATGGAAAAATGCATTTTATCATTATCTTTCATAGTGATGAAGCATGATGTAAAATCCAGAAGCTACCAAGAATGTCTCAAAAATCAGCTACATACAGGGGAAGCATCCCCTGTGACAAAAGCCACAGTAAATAAAGGCAACAGTGAAACAACCTGGCGTAAAGCTTTGAGACATTGTATCTGAAGAACTAACTTGTTTAATGTATAGACCACTCTTATAAATCCATGAGAAAAACAGAAAAAGACCCAAAAATGGTGAAAGTATATGAGTGAGCAGCCCCCTGAAAAGGAAATGAAAAATAAACCACAAAGAGAGACTGTTGTTCATCTCTCACACAGGTGAAGCTGGAGAAGTCAGTCAGCCTTGCCAAGGGTGTAAAGAAACCAGCCCTCTGGCTCACTGTTAAGAGGAATCTAAATTGGCACAGACAGGATTGGAGAGTGCTACGGGAATTTTTATAAAAATTGAAAATACACATATCCTTCGACCCTGGGAGTGTACTTCTAGTAATTTATCCTGCTGATGATACACTTACAAATGTGAGGTGCTGTGTGAACAGCCATATTCACTGTAGAGTTAAATAACAGGAAAATTGGGGAAAGGCTAACTGTCCATCAGCAGGGAAATAGTTAAATAAATTTTGGTGCATTTGTTCATTCAGTGGAATTCTAGACAGCCAGTCAAGAATGAGGCAGCGTGTGTATGTACACATGTATACATAGAGGAGACATACATAGATAGAGATCGAGAGAGATGGAAAGATCTCCATATTGTTAAGTGAAAAAGCAAGAGGTAGTGTGTGTGTGCTTAAATAGAAACATGCATTTGCATATGCTTATATAAGCACAAAGATCCCTAGAAGAATGCTTGAAGAAAAAAAATGTGGGGACATGTGAATACATTATTTATTTGAAAAAAAGGGGATTTATTATTTCCAGAAATCTCAAGCAAGCCCTTGATGATTATAAAGTGTATCTACCTGGTCACGTCCCCTGAATGCATGCAGCCGATACACCCCTTTCTTTACGAGCCCGGTATAAAGACTGTCAATGAGGTGTCACAGTTCGAATGAAATCTTGTACCTGGAAGAAGTCCTCCTTTATTAGACTGCGGGAAGTTCAGAGAACAGAAACTGGCATTAAGTTTAGTAAAGATCTTTGGATCTACTCTTATACAGTATTTTGGAGCGAAAGTGAATGTTTTGTGTTTGTATTCGTGTACTTGGAGTCTGGACTATTTAATCACTCACGCACTCAGACCTATATTGAGCCATCAGTGTGGACCAGGCACGTGCTTCTAGGAGTATAAGGGTTTACAATGTGGGTACCGGAGCCAGTTCTGGCCTACCAGAAAGCTGCCTGATCCTGGAAGGCAAAAAACGAAATCCACAAATAGCCTCCAGATTTCTTTAAAGTGGTTACTTTCACTTTTGTCTCTTACCACATTATTTTTTAAATCACAAATGTTAATGTGTTATACATTGATTAATTTTAGATTCTCCAAAATTTTGTTTATCTTCTGGTTATGTTGCTGAGATAAATTGCAAAATTGCTTAAAGGTAGGGTCGGACTGGGTAGGAAGAGAGGGAAAGAGAAGCAAAAATCTAATTAATACTTAGACTTCAAAATTGTTCTCTAAGAAGAGTTACCTCACACCATGGTAGGAACGAATGCCCACTGAAGGAGTAATTGCAGTCTGACCCTGACAAAGAAGAGAACTTTGAGACTATTTTACTGCAGTGTTCCTCCAACTTGAATGTGCCTTCTCTGAGGCATTGATTAAATACATCCCTGAAGCCCTCCCCCCGCGGCTTTTGTTTTTTTTTTGTTTTTTTTTTTTTAGATTTTTTTATTTATTTATTTGACAGAGAGACAGCCAGCCAGATAGGGAACACAAGCAGGGGGAGTGGGAGAGGAAGAAGCGGGCTCCCAGCGGAGGAGCCCGATGTGGGACTCGATCCCGGCACGCCGGGATCACGCCCTGAGCCGAAGGCAGACGCTTAACGACTGCGCTACCCAGGCGCCCCCCCCCCCACCCGGGGCTTTTGATTCAGTGTGGGGAAGGGTCCAAGATTTGCATTCCTTACACGTGCCCAGGTGACTCCCGTAATGCTGATCCACGACCACACTTGGAGAAATCCTGCTTTAGTGATTATGCAGACTAAATACGAAGTGAACATGTGCTTCGTACTCAGAATAATCTGTGAAAGGCAGATTTGAAATCTTATACATTCGAAAATGTAAACTTGGCCTTAAATCCTATCACTTAATTCTAACCCAGCAGGTTCCCGAAGGGTAATTCTAGCCCTGAGTGCTTATGGAATAGATGTGTCAGAAAATAGTTTCATTGTCACGCACTGATAATGCCAGTCTTTTGGGTCCCGGTGAGGGCGGAGGGATGTGGGCTGTACAGAGTGATCAGAGAAACCAAACCAGCAGTCTTGGTTTCAATCCACCAACTTAAGTCAAATGTTCTCAGAACACATTCAATTTATGCAAGTTTTTTTATCCAAATGTGTTTTTTTTTTCCCTCATAAATATTTCAGAATAGCTTCAGGTGGTACAAAACTGCCAAAACTTCATGTTGAAAGCATAACAATTTAAATTTTTTCTCTAGATGTCATAAAATTATGTGAATGGAGAAGATTTTATATAGTTAGACATTTGCAAGACCTAAAACTTCTTTGCTCTGAATGCTTAGGCACGTAAGATTAAGATTTCATCGTTAGCTACTTTCTGGTTCAAGAGGAGACAGAAACCAAAGCTGTCTAGGAGTGTCATCTGGACATTTTTAATTTTTTTTTTTTTTAAAGAATTAAAGGAACAACATGTCCTGACTCTGTCAGTGTTAAGCTTCTTTTCAGCATCGCTGTGTGTAATGGATTTACGTGTTGATTTCTGTATCATCTGAACGTACAAAAAGAGCACTATCATATTCAGAGTCTTAGCTTCGGCGGGAGTGTTACCATCTGCACTGTCAGACCTCCTGGGCCCAAGAGACATCTCTCAGTAGAGTCTTAGAAGAAGGGATCCAGGGACCTGCAGGGAACGGACTTAACTTCTGAGTGCAGAGTATTCAAAGTTTTAGGGTCACAACCCACAATAAGAAATACCTTTACATTGTGGCCCTGTGCTCACACACACACACACACACACACACACGCATAAGTACACATCTAGATATACACAGATAGAGGATTATGTATATACGTGTGTCATTCATATCAGGTGTCTGAAACCGGAGTTCCGCAGGATGGTATTTACGCATACGCTGTACAGGGACATCTGATTATTTTCTACTCTAGTTGATTTCACTGATTTTCTAAAAATGCCGATCAGGACCCACATAATGGATGTCATAACCCACTACTGGGTTGCACCTTCCATTCTGAAAAGCACAGCTTTGGGCAAATTGAAGAGGAGAGCGGAGCCTTAGCTTTGTTTTGTGTTCTTGTTTATTGTTTTTCTGCATCTCTAACAAGTGTCTAGAGCCACACGTTGAAAAACCCTGTGTTGGAGCAGTTACAGAGACTGCAGGTCTCTATCCAAAGTGCAGGTGTTCTTCCCTCTGATGTTCCTGGTTGGAGGGCTTCCTGTAGGAAATCCCACCCACCCACCCCGCCCGTGCTGTCATTTATACACCAGGAGGCTGTCGTTTCTAGCAGGGTAAGTGTGGTGGCCATGTGTTGATGTCGGTCATCACAGATACCTTTTCTGAACAAAAGCCACCAAGTAGAAACATTTCTGCCTTACTTGATCTCAAATGCAAACAAAATGTGAAGTCTTAAGAGTTCACGGGAGCAATTACCCCAAAGGAAATTTCCAGTCTTAAGTGTATTCTCTTGATTGGATTTCTCTAAAGAATTTACCATTCTTTCACAAAGAAAAAAAATGCTGTGTTAATTGGTGAGATTAATACAGTAACCAGTATGAACAAGAAAATATAATTAGTATACATTAAAGATAACTATTTTATGATGATTAAAATGTGACTATCCACTTAAAACATTTTGTTGCCTTTAACTTGATCACTTTGAAATCATTTTCAAGTAATACTTATCAATCATATGTAGACCATTTCCTATTAGAAAGTGATTTTCTTGTTTATTGACAGTAAACCATTTTAGCAAATCTTAATTTTGCAAGCCGGTCCCCAGAAGAGAGTTTCATTTGATGTATTTGATATTTTGATTTGAAATATTCCATGATTTATATTTATGTTGTATTTGCATAAAATGAAAATGATATTGAACTTCGAGAGATAAATCTTGTATTCCAGTCTCATGTTTAATACCTGTGTAATCTGAAGAAAATCCCTCAATCCCAGAGAGCCTCAGTTTTCTAATCTGTGAAAAGGAGATAATATTGCTTGCCTTTCCGACTTCACAAAGTTGCTGTGAAGATCACAAGAGAATTAATATAAAAAAAGGCTTTATAAACCATAAAGCACTATAATATTACTTCTATTTTTAAATCACATTCTTTAACAGTTCGAACGGAAGGAAATAGTTTCTACCAAGAGACCAATTTTAATTATAGTGGTAGTTGAATATATCAATCTTGACCTTTAGTCTTTAAAATAGATTAAAAAGCCATTTCAGAGTCAAGAGAATATGCCTTGACCTATAAAGACAATGAATAAGGTGATATAATTATTCTTTTTCCTTCTGTCTTATTAGCATGTAATGGAATGACTGGTTGATACTTACATTAAGAGAGAGCCCTAATTGTCCACAATGCAATACTCTATTTGAGTCATTGTATAGGCATACATAAATGGATATAGAAATCACATGTCCAAGGGGGCCTCTCTTTTACCCCGTGTAACTCATGCAAAAGACTCTGCACCTCTTCACATTTCCCTGCATTTCAAACTGCAGTTTACCTTTTTGACATTGTCCAGTGCTCCTAAATGAACCCTGTGCTCCAGCCAGCCTTGATTACTTGTACTGCAGTACCTGGGAGCGGTAGAGATTTTACTGGCGATTTTGTAGAGGAAAAAGCTGAGGCTTTAGCATCACCCTCTCCAGAACACAGTCACTCAAAGCCTCTTTGTACTTCCCTGTTCTCCCCAGTCTGCCCGGGGTGAGGTGAATGCTGACCTCCATCTTCCCAGATCCCCACCTCCTGTAAACCTCCCAACCCTCCAGCAGGGCACCTAAGCCTGAGAGCAACTCTGCAAAATGAGGGGTCAACTTATAATAATAAGAGGGCCATCCGTAATGTTAGGGGAACCATAAATACCAATTGTAAATAATAATGGGAAAATTATAAATAATGGGGAAAATGGGTTTTTCTTATTAGATTTTTGTCTTTAAAAGTATTTGCTGCCTTAGAAGGAGTACAGTATCGATCCCTTCTTTGAGCTTGGGAGAAGAGGATACAAACAGATATTTGCTGCACATCAGACACCGCTGACCCCTCTTCTCCTCTTCCCATCCTCCTTTCCTAAGAGCTTGGGCGGGACTTTGCTCTGAAGTCCTTTTTGGGATACTGATTCTTGGTTGGATATTGTACAAGCCTCAGGGTAACCGTGGATGGTTGGAGACTCTCCACTTGTCCTTGGTTCCCACAAGGCAGCATTAGCGTCATAGTGACTGGAAAAGAGTTTGCAGCCCGGGTTTGAGGCCACATGTTTATCATACTGTGTATCCATCCCCCATCAGATCATAGGTACCCTGTCCCCTTCAAGGTCTTCTTAGTGGGTTTGCTCTCTTTTTGTAGGAGCTCCACTGAGTTTTATTTATTTTTTTCTCCTGGATATGAAATACAACACTTCCCTGGCCTCTTCTGAATTTCTGATCCTAATTCCTTAGAAATCAGGAAAGACTTCCTTCACTGGTTCAGTCTGCCAGAGATGTATATACTTGCTATATTCTCAAAAATAATAGGGGTTTCTTCTGCCTTACAGAGACCACGTTTTCTTTTTTTTCTCTTAAATCCATCATACACACACATGCACACACGCGCACACGCACACACACACACACACAGTCTGCCACACAAGCACTATGGTTTGCTTGTTGCCCTGTGGTTGTATTTTTATCACAGTTGTGATCATGTTACTTTCTGTACCAGAAGAGAAGTAGTTGGTATAGTCTCGAACTAGCACTCCAGACTTAGTATGGGGAGTCTTTTGCCCAAGTGAAGGAAACCCACTTATACCATTCCCTGGCTTGCGGTCTTTTGAGAACTCAGCGTTTATGTGGGGAAGCTAGGGACTACACCTGTATTCATTTTAATTCTCCAGTGACTGACTAACTGCTGACAAAATCCCAAACATTTTTTTTTTTTTTAATATAGCAGCCAGTGTCCTTTTCCTCTTTCTTCACCCAAATTAAGCTTCACTGACAGTCAAACTCCCAGGGGTCCCTGCTCTCTGGTGAAGTCTCATTTCTCTGAATCATGTTCATGGTCAGTGACTCTCTCAGCGAGGTGCTCCGCGCAGTCACCATTTTTCACGTGATGCTCTGTAGTACCTTGTCGTAGGACACACGGCAAAGAGGTCTTTGCATCTTCCTGCTACCGTGTGGGCAGAAAGAAGTCTGGCGTGCGACTGTAGGAAGTTCTCACTACCTGCGCGTTGACGCTTCGGACTCGGTCGGGCATCAGTCCGGGCTGCCTCTGAGCCTCGGAGGCCACACGCGATTCCCAGGGCTGGAGAACATCTCACTTACCTCTCTTGCTCTTCTGCGCCCGAGGCCTGCCACTCCTCGAGACTGCAGCAGCCTGTCTAAACACAGTGCAAAATCCTCTCCTCGCATTGCTGAAAATACGTCTGTGGTAGGATGGAAGCAGTTTCCTGTCTTCGGCAGAGAACCACCCCCAGAGTCGATTCCCATTCTCACGGGAGCCCTACGTTAAGCTGGTGAATCTGGAGGGTTTTAAAATCGTCCCTAGTACAGTGATGAGGATCTTTTTTTATCTTCCAGAAAAGAGTGATTTTTCTAGGAAGTCATGTGGCTAGAATGTCTGGAATGGACAGCCATTTCTTACCTGGTCTTTCACACGGGGAGTTCGTTGGAGTCCCTCACCCCAGTAATCCCACTTAATGCTCTGAGAGCCTCTCTCTCCAGGCCAGACGTCTCATGTTGGGTGCAGCATCCCACCATTTGGTCTCAGAAGAGTTGCCATAGCTTCTTATCTGATTATGAAGCAATAGTCCGGGGTCACCTGAACCAGCCTAAACTCCCAAGCACCACGTATCCTAGCAGGAGATAATCGCAGAGACGATGTAGACACTCCTGGTGACTCAGTTGCAGGGTGATTATTCAGTAAGAGATACAGCCGGGCACTGAACCTTAGTTCAGAGCATTGACTTCTCAAAAAAAAATCACCTCCTGTATAATCATCATCTAAAGCTTCACTGGTTTAAGGAAGAAATGGAAAATGTTTGTCTCCCATGCCCACTTTTTAATGATAAAGAACAGCAGCCACGAATCCTTTTAGTCATAAAGACATTAAAATTGCTGATTAATAACCACACACAGACCTGGGTTTCGCCCTCACTACTGCAATGACACCACTGGTCATTTTCACCTTTCATCTCGATGTGGGAAATCACGCTTTGCAGGTCATTTTATTTTTATTTAGTAGATTGAAATCGAACCTCGAATTCTCCACACTCAAACTTGAAAGAAAACGTGGGCATCGTAGCAAATCAGACTTTTTTTTTTTTTTTTAAGATTTTATTTATTTACTTGACAGAGAGACAGCCAATGAGAGAGGGAACACAAGCAGGGGGAGTGGGAGAGGAAGAAGCAGGCTCCCAGCAGAGGAGCCCGATGTGGGGCTCAATCCCAGAACGCCGGGATCACGCCCTGAGCCGAAGGCAGACGCTTAATGACTGTGCCACCCAGGCACCCCCTTTTTTTTTTTTAAAGAGCAAATCAGACTTTTGAGCGAATTCGTCATAGAAGTGATCTAAAGTCACGTGAGGGTGAGGCTTTGCAGCTTTTTTTTTTTCTTTTGATAGATGTGTTCTCTTTGAAAACAAGAACACTTACAGATGCCCTTTTAAGAGACGCACTACCGAGGTCCTTTATAGTTTTGAAGTTTAACATTTTAGTAAAAAAGCTTGCGTACTCATTATGCTTACATTGCTCTTTCTATAATGTGTCTTTTTTCACTAGTACGGTATTACCTTCTTTTCAGTTGATTTTCAAGTAGGATGGTAAACTACGTGACCATTCTACCTGGGAGGAAGAGTGTTTTAGAAGCCAGGTTACTTAATTTTGTGATCTAAAAGAAATTAACAGTGAAACAAATTGTATTACATCTTCTTATGAATTATTACAATCTCTATTTTAAGAATATTTTTTTCTATAATTCCTAGCCTAACATTTTTGTCAGTATTATATCTTGTTAACTCTAGGGAGGAAGAACCGGTAACTTGTGGAAATAACATAAAATAGAATTAAAGCTATTAAGTTCCCAAGTTGCTTGGAAGAAAATTGGATTTAATGCTGATATAATTGAGACTGAACATTCCGTGGATAAAGTTCCACCAGAAAGCAATTGGGAAGTTGGTGGGGGAAAAGAACTTTGCTTTGGACATTGGCATCCATGGTTTTTGTGTTGGTGGGGGGACACGGTATGTGAGCATTTCAAGGCATCGTTAGTTTCCATAGCCACTGTAAATGAGAAGTAAGTTAACTACATTTGAAAACACGAAGTATTCTTTATCGCTGCTTCTACTGATAGTTGATTTGATCACATGGTAGAAATAAAAGTAATGAAATCAATTTTCTCTCTTACATAATGTGATTTTTAAATTTAACTTTAGTTAATATTGTT
Source organism: Ursus maritimus (assembly GCF_017311325.1). Classification (NCBI taxonomy): domain Eukaryota; kingdom Metazoa; phylum Chordata; class Mammalia; order Carnivora; family Ursidae; genus Ursus; species Ursus maritimus. The sequence goes on along the minus strand of NW_024426008.1, from coordinate 21,758,014 downwards.
AATGTAACCCAGTAACCAAACAGAGCGCGTTCAGAATCTGCTTTTACAGTACATGCCCTAGCCTAGGAGCCGAGAGAGAGACATCTTTCGATATAAGGTTACCAAGAGCGCACCCCATTTATTATTGGCACCTGCTACTTAATTAGGGTGCTGTGATTTCTCATGGTATGCGGAGATTACACGGTATAAAACTTTTCTGTGGTTGTCCTTTTCTTTGTTGACTCTGAATTATTTTCTCTTTTATGTTTCATTTCTGCTGTCATTTCTAATAGCGCTGCCTCACCACCACTTCCTAAAATATAACGCAGGGGCCATGATTACATCGTAGTGTTTGTTCATACTAATGACCATCCACTTCCAAATTTTAATACAGGGTTAAGAGAGGAATGGATAGAGTTAGTAGCTTTTGAACATTAATGAAGGGGTCCTTGTACATTTGCATTAAAATATTAATGCATGTTAAACACAAAATCTGCAGGGTAATTTTTCTTTCATGACGAAAGTAGAGCAGATATTAAATACTCTTTAGGTGGGAGACTATTTGGAAAGAGAGTGGTTACTATCCCACGCCTTGAACTCTGAAAGTCAAGACCATTTTCTCATGACTAGAAAGAATCCACCGGGGTTCCTGCTCCTCAGGCCTCCATTCTGGTCGTCATCACAGACTGTCCAAAAAAGAGGTGTACTTTTTGCGATCGGGCTTATCCTTAGCGTGCCTATTTTTATTTTATTCTCTGGGGGTGGGGCGGGAAGATGGGGGAAATACACATTGAGTTGAGAGCTGTTCATTAGCCACCATTGAAGAAGAAATTGAGCTTTAGAGAATCTATCAAAAATTCTCTGGTGAGCCTTTTATTACTATCTTGTCTTGAGCCCTTTTTTTAATGACATCTATTATCAGATTGAAATGGCGATTGAGACGCTGCAAAAGTCTGACGGTCTGTCCACTCACAGAAGCTCTCTCCTCAACAGCCATGTAAGTTGCCTCTTCTTCATGTAAACTAATCTCTTGCTTGTTCTGCATGTGTTGCTTGCTTCTAAATGCTTGTTTTATTTATTTACTTATTTATTTTGCTTCTTAACCTTCTTTTCTCAGCCCCCTATGATCTCTGTATCCCTTAATGGCTATTTTGTACAGTGGAATATCTAAAAAAAAAAAAAAAAAAAAAAAAAAAAAAAAAAAGGAGCCCCTGATATACTGCTTTACTAGGTTTTTGTGCTGTTTTGGTACAGATGTAACATTTCCAAGTTAATACCGAGCTGCCATTTACTTGTGAAAGTTAATTAATGGGGATTTTCAATATTTAAAGCTTTCTGGTTTGATATTAATTGACTCTGAAGCAAATGCCTGTGATCCGCATCTCTGTGTCTGAAGCAGGGAGACAGTCGTGTCTACTTGTATGACTGGTAGTATTTTCTTAAAGTGGGAAAAGATGATTAATACCAAATCCAATGGTAAACTGTCTGAAAATGATTTCTTTACCAGTAAGACTATATGAGGTGGGCAGGAAACAGCGACCTGCATGAGCTCAGTTCTTGAGACTTACAGAAAAATGAAACTGGGCCAAGAGAAGAAGTGAGACTCTTGATAAGCCATAAATTGCTAACAATTGAGGTTAAACAGGATCATTGTTACTATTTCTTGATGCTTTTAACTGTTATCAGATGCAGCCATCACAGTAACACTGGTAAGTCTGGGAAGAGCAATGACAGTTTTGTGAAAGTATAAACATTTTCAAATTTCAAAGTCAGGGGAACTGATGGAAATGCTGATTAAAAATTATTTTGTTGCCATGATTTCTGAATATATGGGAAAAAGTAAATAGAGCAATGACTTATATCTGTTTTAGACATATCTGCTAAATTAGTATCAGTGACAACACACTAAGAATTAAGAGTTTTCCCTCCCAACTGGCAATGTATTCTTAAACTGAGAGATAAGTTATTATGATTTTTAAATTCTTCCCCATATTTTGTGAGTAAAAATTCTAAAACTGAATCACCCAACTGAAAAGAAATATTGTTATTTTTTTAATAAATCTAAAACCTTTAGTTCACAGATAATGTTTTGCTGTGCTTTTTAAATAATTGACTTTTCAAAGATTTAAATTTTATATTCCAACATAAAACAACTTCCATGTGTTTTACACATTTGTTTTTAAACGAATGTTGTGTGTTCTTTCCTTTTCAAGGGAAAAGTATCATGGCAAAAAAAAACAGGTTAGCCAATTTGGAGAATACCTGCAATTCTGGTGAAAATTATAGGTTGTAAATTTCAAAATAATATATATTTTGGCCTTTCTTTTTGAAACAGTTTAAGGAATGTGATTTTTTTCCCCCTGTCTGAAAATTTGTATGCAATATGTCACTCTTTTACATGCTTCATCAGTATATCACTGCTGTGTTAGCATGAGTTTGTAGTTGTGTATAAAGGCTGGTTTAATGTACACTATTAGGGTGTATGTTTTTTGGGGGTGGGTAATGACTAACTGGTGTTCATATTTTGAAAATGGCAAGTAAAGATGTTGTTCGCTTTTAGTCAAAAATGTATAGGGAACGTAAGAGGAAAAAAAAAAAAAAACACCTGAAGTTTATAGTTACCTTTTTGAACTGTGAGACTTCTAAGAAATTGTGTTTTGTTATTCAATTCATATCTCATTTTCACTTGAATTATGCCGTTTAGTAAAATATGTGATATGTTTAATTTTAACTTGAATTACCTATATTTATTAGTATTCCATGAACAATAATGTAGGTATAAGAACTTTTTTAATATATTTTTGTTGGAAAATTTTCAGACATGTTGGGGTTTCTTTGAGATTATTATTCTCTTGCAAAACTCACGAAATAATATTTAATGTTAATGAACATGTGGCTTAAGCTATACCAACAACAAACAAATGTTTGTGACTCTGTGGCTTCCTATTTTTTATTACCTAGCACAGCACCTCCTCCATAGTGTTTTCTAATTACCAGAGACATTTCAGTATATAGAGTGGGCATGAATATTGTGACTGCGGTGATAATCTTTCTCTAGATGTCCTGATTCATTTTTATTACACCTCCGAGGTAGTTAAATTCATGTAAAGCACATTTACGGTCAAGTCCTTAGAAATACCAGTGATTCTCCAGGTGGTATAGGAACAGTAGAGGAAGGATCCATGGTGTCTCTGCTGACCAGTCAGTGTTCTCCCTGAACGCATAACAAGAATCCTGTTGTTTTTCTGTCCTTGGGAAGTTAACAGTGCTCCTCATCTTTGTTAGGTTAATCCAAATAACTGATAACCACCTGCTAAGGGCATTTTAAATTCTGTGCACTTAATTGGTGATGTTCCCTTGTAAAGAAAAATTTTAGCAGAAAAGTTTTTAAAAAATATATCCTTCATAAATGTCAGTAAACTGTAAGTTACCTTTGTCCCTCACTATACAGGACATAATAGAGATTAATTTGAGGTTTGTGGGATTATTTAAAGTGGACATGAATCCAACTTTACGATGTTACTTCCCTGACTTATCAGTTATTACAGAGGATCGATTTCATTAGGGAAAAAATTAGGAGACCTGATCAATAAGTTGTGTCCCGTATTTAGTAGTTTCAAAAGAGGCATCTTAATCATGATTTTTGAGCAGAAAGTCTATTGTCATTCTGTTTTGGAATATGGGATAAAACGGGTTTCCTATTTTCCCTTTCAACATTTGATTATTCAGAGTAATTTAGAAAATTCTTATTAGGGTCAAACCAAATAAATAATCTCCTTTCAGTAGAATCCAATATGATTGCTTTGTTTTTCACCTTTCCACACATTAGAAGATGGAGTGGGGTGGGGTGGGGTGTTGAATTTTGTGTCCCCTTTTCAGCATATCCTTAAGAGTACTTGGAACTGCTGCTCCGTTTTTATCATTATCTTGCTATCATCCTCCAGGTGGAAATGCATAGATACTCCTCAGTTTCGTACCCTATATAGTGCCCCATTCATAAACTGAGTACAGTTACACTGAGTGCCATGTTTTTTTTCTATTATTATCAATATTCACATAATGGCAATTATATCGGTAGTAACACCGTGGAGGCAACAGTGAATACATACTGACAAGTTAAAGTCCCAAGAGAGTAAGGATTTTATATGTTCTGTCCACTGATGCATCCCTGGTGCCTAGAACAGTACCTGGTACCTGATAGAGGTTTCCTAAATATTTGCTAAATGGATGAACATAGGAAAACAAGTAATAGAAGGGAACAGACCTTATCTTACCTTCAGTATTCTAAGTACCTTTGCCAATCATGTATACATTTATTTGGGGACTCATGCACGCATTGTTTTGTTATCAAGTATTCTTCCATAGGTTTGTCGATGAACGTTGTTGGCATAGAGGCCTTCTCTCTGCATACCATTTGAATAAAAGAGTATCTGATCACTCTATCATTGCCCCATGGGCAACTGTTAGTTTAAGAGTAGACAACTTTGTTTCTCTCCAAATAATCTTAATCCTTCAAACAAATAATAGCCAAGGGTGGTATCACTCATCTCCTTGTATTTTAGAATGGTACTTTCGATTTAGCTTTACAGAATTTACTCTATTAGTACAATAATTTTTATTTAAATATTTTTATTTCCAAATCTTTTGTATGTGAAGATGCAGTGGGGCTAAATGATGCAAATTGTCTGCCTAAAACAAACTAGGGTATCACTCAGACTTAAGTTTATTTTATACTCCTCAATTGTAATTAATATAAGTTGGCACTTAATGATTATTTTGTATCCAATGTGAGATATTTTAGATTGCAAATTCAAACACAGAAATATTCTTGAACTAATTGTTCCAATTTCCACATAAGGTTCTTGAACTTCTTGTGCATTTTTAAAAAATTCCTTCTAAAGTATATAAAAAACATTAGGCATTTATTTTTTATACTTTTTACAATCTAGCAAGTAGTTGTTTTATGATTTTTGCTGGTTTTGGCTACTGAAATATATTCAGCTCAAAGCAAACCCTTGTTTTATACTCACTTAACCTTGACTTTGCTGTATTGTAAATATAAGTTATGACAGAAATAAGACCTGTCAAAATGCGTATCATCGGTGAACTGAACTTAAAATGAATCCTAATGGATAATAATCCATCTGGGAAAAAAATGCCAAATGTTACATTTAGATGTTAATTGAGGAATGCAGTATGTATTTTTTTTTTAATTTGTCAATCAGTATTTCCCTTTGGGAAAAATAGGAACAGTTCATCTTCCTTAATCTACCCTGATTAATATAGATTAAATGCAAAGGTTGAAAGATGCAATTATCTTGGTTTCCACCCTTGCATGAATTTGTGTTAGTTCATTAGTAAAATAATCAAGTTTTAAAGATAAAGGTTAAAAGTTCCTAGGGTATTTTATGGGCTTTTAAAAACCATAAACGTAAACAAATATTTTATGCCATTTTATAAGAGTGAAAGAAATAGTAATAATTTAGTTCCAAATTGCTAAATGTTAAGGGTATCAAATTTTAGTGTCCAAAGGGATTTTATTAAAGACAAAACCCAAGGAAACTATATCTTATAACAGGCCCTGACTTCCCTTGGGCAGCACAAGAAGTGTATGCCTTTAGGTTACACTTAACAGCCAGGTTTCTCTTTCAACAAAATTAATCCTTTCTTATACTGTGTTTCAGACTCAGATACCTGAATTACAATTTCATCACTGTGTCAGAACTTGGAGGGGAAGTAACTGGCACGTAGAACGCACATGATAATCCCCCGCTGAATCTCAGGGTCTAACCCCGTAGCCCCTAAACCGATGTCCCCTTACGCAGGGAGCTCCCAGCAGCACTGTGCATGGGTGGGAGAGTTGCCCCCAGGTTTCCTAGCTGGAGTCTCCATCCTTCAGGGCTTTCTACCTCCTCTCGACCTCCTTCTGCTCTTCCAAAGTGATCTCCAGCCTTCTGGCAAAGCAATCAACGTTCTTCTCCTGCCAATAAGGGGCAGGGAACAAACTGTACCTCGGCTGCGTGGTCATAAGCAGTCATGAGTCATAGTCATCAGAACACCCACTCATACGGAGTTTTTCAAACCAACTGACGATGTAGATACATACCTATACACACATATTACAAATAAACTCAGATTTCTTAAGAACTGGCTTAGAAGTGAAGGGTCTATAAGAATGTAAAACTATATACAATAAGACAAAAAGTTTGCAAAGCAGTCAGTCCAGATTATTGGACTCACTGAGCATTTCAGAGGACCACACAGCCAATCCAGTAAAAACTGCATTTTCTTTAAACTATTCATTTGGGGCTTGAGTAATATTATCCAGGCTTCCAAGTATTTTAAGACAATTTGTATTGTCATTATCGCACTCTTTCTGTGAAAAGTTTTCTTTAAGAATGGCCTCATTAACTCTTTTATATATGTCAACATACCTTTGGACTCAAAATATTTTATGTTGAACTTCAATATTGGCACTAGTCTTCACTTTTACAAAGGGCATCTTAAGAGCACACCCTTCAAATATTTTATTATTAGATTTGCTTCTCAGTTTTTTTTATCTACAAGACAGTTTTCTTTATCATGAGAAAATAATAAACTGTCATTTTTAGATACCTGTCATCATGTTTAAGTAAATATTGCAAGAAAACTAATAAACATTTGAGGGAGTTAACGGAAATTTTCTATTTGCATCTCATTAATTAAACAAATTATTTTATTTGCTTTATATCTCATTAAAGGTATTTTGGATCAGATCCGTTTTTACTAGTTGTAAACTTTTGGTTATAAAGTTCATGTTATAAGATTATTTTCCATTTCTGAAAAAAGAATATCCTTTAAATTAACAGTTCCTATATAGATATATGTTCTGTTCATTAGCAAAGAAGGAAATGTCTTACTTTTATTTATTTTTGTTACAAAATCCTAGTAGTTTGGCTTTGACAGTATGCCTTATATGAGGAAGCAAAGATAATACATACAAACATATCTTCAGTATTTTTAACTTACGTGTGTTGCATGTTCAATACTTGTAGACGTGAACACTTGATTAGTTCAGTTGCAAAATATTGTTTTCCCAAAAATATTTAGGGTTTTTATACGTTTGCCTCTCTGAGGATTCTTTTTTGGTGTTTCCTTTAGATTCCTTCATCTCAAGAAGCTGAATTTCTCAGACAATATTCCTTTCTATGTTTCTGTAGTCTATGTCCTATATTTCTATGTTCTTTATATATTTAGAAAACCAACGGAAGGCTTTCTCTAGTATATGCACACAGAACCAGAGCTAGCACTGCTGGGCGGTATGGTTTACTAGAGCTTCCCCAGCACCATTCAAGTGAGGAAGCAATGCCTTCAGATGCCAGTCATTCAACTGAGGCACGTGAATGAAGTGTCTGGGGCAGGTTTGTACGGCCGTATTTTGTGTGTCAGCAACTGCAGTTGCCTTCGTCATCTACAGGATCTTAAAATGTATGAAGAAACGCTAGAGACATCCTGTCCCACTGTGGTAGGCAGAATACTAATCTGAGCCTTAATAACTGGATTTTCCAAGCATTGTGTCCCCTCTCTTTTATACAAAATGAATACCTGTTAGTGAACTTATTCTGTGTGTTATTTAGAATACTCAGAAATCACACGTCTCTGGAAAACGCCTTTCCTGACAGGTTACAGACGATTCATCTCTAAAGAATTCTTTTTGACCTTTACTTTTTCTGTCATTATGTAAATGAATGTTTATTTTGTGTAACCTTTTAAAAAGGGAGGGTTGTCTATGCGATAGAGGCGATGGGTATGTTTAAATGCACATACTCATATGCGTAAGTGTTCACGGAGAACTTTAAGGTCTCCCTGACCAGAATATGAACTTTATTTTTAAAAGTACTCTGCTCCGGGGGTACCTGGGTGGCTCAGTCGGTTAAGCGTCCCACTCTTGATCTCAGCTCAAGTCTTGATCTCAGGATCGTGAGTTTAAGCCCTGTGTTGGGCTCCACACCCAGTGTGGAGCCTTCTTTTAAAAAAAAAAAAAGTACTCTGCCCTAACTTGTAGACTCGGTGACCATATTTTCTGAGCCAACATCAGAATGAGTTTAATGACATAAGTTTAATTAAACATAAGCATCGTGTAGGAATATTTGAAATTGAAATGTTCTGGGCAATTCAGCTGTCATAGTTAAAGGCAATAATTCAGAAAATATTTTTAATGGATTTTCTTACGAAGAGTCGGAAAGTTCAAGTTCTAAGTTTGTTCACAAATCTTAAAATATGTAAGCAAATGCTTTAATGTATTTGAGCGTCCATATTGTCTTTTTTGGAAAATGATTATAAATTCCTAGAGGACAGGAGTGAGATCACATTCACTGCTACATCACTAGGTGCCTAGCACATTGCCTGGATCATAGTTGATGTGCCAGGAATTCTTGGACTCCCATAACTTATGTTTAATTTAAATTGCATGTAAAAATATCACTTCTTTATCACACCTCTTATATATGGCATGGAAATTTTGTTGAGACAAGTAATGTGAAGTATTTGCTGCTTTATGGAAATAACAACCGGTATGCAAGTAATCAGGAAACGTGTGTTGGGAACCAGATCGGGCTCTGAGACAATCTGTGACCTTAAGAAAGTCATTTAAATCTATTTCATTTCTCCTTTTATAAAGAAATGAATGAACGAGTTAATAATATTCCTACAATTGAAATTCAGTAATGCATATCTACATTATATTTTCTAAAATTTTTTGCACTTGCTATACTTGAAAGATTATTTTTAAAAAATAGAAGACAACATCAACCTTTAAAATGTGAACCTACAGACTGAGAAAATGTTGCTTTACTAACTACCATTGTAATGTGTTTTCCAAAATTATGTAAAAACATAGCAGGGAGGTAGAAAAACTCCAATGATTATAATAAAAGATTCCTTTTAATTAAATATTTTTTTTAAAAAAAATCAGTATCTAGTGAATTTTTTTCCTTCTGGGGAAGAAATGACTGAATTTTTTCCTTTCTGCTTGCAGAATTTGACCCACTAGATAACACCGTTGTTGTCCTGTTTGAGTAAAGTAGATAAGTAAATTAAAATTCTGTGTAAATGAATAGAAACTTAATACAAAAACTCATACAGGGCAGCCTGCTGTTCATGTGTTAAAACAAACTAACACTAAAGCCGTATTTTGTGCACGCTGCCAGGCTTGGAAACATGTCTTGTTCTGTAGCAGTTATACATTTTATTTATGACCAGTTAATGGGATTATTTGAATTCCCCAAAGAGGTGTTTGTCTACAGAATTGCAATCAATACAGGGAATATTAGTGTTCTTTACGTGTGCTTGAATGTTTGAAGGCGCGGACGCGGTCCGGGTTCATAAACTATGTTCAGCGATGTACATTTCCGAGAGTTTTCAAGGTCAAATTATACCACCAGCCTTTGAGTTACAACAGTTTACCCTATTACAAGGCTTGATGAAGATCTTCTGCGTATTTCTGCGTATTGTATTTGTAGCGGCTTGTAGATATTTTGGTAAATTATATGGTTTCTCTGTGTTTACCCTGTCTTATTTATACTAGCTCCAGTGGCTGTTGGACAATTACGAGACAGCAGAAGGAGTGAGCCTTCCCAGAAGCACGCTGTACAACCACTACCTACGACATTGTCAGGAACACAAACTGGACCCAGTCAATGCTGCTTCTTTTGGAAAACTAATAAGGTCAATTTTTATGGGATTACGAACCAGGAGATTGGGAACTAGGTTAGTATGAAAAAGTAAGATCATAAACGAATCCCTCTTTTGCAAACTAAAGCAGTTCAGTGTATCGTTTGAGCCAAAGTGCTTGATTACAGATAACGCATAAAGAAAAAAAATAAGGAAATAGCTCAGTTTATACAGTCTCTCATGTAGAGGTCATTATTCAAGGAATATTGCCAAACCAGAACAATGCTTTGTCTTAAATGTAACTGAGCACAGCTTTGAGAAGAGTTGATTCTCAAATCATACAGAAATCAGCAAGCCAAACTGTTAGTGTAAGAGTTACACATGGTGCCTTAAACATTAATATGTATCACTATTTTCTCTTTTTAAAAATAATCAGACTAGAGATGAGTAAGTGATGTAGTCAATCGGAAACTATGTATCTCTTGACTCTTGCAAAATTACATTGAAATGTCTTTATAAATAACTTCTGTTTGAATAGAGTGAGAAATTAAAGCTGAGTTTTTCTTTTCATTTCTGGAGATCAATTAAAAATCATTTGGTGAACTTGCAAAACTGGGGAGTTTGAAGCCCTCAGTAATACCATGGTCCTATTTAACCTCTTATTAGTCTTTTTTAAACTCTTAACTGTGAAAACATACATGTATAGAAGTAAAAATATACTATACTTCCATTGTACGGAGACCAATAATGTAAAAGAGATTCTTAGTTTCTGGTTTCTTTCCTTTGGAAAGAGATATGAGTGTTTTTACTAATCAAAATATGATGAACATAATACTTGGAACTGTAGAGTTTCATTTTGGGCCTTTCTATAACTTTTACAGATTATCATAACATAAATATTTTAAGAAGCTGGGCAGAAGGATATGGATGTTTGCGATTTCCTAAATCCTACAGAAATCCATATTAAAAAGTATAAAAATAAAGATGCTACACTGTATAACGCTAGATGATATACCTGTCATTGGTTTTTAAGTCACAGTTTCCTAGTATTTAGAGAAGAGTAGTTAATATTTTTAAAAAAACAAAGAGACCCTCGGTAATTGACTTCGTTGTAAATGTATGCTAAAAAGGGGGGGGGGATATGTCAGTTTAATGGCATTGACGAGGTCTATATGTATTCAGAGTGTGAATACTCCTTTCTGTTGCATTTCAAGTGATTGTACAGGCTTCCGGTTGCTGGAGGTTCAGTTCTCTCATAAATATATTTTCTTCTACCTATACTTGAAAAGATAGTATACTTTAAACCGAAGAATATGATTGTCTATTATGGCTAAAGGAACTAAAGCTTTCAGCCCCTTGAAAGAAGCTCTTTGTCTCTCTCATATTTTTTTTCCCCCAGAACCACAAAAATCATCACTTGGGGATCTAACTTACTATCCCCTTGCCGAAGGCTCTGTAGTTATGCACACCGTGCCGATATTTTGAGACTCTGGGCTTTATTCAACATTCTAATAGTGGTATTGTTGTTCTCCTTTTGTTGCTGAGAGGGATTTCAGTGGGTCCTATTTTGAGGCTCCATTCAAACCTTGAAACACATCTTTAAAATAGAAAAGGACAAAATTGGGGTTGTTTGGGTTTGTGAATGAGTGGAATCCATACTCTATAAGTACATATTGCAATATCGCAGCGTTTCCTTTCTGATGTTCTGTTTTCCCCCCTCTGTAACAATTATGTCTCCTGTTCCTTTTAAAATTGTATGTAGTGTTTGCAATTAGAGATGGAAAGGAAAGCCTAGAAGAAGAATAAGGAGAAAAGAAACCCTATGGGGAAAGTTTAAGCAAACGCTATGTTACGAAGACAGCAGAACTCTAATGTAGAAATCACTGACAACGATGAGGGGAAAGCACCAGAGACTCCATCATGGACAGTGGTTTCGCAGTCATTTACTGCTCCTGACCCAGGGAAGGGAAAGAAAGTCAGTATTATAAATCATGAGGCAAACTAACTCAGACACTTCTTCTTTTTTTTTTTTGGATGAACTATATGCAGAGCTGTTACTTGTTCATCAATAAAATAATCTGGTGAATTAATTCAAACCAAAACTAGACCTTTTTCCAACGTTTTGGAGCTAAGTGAAACAATAAAATCACCGTGTTTCTGAACAAAGGCAAGTCGAAAGGTACCTTTTGTTAGAATCCATCTGCAAATTAGTTTAAGCGAAGAAGACCATGAAACATGGCTGATCTACCCAACCATCGCCCCACCAACTGAATGAAAATGCTGCTTTGTAGGAAATGGAGAAAAGACTAGACACTTTATCTATTTTGGTCTACAAGAGATACACCATTTTACTCTGTAGCTGTCGTTGGCTACATCCCCTGGGGAACATCCCCTGCTTCCCACCCCTATTCTACTCCCTACCCTTCTCTTGTTTGTAAGGGAGAGCATTACGAATTGGTGTTTTTTTTGTTTTCGTTTTTTGTTCTATTCTGCAGTGGATTTTGGAGACAAGATCTAATTTCTGCAAGTAGAAGGCCTTAAGTTTTCATACTGTTTTATTTTCCCAAAAGTAGGTAGATATTAAATGCCCTACTTTTAAAAAAAAAAATAGCAGTATTATTTATATAATAAGATTTTAATGTCTTTGAATATATAGGCTTCATCTGATACATGTTCTTTAATTTTGGAAGTAAAATTCCATTCTATTTTTACATAAAATATTTAATCCACACTCTTCTTGCATTTCTTTTTGTAAATGAAAGAAAAAAATGGAAAAAGCAGCTGATGTCTTGCTATATATAGACTTGTGAAAAACTATTTTCCCTTTGCAAAAATTTACATATTTAAAATGTTATTTTTGCAAGAATTTGCAAATTCCATTCAGAGCAAAACTTTGTCATTTCTAATAACAAACATGGTCTTTCTCACGAACATAGGGAAATTGTGACAATTTTTATCCAGGTGGAAATTTGCCATTATAACAGAGAAATTTCCCCATGTCTGTTGTGACACATCTTTTTCAGCCCCCAAAACCGGTATGAATTCGTTAGAACGGAGACTAATAAATACGTTTCAAAATCAATAGATTAAATGCCTGCTTCCTTTTAGGTTTCTAAATAGTAAAAAGTAGACTTCACCACAACATTCTGTGTCCGTAAAGTTACCTTCATCATCTGCAGTAATAGAACTTGCAAACATGGAGAATGTATCCAAGACAGTAGAATCAAGATTTCTTTTCTTCCTTTTGTACAACCACTTTATAATAAATTCCCATCTAGCGTGCAACCCTTTCTCCTGTTAATGCATTTTTATTGGCCCGACCTTTTTTCCACCATTACCCCTTCTAAATTAAATTTCAAATACAAATTTGAAAAGAAAAGTGTAACTTACATGGACTAAGTGGGCTCTCGTACTAATATTTAAGTTCATAAGGAAAGATTTCTTGTGGGGCCCTGGGCCAACTGATTCGGAATCTTTTTAGATTCTTCAGCTGTAGCCTCCATAAAAATATACGGGTGATCCAGAACAGCTGAATCATAAATACATAACATAAATATGCTGCTTTTACCTAATCTTTCCCAGTGTGAAGCTAGGTGGACATCTTATATGATTAATATTGATTTGACTGACTTTCTGTGTCTCTAATGTTTGTTGTTCTTTTATGAAGAGGAAACTCCAAGTACCATTACTATGGGATTCGTGTCAAGCCAGATTCCCCTCTGAATCGTCTGCAAGAAGACATGCAGTATATGGCTATGAGGCAACAGCCCATGCAACAGAAACAAAGGTAGACTCTGGAATGATCCCTGACCTGTCCAAGCTACGTATTTCCTGAGATGTGCAGTCTCCTTTTTTCTAGAGCAAATACCCAAGTGTGCAAGAACGTGGCTATTGTCAGCACGTGCTTACTCACCATGGACAGTTCTCAAATATGATTTGGTAGAATTTCATCCACCTGTCTGTTTTCCAAGTCTTTTTAAAATTACTAATCAGACAACCATTTAGCCCCTTGTAAGTTAAATGTGACATCCCAAACTAGGCAGCCAAGGAAACCCAACACAACACGTAAGGAGCAAACCCAAGCAAATGCTGCCTGGAGAAACTTGTTTCGGTGTTGGTGAGTTCCTTCCTTGCCATTGGCAACCTCCCTCAGTCACTCCTCTTGATATGGTGGGAGTACTGGCAATATGTTCAAGACTTCTTACATTTTCTTTGAATCTAACTTTCAAAGATGAAGAGTTGTAGATATTAGAGCTGTAAGAGGTCTTAAGCGTTCATGGATGGGTGGACGGATGGATGGATAGATGGACGGAATCATAGATCTTAGAATTAAAAAAATACCTCAGTCTGGTCTGGCCCCTCAGCTTTGTGACAGTCACAGCCTTAATAGCTCTGTTTTTCAGTGAAGTCCCAGAGAGGTTAAATGATTGGCACAAGCCCACAGTGTTTTTACATAGCCAGGGCCTTGTAGTCTCATGTGGCTTAGATCACAGTTTGGAGTAAATAAAATGAAAAATCTCTTCCTTTTTACCAGTATAACTCAGCCATAATTGTAGTTATAATTTTTCTCTTCAATTGAGCATGCAGAATTAAGTAGAAGAAATGAGGCCTGTACACAGGTCGTCAGATGATCTGCCTCAATCTGCCTAATTTATTGATCTGGGATGATTAGTCAGGTCCCCTCCCCATCCATACTAGCTTAGTTGGAAGCATTAGCTCCAAGTCCCTGCCGGGGAAAGAATCTGTCACGCGGTCATCCTTCCTTTCCTTAGCGAGCACTGATGACATCTCTGCCACCTGCTAGAACCCCGTGTGCCCAGAGAAGACACAGTCTCTAACTCTGAGGAGTTCAGCAATCAGAAGGGGAGGCCCGGGAAACCTTTTTCATAAGTAATGCAGTGTGAGAAGTGCTGAAGTAAAGCTTTGATCCAGGAACTACTGAAATACAGAGGAATTTTCAGCTAACCCCAAGAGAATTGGGAGGCGTTTGAGGGGAACTCAGAGGGATCAGGAAAGAGGAGCATCAGGCAGAGGGACCCAGGCAAACAAGAGCACCAGGGGGATATGAAGTCCAGGATGTCCTTGGTAAGTACTGTGTGATTCGGTGAGGCTGACCCGGCGGGAGCAGAAGGTGGAGTCATTGAGCAGGAGATGAGATTTAAAACGTAATTTGGATCGTAGCTTAGGGGCCTCGATTGTATATGCAGATAATAAATTTGTTCTTTGTACGGAACATAGCTTTGAAGCTGTGGTAACGCTATGGAGCAAAACAATGGAACTTGTACATTTTTTTTGTTTTGTTTTTTGAGAGATGACTTATTGGGGACAAGACTATATTTCATGGGAGCAGACTGGAGGTAAAGATGCTTGTTAAGTAGTTTAACGTGATCATAATTTTTGGCTCTAGTGTTCCAGACTCAAGAGTCCATTCAGGATTAGCTATTAAATGGTTATCTCAAGGGTTTTAGATTTTTTATTCACATGTTCTCGACCTTACTTTTTAAATTGCTAATTTCTGGGGTTTTTTGAGATATAGTCAGTAAAATGTATTAAAAGGTCCTGGAAAAATACAATAAAATAAATCGTAGGACAGTTCCTTATATGGAGATGGAGTTTCTGTGAATTGCAATAAATTATTCTTGTCTTGGGTTACGATTATCTTGTCCATCTGTTAGCGGTGACACTTAGAGCCTTTAGTTTCTGGTGTGTTCTCTGCACTCATGTATCGCGGCACTGCACGGTGGAGCGGATGGTGAGGTCGAGACCAAAGCAAAGTTTGATTCAAAAATAACATATATTCGAACTTAAAAATGAACAAAAACTTGACAAATTGCACCTAAGATAGCTGAAGCTTGCCTCTCCCTGTGATTTACCTGCAAAGAATCTCATGGAGATGGAAACCTTCAGGGGGCATTCTTTGTTTTAAAAAAAAAAAAAAAAAAAAATGCCTGGGGTAGGGAGACAAGACCTGGGACTTAGAAAGTTCCTTATGAAACAGATTCCAGAGCTCTAAAGGTTAACGAGCCATGAACACTCTGCCCTCTCAGTCTAGTTGTAATAGCTTTTAGAATCAGATGTAATGTGGATGTATTTAAGAAGGGATATAAAATTCTCAGTGATGCTAATAAATTGTACCAACTTTAGTTCCTTATAGTGTTTGCTTTCTTGTGAAATAAGAATGTGAAAGACCAAAGAAGTATAGTTGACCCTTGAGCAACAGGGAATTAGGGGCACTGATTCCCACACATAGTCCAAAATCTGGGGTATAACTTCTGACTCCCCGAAAAACTTAACTACTAATAGCTTAATGTTGACCAGGAGCCGTACCGATAATATAAAGGCGATTAACACACATTTTGTATGTTGTATTCTCGACAAGTAGACAAGAATACAGTGTATTCTTAGAATAAAGTAAGCTAGGAAAAAATGTTACTAAAAAAATCGTCAAGAAAATGCATTTACAGTATTGTATCTATTGAAAACAATTCTGTGTGTAAGTGGATCTGCGCAGTTGAGGCGTGTTGTTCAAGGCCAGTGGTACTGAAATTTTCTTTGTTTTTTGTTCGTTTGTTTCTTTGTTTTTAATGATAGAAGTTTTGGATTATGGACAGTTGCTCTTGGAATGGTGTCTTGCTAACTGACTGCCGTGTTACTGTTGTCGACCTCACAGACCCCTCGTTGGGATTAGCAGGATGCAGGGAGGTTTCTGTTTTATCTCTGAAGGATTCTACCAACTGGCCACATTAATAGGCCTTCAGTGAAGCCAATTATCCCATTGTGCAGAAGCACTTGGCAGAAGAGGGAGAGTTTCTCTCCCTAAGTCTCGATGTCAGGGTTAAGAGTATTTGTTGAAAAACCATGGAAAAAAGAAAAGTATTGTATCATTTGTCTTATGGCTTATAAGACTCAAATGAGTCTATTGAATATATTAAATTTCACATAAGAAGAGCCTGCCATTCTTGTTAAAATATAAGTGACATGTGAAAGGTTTAAAATATTTTATAGCAGCTACTTGTAGTTAATATTTTAGAATATTCAAATAGTCTCAACGCTCAGAGCATTAGTGCATGTATCTACAAGTGCACATCTTCCGTGGTATAAATTTACATGTTTTATGTGTTCTTATGGAATGAAAACTCAAGTATATGCAGTGATCATTTGATTAAATAGAAGTGAAGTTTTGGAGCTCAATTTGTACGTTTTTTGTGAAGTTTGGAATCGTAGTAGTTGGAGAAGTACTGATGATTGTTGTTCGTATAACTTTAACTTTTAGAAACCCTTTATGTTTGGTATCTCATTTGAAGATTTGATGGGGTAGTAGAGGAAACTCCCACTTGTCTACAAATCCGATTCCCAGCAACACCACCACGAGTCTGGAAATAAATGGAAACAGCTTCTGATTGAAAAAACAGCTGTCACAGAGTCCGTAGTTTAGCTTAATTGACAAGATGAAGCCATCCTCAAGCCATGTACCTAAACTAAAAGAGCAGATTAGAGCCCACTTGATTCGTAGGCAATCATGAGATAGAACAGCTGGCAAGAGGAAATGTAACTGACAAGTTGACAAGGGTCTTCTGGTTGCTTTCGGGTTAATTGACACAGAAGTGTGTGCACATGCAGTGGAGGGACAGGTAGACCCAGGTACTCCCGTAGTTTTGAGTATCATTAGTCAGCGACTGGAATCTAGTCTAACACAGTGTAATAACTTTGGCTTATTGATGACATCATGGGTGATCGAAAAGAGGTAAAGTATCCTGGGTAAGAATGCAGGAGAATGTGTAATCATTTGTTTTAGTTTTTTTTTTTTAATATCTTCTATTGAAAATATTTCATATGAAAATAACTTCAGCACTTAAATGTCATCTTCGGTTTCAAGGAAATTCACTCATAGATAATTTGCTTGCCCTAATTTGGACAATAAATAAATTAGGTTATTATAGAACAAAAAGGAGATCAGGACTTCTCAGGTCTACAAACCAAATAAAAATGTTTGCTGCAGTTTATTTTTAATATTTAACAGAAGCACCTAGAGAGTGTCGGCATACATATTTGAGTTATTCTTCCAAATCCTTGTAGCAAAGGTGGTGGAATGAAGCCAAGTGCTTTTGACAGTGTGCTGGGCTGTGTTTGATCTCAGTGGCCGTTCTCAAAATATTAAGGTGCATTTTTCGTTCCTTCAACAAACACGTAACCGCCAGCAGTTGCATACAGAATATTGTCCATCACATCTAAAAGAGATACCACAGAATCATAGACTGTTACAGCTGGAAGGAAGAGATCCCCCAGTCCAGTGCATCCTCTTGATGAGAAAACTGAAGTCCATCAGGGTAGAAACTTATCCAACAATCATATAGCAACCAAGACAAGAACCCAGTCCTCTTGTCTTTGTTCTCACAAGAATGCCCCCTTTAAAGAGGGAAGATAACCCAAACAGAAACATACATGTGATAAATTTGTGCACATGAAATAAAATGAAAAATCACACTTCAGTGAGTGTGTCCCAACTAGTGAGGACAGGTGTCACCTCTGATTCTGTGAAAGAAGGACTGAGAGGAGGGAAACTGGCCAGTTGGAAAGAAGATGGCACGACAAGGCTGCTTTTGCTTTGCTGTAGACAGATATGGAAGCACGCGTGTTCCTAAGGAGTGAGGGAGAACACGAGCCCTTGGCATTAGAACACCTTCCCTAAGGGGCGCCCGAGTGGCTCAGCTGGTTGAGCGTCTGACTCTTGGTTTCGGCTCCGGTCATGATCTCGGGGTCATGAGATCGAGCCCCACGTGGGGCTCCACGCTTGGTGGGGAGTCTGTTTGAGATTCTCCCTCTCCCTCTGCACTTCCCCCCAGTCATGTTCATTCTCTCTTTCTCTCTCTCAAATAAATAAATAAATCTTTTAAGAGAAAAACACAAAAAAAGAACTTCCTTAATATAGACTTCCCAGGCTAGTGGAAGGCACCCTATATTTAAGATTGGGAAATAGGGACGTGAGGATAGGCTGGTCTGGCATTTCTGCAGTGTGTGTGAATAAACTTCTCAGAACCTTGGTTTCTCCATCTGCAAAGTGGACATTCATAGTAGACTACCTCACAGATTGTTCTGAAGTTCAGGTGGAAAAAAAGTTTATAAAGGTTTTGTTTTTGTTTTAAATAATTGGGAACATTCAAGTCTTAGGTAAATTATTATTATTAATACTATTATTTCTACGTAATCTAGAGTACAATTATTTCTTTAAGAATAAGGCCATTTCAGAGAAGAATGAATCCTAGCAATTGGGCAACTTTTGACTTCCATTTCTTTATATCTCCAAGGCAAGTGGTTTTCAGCTTTGATGATGTTAATAGTTTATTCTCCTTTCCTGGAACATGAATCCCTGGGGGTCATTGGAGAGCTTCTAGGGCCAGTAGGTTGCTCTTAGGCGGCGCAGGCTGGCTGGCGTCCTCGTGAGAAGATGATCATGTGCCTGCGCCTTTGGCTTCTGGAAACAAATAAGGAATCTTGGCACCCAAGGATCTAATGTTCACTGTGCCACTGCAGTGGTCCCCGATGTAAAGATAGTTTCCACTGAAGATCAGAGAATCAAAATTAATCACGATTCAGTAACTATGAACTATAGTAATTCGTGTAAAGTTTGTTAATGGTAACAGTCACCACTTACCCTCTTGATAAACATTTATTGAACATTTTAAATGTCTTTCAGTAAACACTTTCTATGCAAGATCTCTTTTGGCAATTACATGGGCTGTTTACTGATAAGGAAATGGAGGCCCATTTAATTTTGCTGTATGCGAGAAACTCACTAATTTGTTTTTCCTTAGAGCCCCAGGTTCTCTTTGTGGTTGTTGCCCTCTTGGCATCAGGTGGAGTCAGGTGGTTATTTTCCAAAGAAGGAGGGGGGCGCATCCCTGTAGAATCAGTTTAACAGGAAAGGCCAGCTCTAGATCAAAGAAGTGTCGTGTGTATTTGTAGCAAGACTACACCAGTTCGACACATGAATCCCAAGTTGCCTTTGTGATGGGGACCCCTTGAAGAAATTCATGAGAATAGCGTCTGGCTCTTTCAACATTACATCCTCAGCCCCAAGCACATTGTCAGCACTCAGTAAATATTTGTTAAGTGAATGAATGATCTTTTATTTCAGCAAACGACCTCCTCCTTTCCCTGCCTCTCCCACATTTTCTAAAACTGCTGCAATGAATACAGCAACCCCCCCTGAATTTAATTTTTCCCTCCTCTCCTCGCCCAATTATAGATGTAGAGCTAATGAAGAGACAAGTACTTCAAGAGCCACCAACAAGGCTTGAAAAGACAGAGTAACTGTCATTAACCAGCAGGGTTGATGTTGGAAGTCATTTCGACACAGACATATTTAGTGTGACATCAAGGAGTCAGTTTGCATTCTGAAACAAAGGCGCTCCCAGCATTCCGTATTTTCCTCTCATCTGTTCATACTTTACCTGGCTTCAGACCTCAAGTCATCTCAAGATTTTCTGGGACAGTTGTTCCAAAGAGAATCTCAAGATTCCAATAGAAAATTTTAGCCTCTTGTCCCGATTCGGAGCTCAACATTTAGATTGGCTCATGCAGATCAAATGGTTGGGTACTTTCTAGAATTATAAAGACTCGGTTGGCCCATGCAGTTGAGATGTTGCGTTTTGCCTGTGAATTTTTCACCTGCTTCAAGAGGGACTTTTCCCAATGTTTCATTTAGTCCGTTGAAAATTGTAATACTGCTAAATATAATAAATATAACAGAGTAAATATAGGCCATTCTTTGCCTCTCGTTGGATTCCTTCAGTGTCTGTACATGTGATTATTGACAGAATTAGATATTATTTTACAGTAGAGTTCCAGCTGTCCAAGTTCTAAATAACAGCTATGACTAACCCCATGGGGGAAGATTCCTAACAATTTTCCATGTTTTCTGTGTTAGTGACAGGTTTCATGCATACACTCCGCTATTAAAGCATTAGACTTTCTTTGATTTCTTAATCATTAACAACTTTAGCTTTGATTGCCCATGGAGCTGCAAGCTGTTAAAATGATCATTTGCCTCTTACTAATTTGGAAACCAAGAGCTGTTTCCTCATTTGATGAAGCACAGGTCTTTCTCAGAGCATGTACAACTCAGGAGCACTAAGAATCTGCTGTCAGAAAACATCATCTGAAAGTATTGAATTTGTAAAATAAATGGGGTGAAGAGAGAAGATACTCTTAAATACTAAAAAGTTCAGTTTTTATAAAGGATTCAACAAGAAACTTTTCAGTAGGAAGTGTCTCTGGTTTTTACAATTCAGTGTTTATTTATTTTTATTTATAATAATATTTTTTATTATGTTAGTCACCATACAGTACATCTCTGGTTTTTGATGTAAAGTTCGATGATTCATTAGTTGCGTATAACACTCAGTGCACCATGCAATACGTGCCCTCCTTACTACCCATCACCGGTCTATCCCATTCCCCCACCCCCCCGAAGCCCTCAGTTTGTTTCTCAGAGTCCATAGTCTCTCATGCTTCATCCTCCCTTCCGATTACCCCCCTTTCTTTTTCCCTTTCTTCCCCTACCAATCTTCCTAGTTCTTATGTTCCATAGATGAGAGAAATCCTATGATAATTGTCTTTCTCTGCTTGACTTATTTCGCTTAGTGTTTAAATGGTACTTTATGAAGAAGGCAGAGAGGCAGGAAGTCGGAAAGCTGTGTATCAATGCCAAAACGTCAGTTGAAATTCCACCAGGGTTAACATAATGTTGAATACTCATGTGAGTCAATAGAATGTATGAAACATCCTGGAAAAATTTTGTTTATGCACGGCCTTTTCGAAACCAGGCCTCTGCTGTGCTTTCCCCATAGTAAATGCTCAATAAATATTTGTTAAATCGATTTGATAGTTGTTACGATCAATTGGTGGTAGGATAAAATGAAATATATTCCCTTGAGCATTCATTCATTCATTCATTCATTAGCCACTCAGTGATATTTATTTAGATTCTAAATGTAGTTTATTGGGAACAAATTAAAAATTAAGGACTTAGTTTATAAAAAATGACTTTTCTCTGATGTGATGGTTTTACTTGTACAACATTGACCTAAAGGAACTTATTTTGGGCCAAGAGGCTCCCACAGGCTAGTTCTGGGCAGGCTACTCAAGAAATATCTGGGAGGCTCGTTAAGGTAGTCAATTCCTAAGCCCCATGTTAAAGATTTTGCTGGGTAGGTCTAGGGCGAGCTAGCATTTGAGCTTTCTGAAAAGCTACCCAGATACTGATACACATTTAGGTTTCAGGACCTAATGTATAATGATATCATCTTTAACTGTTTCTTCCAAGAAGAATAAGTTACCACAGATATTCAGCCTATTTTTAATGTGGCTCTCCTTGACTTCCTGTTAAACTTTCTCCTCAGGGAAGACTCAACCCTGAGGTGATGGTAGTGATAGGATGTTTTCCTTAGACAGAGTGTCAGGAAAATGAACATCCAGCTTTCCTCTGTCCAGTGTTTCTGATTTCTAGGGCTTCTAAGTGCCAATCCCATGTCAGGCAATACACTGAAGATATGCCACTACGTGACTTGTTACTTGATACAAAACCGGAAATGCAAAAATCAGCATTACTGGGGAGCTCTGTCAGAGGCTTACAGGAATACTAACTACTCTTGTATATGAGTCATATTCCTGCCCTTCCTGATATCGTTATGGCCCACACCGCTCCCAGACTTGGACCCCCACCTTTCTCTAAGGAGACAGTGGTCCTACTGACAAGGCAACCAAAGTGTATCCATTCAGTCCACTGTTCACCTTTCTACTCTTATGGTTAGAATAAATCCTCTCATTTCTCGGTTCTGACTGAATTTTCTTTTTTTTTTTCCCTGTTACCTTTCTTATATAAGATTTGTTCTGGAGTACTGACTGACCTGCATGGTTTCTCCAGAATTTACCAATTTCCTTTTTATCTACAAGCTAATCTTGATGTATTTTCCATCTCCTGTATAATATAGTGTACCTCTAATCAGCGCTTCCCACTCAATATCCTTATTATGAATCATACATTAATTATAATGTGCTCTGATTTTGAGTGCTTATTAAAAATATCATATTTCTTTCCCTTAGGAATTTCCTCTGTCTTCATCTTTCTGAAGAAGCAGATAATTTTGCTTGCGGGCTACAGGCTTGATAAGTACTGTGTGCGAGTAGCTTGTGGCACAGCATCTGTCCTCTGAAAACTTACACTCTGAAAGGAATATCCGTCATTTCCTCTTATGGTTAAATTTTACTTGTCCTTGACATTTCTGCCTATGAAGCACGTGTGGTATACTAGATGCTGTGCAGGACAAAGGAAGCTTGATAAAGCATAGCCGGGCAAAGTCTCATAATTACTTTCTAATCCCATATTAAAATTCAGTAGAATTGAAGTCTATAGGAAATCTTTCCATTTTCCCTACTGCAGTGTAAATAATTCACATCCTTTTAACCATTTCCGTGTACTAACTCCACAAATCCCAAACTCCATTAAGTTAAATGAAGAAATATGTTTAAACAATTTCAGCCTGTTCTGTTAGTGGTAGAAAATTTCATAGCTGATAAAAGGGGGCTAAAATCAAATGAAGCCTGGAATGGACCGATGAGGGTGAGGAACTTCCCCAAGGATAAAGTCATTCAAGTCTTCCAGAACAGAATGGTTGGCAACTGCTTCCCCTCATGACTACTCAAAGTACTTGACTCACCGAGTCTTTTTTTGCCTCTCTGGGATGATTCTTTAAGGAGGAAAAAAATTTAAAGATTCAATTTTTCATAAATGACACTTCTAGCACAGAATAGTACTAACCCTTCTGTCATTGCTTGGTATGGCCCCAGTGGAAAATTCAGATTTTTTTTTTCCCCATTAAATAAAAAGAAAGGTTTGAGTTGTTCAGTGTCATTAGAAAATAACAATCCACATTTGGGTGGCACGGAGCTATCACAAAGATGATAACACAGATGAAGTGTGTTGCCCTCTTTTCCCACCCTGTTTACTTTCTGACCTTATGTTTGCTTTTCGTAGTTCTCTGTGAGATCCTGTCACAGAAGCAATGAATGTAAATGCCATTATGAGGACAGGCCGTTTTTCTTGGACGTTTTGTTTATTTAAGTTCTAATGAATAACATTCAAGATGGCGTCATTTCCGAATGCAACCTGTGCCTTAGTTTGCACGATGTCTCACCAGGTCCATTCATTTCCTATCTGCCGTCAGAGTGAAGGTGCCTTTGGGTGTGCCCTGTTCATGTATCGGGGACATTGTTATTCATAGTAATTTCATATCAGTGATGCAGTTGACTTATGGTATTAATGTTAGAGTCAAGCGTCTGGGTGTAGAGAATATTAGGTGGTCTTGTTTACAAATATAATGAGAAATGGGGGAAAATGGGACAATAAACATACAGTGAATGCTATCTCTAGGTACTAAGCTTATTGTAGATTTTAATCTTTTCTTATGTTCATCTTTTTTCCCCTAAATTTCTAACATGAAGGAAAATAAATGAAATCTTAGAAAAAGAAGAATTTATAGTTGCTGCTTATTTCCTATTTTGTATTCGCTCATCTTAGGAGACTTGCCCAGGCCTTTTTTTCATATGTGCTGTTTCTCTCCCAAGCAGCCTTTCCTTCTCGCCCATGCTGCTGAAGCCTGTTTTCTCTGTCTTAGCAGGAAAGTTCATTAATTTGTATGATTAGGACCTAAAGTTAAATGCATGACTGTAGTGGACTTTGATCCTTTTTATTTTTTAAATTTGGTAACCTAGGTTTGTAGGTGGATTCTTGCATGTATTTTGCTGCAAGCTGATGCACACGGTCTTTGTATTTGCAGACAAGGTTAGGGATCCACAGAGATGACTGTGTTGAGATGCATGGGAGGCTTTAGGAAATATGAAAAAGAGTAGGGTAGAATTTGTAGGCTGAATCATGTACGAGAGGTATTAATCAGTCGAAAGCCACTCATTACCATTGCTCAGTCCCCAGCTCCTAGATCTTATTTCAGATTCAAGTCCCAATGTATTTAAAATGTTTTCCCTTCATCCACTGGCCATTAAAAGTTATGTTCACACTGCATGTTATCACAGGGATCTTTGTCACCGCTGTCCAAAGAAATACCTCGTAACTCTTTTGTTCTTAGACAAATTTCTGAATTTTCAAAAATTGGTCCCCTTCCCAAATCCCTCTCCCCTTTTTCTTTTCACAATTGAAAAAATTTCTTCATCCTAACTTTATGAGACTGTTAGGGAAAAAAAAAATCCTCCAACTATCAGGAAACATTATAGAAAATAGAGTAAAATCAGATGCCTCGGGAGTTTTGTGTAGTGCAAGAAAACAGGGAATAATTTGATTTGTTTGTTTGTTTGTTTGTTTTCCCATCTAATATTTTTAGGTACAAGCCTATGCAGAAGGTGGATGGGGTTGCAGATGGTTTCACAGGAAGTGGTCAACAGACCGGCACATCTGTTGAGCAAACTGTAATAGCCCAAAGTCAACATCATCAACAGTTTTTAGGTATGTTAAGGTGTAATGTATAGTCTAGTTGCTATTAGGACATTGAAAACCAGAGAACAATAGTAGTGTTTTCTCCAAGT
The DNA here is from genome assembly GCF_017311325.1 of Ursus maritimus. Taxonomy (NCBI): domain Eukaryota; kingdom Metazoa; phylum Chordata; class Mammalia; order Carnivora; family Ursidae; genus Ursus; species Ursus maritimus. The sequence continues at coordinate 21,732,787 of NW_024426008.1, read as the reverse complement.
GCTATGTCCGTTACAGGTGTGAACTAACGGTAAGATGTGTGTGTGTGTGCTGAAAGTCTGCATTTCATGGGAGAGTTCTAGACCGTTTCTACTGCCTCACGTTCACTAAATCTTCTTTCAAAAAATCTCAAGTTGTGTAGACTTCTAAATGCATCGGAATTAAAGGCTCATAGCTATGAAGTTGTCTTGCGGAATTTGAATTAATTGGGCTTCCGTGATCAAAGTTATGTTGTCTTTACTTTGAGCAGTAAACTTCAGGTGCCCACAAGAACTCTCATTTCCTGTGTATAAAGTTGCAAATGCGTAGTCTCAGGTTAGAAAAAGAGAAATTCCTATAAACTTTAAAAAAAAAGTAAGTCATTCTTTTAAAGTGATCCTGTATATCCTATTTTTGTAATTTTGTAGATGGTACACATGTTGCTTGTCATTTTAGAGAGTGAGGAAGTGGAACTTGAACATTCTGCATATTCTGGTCATAGCTACCGGTGCAAAAAATGGCACCGTAATGGACAGCTCTTCTAGCGATAAACCCGTGTCGCTTCCTTACAACAGACCGAGATAAATAGAAGCTCTCAAAGAGTGCGCCTGTGTATGCGTTGTGTGTGTGTATTTGTCTATGTGCACTTTCTGACAAACAACTAAAAAGGACTCTCAGGTCACAGAAGCTACTGAAGTTGAACGCACGACGGCAGCATCTCCCACCCTGGAGTCCTCACGTAGACTCTTTAGAGCCTCGAGCTCTCAACAAGGATTTTAATTTTTTTGTTTTGTGTTTTTATTTCAATTTGAATCTATAAAGAAATAATAAAAGCCTATTCTGGGCTATCTAGAAGAGGAGAATAAATACTGTTCTGCGGTTTTAGTTTTCACATTTGTATTTGAATTTGTGATAAAGCAGGCATCAAAGTGTATTGCGTTGATTGTCCAGAGCTCATGAGAAAAGAACAGGGAGAGACTTACTATGGAAATTACATAAGTTATGTAATTCATCCCAAGGGAAGGCTAAATGATGTCCCAGTGCTCTGGGTGGAGGAAAGTTCCACAGCTCGTTTGCATACAGAGGACTAATGGGGGAACCAGCCACCAGGCAGTACATGTTGGTATAGGCCTGCCAAACTCAAAAGACCTGGGCCGCAGCAATCAATACCATATTCATGTTGCAAGAGGTAATTTAGTTATAGGACAGCAGCCTCATCCGTCATATCAAATTCATGTTGTTACGTTTAATGTGATTTTTGTAGTTTTATTTGGGTTCATTCCGTAGCCTTGGTTTACGATGATATGCGAGGTATGAGCATAACGAGTGTGAAGCTAGGTTTATTTTTTTATGTTTTAAAGTCACATAATAATAAAAATAACTTAAATTGATACTGGCCAGCTCGAGATATTTTCCTTTTAATAGGGGCCCTATGTTGAGAGACATCATGGTTTGTTACTTCCAGTATAATTGTTCCTCCACAATTTTTTAGTTCTTCCTCTATTCTTTTGTACTAATGATGTTGCTACATTTTGTTTGAAAAATACTACTATGAAAAGTTCTTAATCATTGGACCTCTGGCCTTTACATTTTTTTCCTTTCTTAGTCTATCTTAAATTTCCCCTCATTAATCTGTAATTGGCACAATCTACAATGGTTTTTTTTTTTTTTTCTGTTGTGTTGTCATGGCAACAGATGCATCTCGAGCACTTCCAGAGTTTGGAGAAGTTGAAATCTCTTCTCTGCCAGATGGTACTACCTTTGAGGATATCAAGTCACTGCAGAGTCTTTATCGAGAGCACTGTGAGGTAAGTTTTTTCAAACACAGTAGGAATGCATGCTAAGTTTTGCCAGACAATTTGCTAAGACAAAATAATCCAACTTATTCCAAGAGGACAGGGGAAGTTAGTTCACATATCTTTGAACACTCAGAAGTTCATCGTTCTTCTTGCCTCAGACTGAAGATACGAGGGATGTGGGAAAGGGAGAACACATTTTACTGCCCATCTTCTTAGCATCTCCTAATCTGAATCCTTTGATATGGCAATTCCACTTATAGGTACATACCCTAGAAAATCCGTAATACGGGTTAAGACATGACCTGTACAAGCGAACTTGTTGCATAATTGTTTTTAGTGCAAAAGATTGGTTTTAGCTTCCACATCTAAAAGGGAATTGAGTAAATAAAACACGGTCCAGTCTCTAGAGTGGAATACTATGCAGCCATTAAAAAGAACAGACCCCTCTAGACATACTCATGTGTAAAAAGTTCCAGGATTTATTTTTAAGGGAAAAGCAAGATGTGAAATAGCGTGTATCGTATACTATCATTTGAGTGAAAAGGAACGTGTATACAAATCTCTCCAGGAGAAGGAACAAAATGTTAGTGTGTTAATGGTGGCTGCCTTTGTGAAGGTAACTGGATGACTGGGAGTTGGCAGAAGAGAATTAATTGTTCGATATCTCTTTTAACCTTTTGAATTTTACACCGTAACTATGTATTTCTATCAAAAATATTTTCTGAGGGGTGCCTTTCTGGGTCAGAAGAGCATGCGACTCATGACCTCGGGGTCATGAATTCAAGCCCCTTGTTGCGTGTGGAGATTACATTAATAAATACATAAGCTTTAAAAAAGAGGAAAAAGATGTGTTCTAGAAATGTTTAATGAAGCATTTTAGATGTTCCTTCCAGGGATTATTGAGGCTCTAGTTTTGTTTTGTTTTTGTGGTTAAAGTTTCTCTTGGTATTTTCCATCCCTGCTTGTACTCCTTTTTCTGAGTATTCCCCACCAGAATTGGCTCATTGTCTCCAGGAGGTGAACTCTCTCCAAGCAAGCGTTTTAATATACCTGCAGCTCACCTGGCAGAAAGGGCATAACGGATTGCAATAAGAATTTTCTTAAGTGCCTCTCCTTTTGAAAGAGGAGTCTATTGAGAATTTAAGTAGCTTTATTCCAGGACTATTTGTGATCTGCTTAGGAGTAAAAGATATTCCTTGGGGTTTCATGGGCAGTCGTCCTGACTGCTGACAATGCAGTATGCAGTGCGAAGTCTCAGCTCATAGCATTCACAGATTTTTTTCCCACTCCAGAAATACAAACTGCTTGAGTGAATCTGAGTGCTTGTCAAGGGTGCTGGATTATTAACAACCCAGGGCAAGTTCTGTCTTTAACAAACCATGTACCAAAATTGTTTTTCAACATGTCCTGCTGGTTTGTTTCCAACATTTCTTGGAATGATGAAAGACCCTTAATACTCGTCTCTCTTTGATTACTGTGCTTCTCCCAACATTAGAGAATTTCTGGATGAGCCTCACGTATCTCGGAAAAAAGTCTTTCTTTGTACATGGATATCATGTATATTCAATAAAGATTTATATAAAGATTCTCTAAGCAATTTCTCATTCCTCTGTGTTCAGGTGAATCTTGCTTTAAGCAAACCAACCTACACAGATATAATTTGGGTTTAAGTTTCTTTTATTTGTTAAAAATATAAATAGGAGCAGGGTTTATTTATATTACTAAAGAAAGTCCAGTAAGCTTCTTCTCAGTGAACTCCACTAATAAGATGAAAGATGAAAATATCTTTTGGATTACAAAAATTTCATTAGCATACCAACATTCAGGAATAGTCTCTATGAAGAGATAGGGACGTGTATGGTAATCAGTCTGTGTGGGAAATGGCAGTCCACAGAGACCATAGAATGATCTGCACTTATTTCCGAATTACCAGCACTCATGCCATCTCTTGTGAGGCATGAAAAAGAAATTCCAATTATGTGAAAAAGAAGAATTTCAATTATTTTTTTCATCTCCAGCTTCCAAACTTTTGAAGTACAGGTTGTTAAGTCTCATATCCCGTCCTGTAAATAGTCACTTGCCCTAAGCCAGTACAATAAGGATTATTTAAAAATACATTTGCCTATATATTTTAGTCTGAACATATTTGAAAGTAGGTGGACAAATGGTAAAATGTTTTATTCATTTGTAAAAATGTCTCAAGTGAGGCTGATGTGAATGTCCTTTTCAAAAGAATTATTTGAGATTATTTAATTTGGAGAGATACCGAATGTAAGATGCACCGAATTCTTTCCTTGCCTTATTTTTTTCATATTCTGTACAGTTTATGTTTTTAAGAAAGATTAATCTACCTGTTTTGCCTATTTTTTGGAATTCTCACAATTCGCTTATCAAAGCTGTTTTATAAGTATCACTAGTTTTTTTATGGAAGGCACAAGTAGAATTTTCTACACAAGTTGCTGCAACAGTAATTGGTTTTATTTTTTAAAAAGCTTAGCTTTCTTATAGCAGTCTCAGAGATAGAGATATGTAGGTATTATATATGATATTAATAGTTGTTTTAGTGATAGATATCTCTTGGAATGTGCCTAAGGTACAATTGAGAAAGCAATATAATAATTTGCCTTGGGGCGCCTGGGTGGCATAGTCAGTTGAGTGCCCAACTCTTGGTTTTGGCTCAGGTCGTGATCTCAGGGTCGTGAGGATCCAGCCTGGGGTCGCCTCCGTGCTCAGCACAGAGTCTGCTCAAGTTTCTCTCTCACTCTGCCTCCACCCCTCCCTGTGCTCGCTCAGTCATGCTCTGGCTCTCTGGCTCTCTGGCTCTCTCTCAAAATAAATAAATAAATCTTGGGGAAAAAAATAATAATTTGCCCCTTGAGAACATTTTTGCCTGGGAGTTGGGACATCTGGCTGCCTGTTACTTTCCAGGCTTACACTTGCATCTTTCTTGTTCCTAATATCAAAGGGTGAGAAGTGTGTTCATTAACGTGCTGCAAACATATTCTGCTTAACGTTTGAATTGGTCTCAGAGTGTGTGTATAGAAGACCAGTTGTTGGGGCGCCTGGGTGGCACAGCTGTTAAGCGTCTGCCTTTGGCTCAGGGCGTGATCCCAGCGTTCTGGGATCGAGCCCCACATCAGGCTCCTCTGCTATGAGCCTGCTTCTTCCTCTCCCACTCCCCCTGCTTGTGTTCCCTCTCTCGCTGGCTGTCTCTATCTCTGTCAAATAAATAAATAAAATCTTTAAAAAAAAAAAAAAAAGACCAGTTGTTCTCTGTAACATACAGAGGGTCAGAGACCTGCATGGGTTTCACAGACTCTAGAATTAGGAAGGTATAGTTTCCTCTTTTTGCCTCAAATGCCCAGATTGACTCTCTTGATTGCCCCCAGTGTTCTCCTTGCTTCTAGGAATTTTGTAGATCTTGCTCGGCTGTTTTACCTGTCCTCGTTCTCAGTGCTGACGACACCAAGCACATTATGCTGATGACTTCTGTCTTTTATGCTCAAAATAATCACAGAATCACATGTTCTTTGCCCAAACAAGTTATTCTTTGGTTTTGTGACTGCTTTTATCTGAAGGCGAATTTATAAACTAATTGCGATGGCAGGGTGAAATTAAATATGATCATCAAAATTTAATGAAGGGGGCAAATTTTAGCATCGTCAAAAAAAAAAAAATGTCTTTGATGCAGCTGGGAAATGGTTCTAGGAGATAAAATGGAGGAGGAGGAGATGAGGGCCCTGCCCCCAAGGTTAGAAGAGGCGATAGTCTTAAAGCTGCTCTCTAAAGGGAAGGAGCAGAGGTAGGATTGAAGCGAAGACATGGCTTGACCAAAGAGGTGCCCTTTTTCTGCCCAGATAGATGCTGTCCTCTGAAGGCCAGCCCCATTGTGGTTCCTGCCCCAGCCTCTGGTTTCCTGGGAACATTCTGGAATCATGGTCAGCCCCAGGACAGGTTCATGTAGCCTTGACTCTTGTCTGCCCTGCATGAGCAGCTCCACACCCTTTATTTCTGCCCTCTTTGATGGCCGTGGGCTCACCTGGCCCTGGGGGCTGTGTCCTGTTGGGTCTAAGAATGCGAAGACTGGCCTGGCCGCAGTCGTGGTGGCAGAAAGAAGCAGTGTGGGAAGGAGTGGAAGAAAAGTAAGAGAAGACAATGGAGAGCAAGGGAAGTAAGCGAGAGAAAAGAGAGGGGTAACGCAAGGAGATGAGGCCATCACGCGAGGAATACACATCACCCTGTCAGTCTCTCCAGTTACGTTCTCCCTGCCTAAGCGCTTTGGTTTACCCACTTCCATCGGCAAATCGTGCTCCAGTTTCACCGTCCAACTTATGCCTGCCCCCCCAGGCGTCCTCACCATTTCCATCCCGATGGGTGACGCGCTCCTCACACATCCCCCTCAGGAGCATGGTAAGGTAACACTGATGACCGTTTTGTTTTTTTAAGGCAATATTGGACGTTGTTGTGAATCTTCAGTTTAGCCTGATAGAAAAACTGTGGCAAACATTCTGGCGCTATTCTCCCTCGACTCCAACCGACGGCACTACCATCACTGAATCAAGGTCAGAATCAATATGCTTTTCCAATTCATTTTCATGGCTGAGTAGATGTCAGAGCTAATAAATTAGAGATATGTATACCAGTTGTGAACCTTACCTGATAACATTAAATGACTAGATTGAAATGAACCACAAACCGCTCTCTTGAGGTTTCAGGGTGTGTGTTGTAGCTCCCATTTTTATTGATTTGGGGGACTGTGGTAGAGCTGTTTCATCCTCATGGAATGAGTGTCATATCTACCTTTCATACCGTCAGAAAGTATTAACGTGCGTAGGCAGCTCTGGGGGCGTGTTGTATATCCAGCCGTATGGTGCCAGTGCAATGGTGGTATAGTTCTAACCTCAGTGATATTTGATAAACTAAAACTATTTTTAAAGTCCATTTTCTTTTTTATCCTCATTTGCCATCTATTCATTTGCTACATTTATTCACACCAGCAATCTGAGTGAAATAGAAAGTCGACTTCCGAAAGCAAAGCTGATAACTCTGTGCAAACATGAGTCTATCCTGAAATGGATGTGTAACTGTGACCATGGGATGTACCAGGCTTTGGTGGAGATTCTCATCCCCGACGTGCTTAGACCTATTCCTAGTAAGTTAAATGCAGACAAGTACGGATGCTTTTGTTCTCATACATTCCACCCAAGTAGTTGGGGAAAGTGACGTTGCAATCTAGGGTGATTCTAATCTCATTTAGATTTGCCAATAAAAACAAAAACAAAAACAAAAACCATGCAACACAAGAGTATTCATGAAAGCAGCCTAGAGCAAAACTGTAGGGAACGGGGAAAAGAAAGGATCTGTTCTCCAAGTGTTCGTTTTGTTTTCAATAGAAGAGGCAACCTATAGGTGTGACGGCCCCAATAACTAATTGCAAGAACACTCCCAGTCCAGCCAACCTTGTAAAAATTATTCTACCCAAGGACACAGTTTCCTTCACAAAGCTAAAAGTTTTTGAAATCTGTAATTGCTAGACTAGCCTCTTTCATGGTTGCTTTTGATTTGAAATGAATTTATCTTGGGTTCCACTGAAGTTGAATTCCTATATAAAAGCATTGACTTTGTCCCGTCTATCATGTCGAGAACTACAAATGCAGTTTCCATTAACAGGAATGGTTAACTGGCATTGTGAGCAAAAAATCTATATATATAACTACACGAGCATTGTATTCCCACCGCGAAGCAAATAGGAATTACATAGATAAGTCAGATGACTTTTTTTCAGTGATGGTGTTTATTAAACTACCTTGTAGCCAACAAAGCTGTTTTCTGCAAGTGTCAATATAAATGCTACTGTGGATGCTTGTGTCTGAGGTGGTCGAAGGGATGTTAGCCAACATCTTTATGAGCACATACTAGTGACCTTAACTTTTCAAGAACTGGGACAGAATTTCCACTCCGCAGTGACATTAATAAGGTGGAAGCTGTCTCGCAGCTCATGAACTTGGCAACCATGTACTTCAAGCACACCGTTTACAGGTGATTTATGCTAAATCATAACAAAATATGAAGGAGGGAGTTAGTAGAAGAAAAGGTGAAGATACCAGCATTTGTATGTTTATACTTTCTTTTTTCTCAATATGATAAACAACAGTGGAAGATATGAGTGCTTTCATATGTTTCCCACCATCTTGAAATCTATTTAGACACCCATTTACATATAATATCAATGAACACACGTACATGTCACTAGAAATAAGTTTTAAAAAAAGAAGAAGAAATCTGTCACTGACTCCCATTTTTATAAATTGCTAATATTTTCCACTCTCTCTGCACCACGTTTCCTGACTTGACGATTGATTAAAAGTGATGTTGTCATGGAAAATTTCTATGTGTAAATTCTCTACCGATTTATGTTCCAGAGTCTCGATTTTCCTTGTTTTTGTCTTGTTCCCTGTGCTCTGAGTGATAATCTCTAGAGATTTTTAAGAGAAGTTGCATAGGGCTGACTCCTTAGCCTATGATATCTTTGCCCGCCCCCCCCCCCCGCCCGCCAAGTACCGTTTCTCTCATGAGATACAAGAAGAGATGTCGGTGAGCTCTTTGTTGTTTGAGGAAAATCAACAACATCAACATTCATTAAACAATTCTGAAGTCTTTTGCTTCTGTTAGCAACACAGGACTTGTAAAGTCAACAGTTCCCTAACCTACATCCTGTATCCATTTTAGCTGACTCTCAGCCTCATAATTTTAAGTGCAGGATACACTTGACTTTTTTTTTTTTCTAATTTTGATTCAGAAACCAATTTATTCTGTCAAGAAGTCTGTCTACGTTCAGCAGACAACTCAACTCCAGGAATTTTCAGATGACCATAATTTTATAGCTTCTGTGAAATTACAAGGGACATTAATGTGCTAGCCTACAAAGTACATTTGGAAATCTAATTCTGATTCTGTAACAAGACCTAACAAAACAAAGCTTAAAATACGGCTTAAATAGCTATCTTCTGATCGTGTGCATTTTAATATTAATCACAAGCAGGTTGAGACAAGTCAGCTGTGGAACAGTTTTAAATTTTAAACCATCCATTCATGAGAGAAAGTTGTCAGAGTCAATCTGCACAATTTGATCTGACACGAATCCCTATAGAGAGAGCAAACTTAATTTTATTTTTAAAAATTATATTTTCCTGGCTACTAGTACTTCACTCTACCATTTACTGTCCAGATGGGATTCCTTTTTTTAGCCAAAAAAAAGTCTGCATATCACACTAATTTGAAGTCAGCTTGAAGCTACTATAGTCTAAAATACATTTATCTGAAAATGAAAAACAGTTAAGTGTAAGAATTGTATAAGAACTCAACTGGTAACGCTTATGTACGATTATGAGTACACGTAAAGGTGGCCCCAAATGTCACTTAGTACAAGAAAGTAAAAACTTACAGTCATTTGACATTAAAAAAATCTTTTTATCTTACAATCTTCCTAGCATCAAATTTGTTTAGATAAAACAAGACCCATACTAAATATTTTTTTAAAGTAACTTCTCTTAGTTCTTGTTTTTTTTTATTCAGATCAAATAATTATTATATATTAATAGTAGAAAACATGCAAAATACAGATAGCCACGCTGAATTTTAAACAAAATATTCCTGAGTTTCGAAAAGGGTCGTTAAATTTTTTTTTCACTGTTTTTCATTTCCATTCATGCCTGCCCTCCATGGTTCTAGTACATAAGACAGCAGAAAAATATTTTTCTTTCTTTTTTTCTTTTTTGGCTCAAGTAGGAAGCTTTGGAAATTTCACAAGATTAGTTCTCAAGAAATTTCCAACTCAGTGTTTCCAGTAGATGATTGTCATGGTTAAGAGTCGATATTTCTTATGTGTTTTTCCTAATCAAAATTTAGTCATTTCAACCTCTCTTCTGTCATTTGACCAGTTAAAGAAATGATTAAAAAAGCAGTTGTTTTCATGATTGAGTTAGTAAAATTTATATCTTTCACAAGCAACTTGAGCAAGCTAATTATTTCTAACCCTGCTTTACCAAAAGTAAGAGAGAAGCATGTCAGACTCTTTTGAGCACAGGAAGAAAAACCACGAAATTTAATCCCAGCATCAACATTAATATTCTTGAGCGCTTTGGAGGAAAACGTAACTTCCGTATTTCTTATAGGAGACTCCAAATTATACTGCCTACCACATTAGAGGGAACCCACAGAGCTTAACTTCACGTCGTGGGTGTTTCAAACACTTATCTATTAAATGTCTGAAACTGCTCCCTACACTGTGGAGCCTTGGGTACAGATGACGTAAAATACTGTTGACTGAATTACTTGTTGAACAAGTGAAGAATTCTCTTTTTATTATACAGCCCTCTCAGGAAGCAGGTCCCTTCTTGGAAAATAGTTGTAGTCATTCCTGATAACTGTTGATGCTTCTAGGCATTTGATGACCACCATAAAAGCTACTCTCGTGGGACCTAGTCCCCTTCCAGATCTTAACAGATAGGTGAAGAATATGGAATGGACTATTTTAGGAATATCTTCAGAATATTGGTCTATGGGACAGCAGTTTTATCACATGATCTTTTATCTCTACCTACCAAGTGAAACAGAATAGTTGTCCAAAATTTTCAAGTCAGGCAATTTTAATTTTTACCTTATTTTCAACAAGAGTAAGAGATAGCTATTCTAATTAATATGTTCTAGCATGAATAGATGTGTAGAGAAAGGGAGAAAGCTTTGCATTGTTTTCTTTTTAACTAAAGAAAGGAAAATAGATTTAGAGCTTGAAAAATCAAGATGAAAAATTTATAAAGAAAATACTTAGCCCTTGAGGAAAAGAGTGTTGTAGAAAATTCCATAAGTATATTCACAACTGGTATATGTTGCTATAAGCAAAAATGTTTGAATGTTTTCATTTCCCAACAAAGTGTCATAAATACCTGGGAAAAAAACAACTTTAAAAGAAAAAGAAAAGCCCAAAATACAATTCTTGGATGCTTTCAAAGTTAGGAATTATGTTAAAGAAAAGTCTCATCAATGAGGACAGTATAAGATCTGTGCTATTTCAGATGTCATGTACTCATGTTTTCTCTTCTTCTGGAATAAAGATTAATGTTCTTTGGTGGCTTTTTCGTTCTGCTTTTATTCTTCAACATTTAGGTGCCTTGACCCAAGCCATTCGAAATTTTGCAAAAAGCCTTGAAGGTTGGCTTTCCAATGCCATGAACAATATCCCACAGAGAATGATACAAACCAAGGTAAGCTTGTATGTGTTTGCTTTCTCTTCTGTGTTTAGGAAACTGTTCTGAGCTGTGAATTTTAGATCTGTCCTATTAAATGGTATCATGTACAATATTGGTATCAGAATATATTGAGCTTTCCAAACCAATTTTTTTATTTGTGCTTTGTAACCATGTAATCAAGGACTTCCACAAGAGATATTGTTTGATAATGCTCCTTTCTAAGAAACTAGAGAAGCATTTTATGTGTGGTGTATTTATAAGCCCTTTTCCAGAGTATATATTTCAGATTGCTTAATTTCAAAAATTAAAAAGAATAGCCCAGAATGTTCAAATAGTTTCCACTTGAGGGAGTTTTAGATTTTTTTTAAGTCCTGAATTATCCTCATTATAACGTGAAACGATCATGTAAATTAATATTCTTTTGATTTTCAGGATTTTTTTTTTAAACACTGGAGAATGCTTTTGTGAATCAAGGAATCATTTCTTAAAGTGAGCAATTATCTCATAATTGATCCGTGTTTATCAGGAATGTAGATTGTTTAGCTACAGATATGAATTGTGATCTCCACTTTGTCCCCTACTCCCCTTGTTACTTTAGGTTGATCTGTGAATGTATCCTATGGCAAGATTGGGCTGATTCTGTCTAAACTTTGTACCAAAAATTACATTCCTGGGTTTTTCTCAATAACTATGTCCACTGTCAGGCTTCAGCCATACACCTTGTCTTTCAATTTGGGGGCTCAGTTGATAGATTGAAGTTCTTGTAGCTGACAAGTCTCTGGGGACACAAGTCGCTCCCAGTTCCTTCTGCTTTGACTTAAGATTTGCAGTAACACCTTCCAAAACATACAGAAACAAATGAACAAAAAAATAAAACCTACATAAGGACCATTTCGTTGATACACCCACCTTAGATCATAGCTCTAGAGCTATGCTGTCAATGCAGTAAGGAAAGCCACGTTGGCTATTTAAATTTGAATTTGAAATTTAAATTAAATTAAAATTTTAGTTCTGTAGCCACACTAGCTAGCTATGTTTCAAGTATACCATAGCTCCATGTGGCCAGTGGCTGCCATATTTGGCAGCACATACACAGAGCATGACCATCATTGCAGAAAGTTCTAGAGTGCCACATTGAGGTGGGCAAAGAAAGGAGGTCCTGTTTGATTATGATGGTTATAGGAATGCTTTCCAATTTGCGAAGTCAGTCATATTTGCCTTAGTACCTCAGCTGAAAGCACCTTCCTTCCCAGTATGATCGAAGTGAATGTAGTAGCAAGCTAACTGCAATTTGGCCAACTTCATCGGTCCCCAGAGTTGATTTGGGTGACCTACCTTGGGGGACGGTGTCTTCTGCTTTGCTTTTGTCACTGATGTGCAGCCTATTTTCAGCTGAGTACTCAATCAATGAAAATAATCTACCCCGACAGAGGAAAGAGCCTAATTAGGTTATGACCGGCCCTTTGCTATCAGACATATCCCCCCACCATAATGTAGTTTCTGTGTAACCTTGAGCCAGCACCTTAACCCCTTTAAGTCATGATGTATGTCTCAGGTGATGGCTATGAGGATTCAGGTAATATATGTGGGGCACTGAACATGGTGTCTGGTACATATATGTACTCAGTTAATATAAACTACAGAAGTGGAAAAAAAGTGTAAGACTTCTGCCAAGTTCCACATAAGTCCTGAAAAATCTTGCTGTTAAGACAGAGCATCCTTTGACCTGTGAACACCCTGTACAGGACTGTTGAATCAGCTGCGTCTTACATACCCATCGTGATTTAATGGCATGCCATAGATTCCTATAAATATGTTAAAATGCTCATTAGATTTACTGTGTATGTGACAGATTTCCGTGAGATGATGAGATTTAGATATTTACCTAGACTTTTTTTTTTTTAATATTATCTTTGCCATCTTTCAATGTAACCTGTTTCATGGAGGGTCTCAGCAGGTTGTAAATGGTATATCTAAAGGGAGCATAATTGAAAAAAACTTAAGAAGGTTCTATTCCCAAAGATGTGAGCAGAGTTAAGAAAACCCGGAGGAACGGTAAAGTACCCTGGGACTAGCCGCAGTGGGGAGACATGAGTCCCTAGATCTGAAGGGGAAAGAGGGAAAAACTGTGGCATTAGGAGATCATCTCCTTCCCTCAAGGACTGTGGCCTCAGTCCAGGAAAGTAAGCTTTGCCCAGACAGGAAGAGAGCAGAGTTTGTAGGGGAATAAATACTTTGAACACTCTTTTTTCCCCATCCTCTGTCTTCTCCCACTGCCTATCATTGGCCAAACCCCACTGGAAGCCAGAATGTAGGGAAGTGGTTAACGTAGTCCCTTCAGGGTGTTTTCCTGGGCAGAGCAGCATGGAAAGGATGGGAAGTAGATGTTGAGGAGCAAATGGGGAAATCCTGGATGGCTCTTGTACCTAAATTCGCGGCGTGAAGAGCAGTTCTTGTTGCTGATGTCTGATAAGTTTATTTACTATGTATTTGCTAACACTAATGCCTCCTATAAAATAAACGCAATGAGTGAACCTGAGTGACAGTGCTCTGAAGAGTAAATGTATTTTTTTTCCATTTAAAAAAAGTGAGATAATACAATTTGGTTTCCCAAATAAAAAGAAAAAAAAAATTGTATTCACTGAGTTTGTGTCAACTGTCCTACAGAGAGTAAAAAAGGAATGAAAATCAACATTTTTCCTGCTTCCCTAGACAAAGTCATTTCTTGCAAGACTGGTTTAATTAATGCGGCACTTAGATGTCGAAGAACATGGGAGTTTGTTTTAGTCTTGACCTCTACCTACTCAAAAGGAGAATAATACTTGGTTTTGAGATTTAAATGCTATCATTTACAAGTAAGCTCTCATACAAAATGAATTCGAAATAAGTATCAGAGAGAAGCATTGAAAATTTGGCAAGGGAATAAAGATTTGAAGATTGCAGTGGTTTCATTTACTAGAGACGAAAGCTACCCAGTTTTGATGGGATTTCTTTCCAGGTCGCCGCTGTAAGTGCCTTTGCCCAGACTCTGCGAAGATACACGTCGCTCAATCACCTGGCCCAGGCAGCTCGTGCAGTGCTCCAGAACACTTCCCAGATCAACCAGATGCTCAATGACCTCAACCGTGTCGACTTTGCCAATGTCCAGGTACTCCACTTTCTTTCAAAATGTGTTTTATAAGGAAAGACATCCCATTTTTTCTTGTTCATGAGGATCATCCTATTTCTTTCCTAAGTTTCATTGGTGCACAGACAGCATCTATGTTCCTATGTCCTGAAAGTGGGGAGTCTGACTCAGTTGGGACTTTACTGCTCCTTTGTTTCGTGGTTAAAGTCCGCTAAGATGTATTGTACTCAACGCGACATATGTCCGCGGGGTTTGCTAGTTAATGGAGTCGGGACAGTCACAGTCATGGAAGTTGGGTAGGCAAGAGATTAAACTCTTCCATCTGCTAGCTCGCGATCTTGGACAAGTTGCTTAACTGCTCTGGGTTTTCCTTTTCTCACCTTGTAACACCTATCTTAGATTGTTGTTGACATATTGAGTAAGACATAAAGCCCTTTGCACTGTAACACACAAAAGATAGATGTTTTTAATAGTGCCCCACCTGGGTGGCTCAGTCGGTTAAGCATCTGCCTTCAGCTCAGGTCATGATCTCAAAGCCCTGAGATCGAGCCCCACATTGGGCTCCTTGCTCAGGGGAGAGTCTGCTTCTCCCTCTCCCTCTGACCCCCCTCCCTGCTTGGGCTCTCTCTCTCTCTCTGTCTCAAATAAATAAATAAAATATTTTTAAAAAATGGCAACCCACCTTGAAAGAACAAAGAACACTTAGAAACTCTGTTTCAGAGTGTGTGGTAAATATTTGTTCCTTTGAAAAGAATTAGGAACAACATATTTGGCTATTTTGTTCATCCAAATGAAAAAAAAAGTATTTTAACCTTGCGATCGAACTATTTACTTAGACTTTAAAGTACACTTACAAAGATAGCCAACTTAAGAATATTATTATGAAATCCCACAAATATTTTATTTCAGATACTAAAATAATGAAACTAGTTTTTACCATGTAATAATAGTACATTGCTCAAAGCACAAGCAACAAAAGAAAGAAAAAAATACATAAACTGAACAGGATCAAAATGAAAAACTTTTGTGGTTCAAGAGACAGGAAGAAAGTGAAATGACAACTGATAGAATTGAGGAAATTTTTATAAATCATCTATCTGATAAATTTTATGTCTAGAATATATAAAGAACTCTTACAACCCAACAACCCAGTTTGAGAAGGGCAAAGATCTGCATAGCCATTTCTCCGAAGAAGATAGACAAGTGGCCAATAAGCCCCAGAAAAGATAATGAACGTAATTAGCCACCAGGGAAATGCAGCTCAAAACCGCAGTGGAATATTACTTCACACATGCTAAAATGGGTATAATCAGACAGATAATCACAGAAAGAAGGGAGTTAAAGGTGGAATATGCTACCTTAAGAGAGAGATTGCTGATTAAACTGAACAGTGTGGGAAGTAAGACTCAAGATATAGGGGGAAATGAAGGGCCCTCCTGAACCCTCACACACCACTGATTAGAATGTAAAATGCAGCCACTTTGGAAAACAGTCTGGCAGTTTCTCAAGAAGTTCAACATAGAGTTACCATTTGACTCAGCAACTTCACTCCTAGACCAAGAGAAATGAAATCATGTCCACCTAAAACTTGTACGTGGACATTCATAGCAGCATTATTCATATTAGCTGCATGAAAATGGAAACAACCCAGATGGCCATTAACTGATTAGTACATAAACATATCCATGCAGTGGAATATTATGGGGCAATAAAAAGTGAAGTTCTGACCCTTGCTATATTGTGAATGAACCTTGAAAATACTATGCTAAGCAAAAGAAGCCAAACACAAAGGGCCACATAATGCATGATTCCTTTTATATGGAATGTCCAGAATAGATAAGTCTATAAGAGACAGAAAGGAGGTTCCTGATTGCCTGGGTTCTGGGGACTGTGAATTGAAAGGTGACGGGGGGGGGGGGTTCTTTTGGAGGAAATGAAAACATTCGAAAATTGTCATGGATGCACAACTCTGAATGTTCTACAAGAATCCATTGAATGATATATTTTAAATGAGTGAATTGTATGATATAAGAATTATACCTCAGTAAAACTTAAACGAAACCAATGCTTTTGGTTTAAAATAAACCACTAATTACTCCTGTTTCCTAGAAATTTTAATCTGCAGTTCTGGTCTAGTTTTGTCATTTAATTATATCAAAAAATAATATTTGAGCCTGGTTCATTTTGGGGTATAGTAATTAGTTAAGTTCATTCTGACTTTTATGGATTGGGCTCAAACTCTTGGTTATGTGAAGTCTTAAAAAATATGCCTTTCTATGTATCTATCTATCTATCTATGTAGAAACATGTATAAGTACACACATGCAAACACAAAGTGTTATAGGACAAACTGTCTCAGTTTGCAAAGCCATTAACTTTACATAGTTCAATGAAATTTAAGATTAACTGATTTTAGTGAGAATATTAGAAGTTCATATTGTCTGAAAATTTGTCCTGTAATGTTTCTTTCACATCTTCATTCAGAAGAGATACTTTAAAAATCACCTTAAAAAAAGTTAGTAGTAAGGCAACCTGTGGTTTCAAATGTAATGTTAAGTTCCATAACAGAAAATATAAAGAATAACTCCTAATACTCTCTGAGAAAGGTTTTCGGTTATGTTGTGTACTTGTGTATCTGTGACCCTGTGAAGTATTTATGCAAATGAGTTCCTCCAGGTTATAACCACAGACCTTGAGAACATCTTTGCATTTAAATGGATGATTATACCTCTGCTCTTCTCATCCTCCCCCACCAACTGAGGCTCCCTTTTCCCTTCCTCTGGAGTGTTCCTGGGTCTGCATGACAGTTATCAGTGCTGATACCTGCATGATTCACCAAGACCCCTTTCCTTTCTTCAGAGAACCAGGAGCACAGTGGTGTGCCCCCCCCCCCACCTTCCTTCTCACACAGTGTTCATTTCAATCAGTAATCTCTTTCTTAGGGTATCACATGTTCCACCTTTGACTCCCTCCTTTCCTTCCTTTTCTGTTTGGAGCTTTGCCCAGTTTTTGTAGAGTCCTCTGGAATTCTCCATCTTCTTCTGCCTCTCCTTCCACTTCTGTCACTGTCTCCTGTTCATCTGGAAGTTGTCCCTCCCCCTTCAAAAGGGACCTCAGGACCAGGGACACGTATGAGGGTGGTGTTCTTGCAATAAGGAGACTGTAATGTAAAACAGTGAGATGACATTTAAGTGTCAATGTTTTAATGCTCTTCAGAGCTTGAAAGTACTAAAAGGTTTCCTTCAGGATAGCCATAAATCTTTTTCACCACTTCATTCTTCTCTAACTTTTCTTTTGCTCATGCATTCAAGATACTCTTTCTAGGGGCACCTGGGTGGCTCAATCCGCTAAGCGTCCAACTCTTGATTTCAGCTGTGGTCATGATCTCGAGTTGTGAGATTGAGCCCTAAATCAGGTACATCGCTCAGCGGGGAGTCTGCTTGAGATCCTCCCCCTCTCCCTCTGCCCTTCTCCCTGCTTGTGCTCACTCACTCTCTTTCTCAAATACATAAATGTTTAAAAAAAAGATAATCTTTCTACATCGGTGTAATTGGTTTTCTGTTTTATTTAATTGATAGCATTGCAGTGGTGTTTTTGTGTATAGATAAATAGTTTCTCATCAACATCATGGGCGAATAGGTTTGATGGGTTGACCTGGTAACTTACCCATTGTGTACACTTGTGTTGGCATATTTAAAAGATATTCCGATTCTGAAGCTACCGACTCCTTATCATTTTGGATATAATTTATTTGTTATTAAGAACATCTTTATTGTTCATCTTAGCTTTTTCCATTTATAGAGCTGACATGTCCACATTCCTTTCACAAGGGAATTTACAGTGCACTCTATTGTTAGTATATTTTCAATCTCCACAGTTGTAAAATGATATATAATATAATTTGAAAAGCCAGAATAATGTCCTGTGGTTTTATTTCTGTCAGTTAGTTTTCAGTCCCAATTATCCTCTTAATAAAACTAATTTCCAAGTAAACAGTGAGTTTGAATTTACGGTAAGAAAGGAAATTGAATTCTTCCAAGGATACCAGTGAGTTCCTCCCTCCCCCCGCCCGACCCCTCCCCATCAACACACAAACAAAAAACAACCCTCCCTACAATGAGTATGGAGTTTCAGTTTTACAAGATGAAAGAGTTCTAGAGATCCATTGCATAGTAAGGAACATATAGTTAACACTCCTATACTATACTCTTAAAAATGGTTAAGATGATAAATTTATGTTATGTTTTTTTACCACAATTTTGAAAATGCTTAGACTTTAATGAAAAAAAAAAAAAAAAAACCCTTCCCTATTCTTTCCTTGATGCCTAATTCTTCCCTGAGTATTCTCCTAGACTCTTAATATAAAATTTCGGAGTCGGGGCGCCTGGGTGGCTCAGTTGTTAAGTGTCTGCCTTCAGCTCAGGGTGTGATCCCAGAGTCCTGGAATCGAGCCCCACATCGGGCTCTTCTAGGAGCCTGCTTCTTCCTCTCCCACTCCCTCTGCTTGTGTTCCCTCTCTCGCTGGCTGTCTCTCTCTCTGTCAAATAAACAAATAAAATCTTTAAAAAAAAATTTCGGAGTCATTTGACAGTGTATATTGAAAGAGTTAACTATTCTTCTTATATAATTCTATCATAAAAGAGTAAGTGCAGATTTTGCCAAGATGTAGCTTCAAGATAGCTAATTCCAGCATTCTTCCTAATAGTAAAAAACCGTCATGAATATGAATGTCTAACTGTATGGAATTGGTTATGAAAATAATGGTATATTCATGCATTAAAGCAAATTCAGTCATTCAACAATAAATATAGCTCTGCATTTGCCTACATGGAAATTCAGCTATCATATATAGGTTAAGAGAAACTAAGCAGAATCTCTACTCGAATGTATAATATGATCCTTTTTTATTTTAAATATTTATATATGCATAAGCACATAGTGCATGTGAATAGTTTGAAAGGTTTATGCATCAGCATGTTTTAGTTATCTCTTAGTGTTGACATCTTAGATATTACTAATATTTTGTTCCTTTGTACTTATTTGTATTTTCAGTTTTTTTCTATGATTCTATTTTAGTGTACTTAAAACTTTGAAAGTGATACTTAGGAGGTAAATATGAAAGACTTTATGGTTAATTAGATCAGTGGATGGTGTCATCTGTTGAAAATTGAGAAAAAAAACTGTGGGTTTCCCTGGGGAAATAAAATAAATTCAGTTTGGGCATTTTGTACTTGAAATGCCTCCCAGGTGAAATGTCTCTTGAATAGGTAATGTCTATACCGTCAGAAGAGACGCTGGAACCAGAGAATGAAGATTAAGGGTTTATTCAGCTGAAACTGTCTGTGTGAATGGACTTGTCCTCTGAGAGCTCAAGGAATAGAAGCTATGCACACCCTTTCCAGAAAAATACACACGTAATCACGATGTTTTAGAGGTAGAATTGGGGCCTTCACAGACACCACTGCATAGGAACTTACCTTGAAAACATTATCTGCATGCAGTGAACCCGGCTTAAAAACTCTTGTCACATCTCATTTCTCTATTTCATACTTGGGGAAAGCGAGGCCCACATAGATCACGTGAGTTACTTGAGTTGGGTTTAGCAGATGCACGCCCTATTTTAAAATCATCTCCTCTGACTGTTAAATGTTATATTCCCAAATAATTATATTTTGACCTTGAGAGGGTATATTGTTTTAATTTTAAAATACAACACAGGGGCGCCTGGGTGGCTCAGTCGGTTAAGTGGCTGCCTTTGGCTCAGGTCATGATCCCAGGGTCCTGGGAATCAAGTCCCGCATCGGTCCCCCTGCTTGGTGGGGAGCCTGCTTCTCCCTCTGCCTGCCACTCCCCCTGCTTGTGTGTGCTCTTTCTCTCTCTCTCTCTGACAAATAAATAGATAAAATCTTTCTAAAAAAATTTTTTAAAAACCCACAGCACTGGAAACGTCACAAAACTTATAGCAACTACTGAAAAGTAGCTTTAACAGTTCCTGTCCCCATTGCTGTTACCAAATGTGAAACTTGTGAGACGCAGAAGGAAAACTGTAGTAATGGAATTCCTAGGCAGGTAGATGTCTGCCTTTTCTCGAAAGTAGTTTTGTGGTCGTTGTTAGTGTTGTGTTCAGTTCTGTGAACTAATTTGCATTCATGCCCTTGCCTTGATAGCCCTTGAGATTTCAGTCCCCGATCCATAAAACTCGTACAGCATATGCTCCTGCCTAGTTCCACTCAGGGCTTGTTTCTCTTTTAATCCTGAGGGACCACTTTTGGCCAATTGAATCTGTTTCTCCATCTGACTTACCCTAAATCTTCTCAAATGGATGGGCTTTGAAGTTTTATCTGATTAAGTGGAGGGCGGGGGGAGAGAGAAAGAAAAGAGAGAGAGCCAACTTTTGAAGGCAGTATGAACACAGTAGAAGAAAGACCCCGCATACCGTCGGTTCGGCTTCTCTTTTTTCTTAGATAAACGTGTGTTTGAGTCCTTCACGCGGACTCGCTAACGTAGAAAACCCACGTCACGCTTCTGGGCCGCGTGGCGTTTTCAGGCACAGAGCCGCTGCTTGTTTTCTTAGCGCCCGGCAAGTAGTCCTCCGTTTTCTTCGTTCATGTCATTGTCGGAAGCTGTCATTATGATTTCCCATTCGTGCCGAGGGGTTTGAGTGCCGACATTCAAGGGAAAGATGCTGAGTTGAAGTTTCCCTTTGCTTTCCGTGTCCTGTCCCAGGAGCAGGCTTCTTGGGTGTGCCAGTGTGATGACAACATGGTTCAGAGACTAGAGACAGACTTCAAGATGACCCTCCAGCAGCAGAGCACCCTGGAGCAGTGGGCCGCGTGGCTCGACAACGTGATGATGCAGGCTCTAAAGCCCTACGAGGGAAGGCCCAGCTTCCCTAAAGCTGCCAGGCAGTTCCTGCTAAAATGGTCTTTCTACAGGTATTGTCTCGCTTTTTCCTAAGCTCGATTTATTGTTCATGTTCTGCAAATAGGTGTGCGTGTGCGTGCTTCTCAGACAGAAGGAAAAGAAACGAGCGGAGACTTTGTTGGGAAACTCCCCGTTGCAATGACCTTCAGCCCGCCTCGTTGATTCCAGCACCATGGAATCGTAGCAGGAGGCGGGTGGGGATAAACTCTCCTGTTAGGCAAACGAAGCCTCTGGCCCGCAGCCCTGGAGTTCTCAGGTGGGAGCGTCTCAGACGCCAGTCTAGGTGACGTGTTCAGCAACAGTAAGAAAAGGGCCCAGTGCCCTCCCGCTTGCAAGCAGACATTACTTGGCCTTCTTTTGTGAAGACTTAACCGCACTCTCCTCTTGATTCGCTTAGTGCGGGAGATGTGCAGACTGTGGTCACCAGTCCGGGAGCATCACTTTCACTTGGAAACATATTACAAGAGGGGACTCTCACGCCGCCCCCCCCCCCAAATCTCCCAGGCCCAGAAAGTGCAGAGTTTGAGCCCGGCCATCTGTGCTTTTATGGAAGTCTTTTAGGTGATGGTGACGCGTGCTCGAGCCATCTCGTTCATTTCTTAATGTTATCAGCTACCACTGTTTCCAAACCTAGCCTGTATATTAGAATTAGTGTAAAAATAATAAAAATCACAGGAACCTCCCCAAACCCTACTGGTTCAAATTCTTGGTGCGTGGGCAGTGGTGATCAGGAATAGAGGGAATCAGAAATTTTGTCTTCAGAAAGCTTCCTCCTGGTGATTCTAACACATAGCCAGTTTAAGAACCAAGAATCTAGTAGACAGTGCACTATGAATCCCTTATTGACTAAAATAATATAGATATAAATGTATGTTTTTATCACCATGGAACCCCGGAAGAGAAGGCCTTTCAGGTGGCGTGACATAGGATATCAAATGTCGGGATGAGTTGTTGATCATAGGTCTGCCCCAAGGGTTAAAAACAGAGCCTGTGTACCTAGGCCTACTTACCATACATACATAGGATGAAATTGAGAGATGGGGTTTCATTTCATAACATGAATTAACTAAGTTATATTTTTGACCCTGCATTTTTTTTCTTGTGGTGGGAGTTTGGTTTTTTTGCTTCTTTGGATGAAGATATCCCCACTGACTCAGGCATAAAGGCCGTATCTGGGGTGTAGGTAGTTCCTAATTCAGATCCTGTGCAGCCTTGCACATGTCAGAAAGTAGTGACCACGGGACATTTGGTACTGCGGCTGTGGGCACATTGTGGTCGTCCTCTAGACTTCAGTGGTGAGTCCAGAGCTGGTTGGGCAGAGGGAAGGTATATGGATAAGGCACGGAGTTTAAGAGCTTGTTAACCCAGAAGCCCAAACGGTAAAATTTCCATCTTCTTTTGAGCACCTTCATGAAGATGGAACCAGAGATCTTTTAATTATGATGATAGTTGCTTTGGTTTTTATTGTAAGCGATTTCTGTCTTTGAGCTGATTTTACTTGATTTCGTCCAGTTCTTATGTATTAAGCTGAAGGAGAGCTCTCGCTGCATTCTATGTGCTTAATGAAGTTCACTTGGTCTTACGTAATAGTTTTCTGCTGTCTCTAGCCCAGGGTCAAATGCGGTGACAAGAAAGCCTGCGGGCTTTCTATTATTGTTGTTTTGTTTTGGTTTTGGGCTGGGGCAATTCCACGCTTCTCTCTCTCCTACATTTGATCCCTTTAGCCCATGAGATTTGAGAAGGGCCTTATTAAAATGCTGCCTGACTCAGTGACCCCCTCGTATGCTGCAGTGAAGCCAGTGCTGGGTTTTGATCTGGGAGCTCATGAGAAAGACTTGATGAGAGATGTAGGTTTTCCCCGGATACGTGGGGAAGATTTGGAAAACATTGTCACAGTGTCTCAAAGAAGCCGCAACAGTCGGGGCAATACTAAGAATTCAGAATTTTAATTTGGGAACATTTCTTAAGAAGATTTCAGATATTTTCCCATTTGCCTGTGACTTGACTTTTTTTATTCAAA
Source organism: Ursus maritimus (assembly GCF_017311325.1). Classification (NCBI taxonomy): domain Eukaryota; kingdom Metazoa; phylum Chordata; class Mammalia; order Carnivora; family Ursidae; genus Ursus; species Ursus maritimus. Next base: position 21,709,692 of record NW_024426008.1, on the reverse strand, counting down.
CATTTTCTTCACAACGAGTCATACAGATGGTCTATGCATTTCATGAATGATGGACGAAACCACAGTTATACCAGCTGGTTTTCCCAAAACCTATACTGTCAGAAGCAGCGTGCATTCTCTGTATCAGAAAATGCAAGGTGTTTTTTTTTTCCTTCTAGTGCTTTCTTATGTTGTTATGTCAGACTTGCCCTTACTCCTTCCTGTGGGTTTTTTCTTCTATATTTAGTTGATATCGTTTTAGAAATATACCCCTGAAGCCTCCATCTCCACAGAGATCTGTTCAAGTATCTTGAAAGGAGAGAAAATTACTTGCTTGTATTTCTTGTTCTCTGCAGATACACGAACCTGGTAGATTATCACTTGCCTGCCCCCCGTCCTCTCTGAGTCGGGGATAATTGGCTTGTTATTATTAGACACTATTATGGTTATTACTTTCATTTCAAAAAGACTCAAAGGCAGATAGTTCAGGACCATAGAAGGGAAAGGCATATTCAAGACAGGTGCATACCTCCTGCTGGTACAAAAAGTCCAGAGCTTAGAAACGGAAGAGCCTTTAAAATCTGAACTGTTTCTTACTGAGGCGGAAGAACATATCGGGTAATGAAAACTGCATTCACAAACTATCAGAGAGGCAGAACTACAGAGGTTTTTTTGTTTTTGTTTTTTGTTTTTTTCACGGTCTGGCATTGTAATAAGAATTTGGTGGTCACATACACAGACCCTTCGTGTTCTGAAGCCAGGTGATCTCATGATTTCTAAAGTTCTGTGTATATATTTACGTGCACACAAAGAGAGAAATGGGCCGGCAGAGAATCATGGGCAGACACGCTCTGCTCCAAACGGGGGTCTCTCCCGGCTTGCTCTGGCTTTGAATGACTACCGTTGGCTCCCCGGGAGGTGGGAAAAAATATTACCACCTTTCTTGGGCAGAAATGGAGAAGTTATGTGGGCCATTTCTCAGCTTGCGTGTTTTGTGGTTAACAGAACAGAGCATTCCCCAGAGTCACTCTGAAGGTCATCCAAACATCCCATTTTTAAAGAACAAAATTTAGAGCTTTGATACAGTGACTTGAAAGGGGGTGCAGGGAACGTAGTTTTCCTACAACTGGACTATTTATGAATCTTCCAGAAAGTAATATTCTTTTGGAGTCAACTGTAAGCACTGTTTGAAAAGAGAGTTTGCATAGGGGTCACAGGTGTGACGCTTTCCCCTTTCTTCTTAGGAAGGGTGTGACCTATCCCCAAATACACAGAGAGGTGGACTGAGTATCATTTGTTAGGGTATATGTTTCAGCTTCCAGACCCTAGTGATGAAGATAAATACACAAAGGGGTCTCTTATCTGTTATAAAAGAATTAACTTGAGAACTCTGATTTTTAAAAGAAGTTGAATTTATGGTAACTTAGCAACATGAAATCCAGTGGAGTCTGTTTTGCAACATATCTTGCAGAAGTCTGAATCAGACAAAAAGTTTCCAATTAAACCGGTAATTGTATTATTTAATACTTGGCTTGTAGGGCAAAGGCCCAACATAGAGAAGATACCAAAGTAGACAGCATTAATCATGCAATTCAACTGATGCTTTTCTAAACATACGACAGTAATTTCATGGCATGCTTATCAGTATTTGATAAAAACAACCAGGGATTATAATGGAAGGTCAGCAGATTGGTTTGTTTTGTTTTCCAACAGATTTTGGTATTTCGTGTGTATTTTATGCTGAAATAAGGTGATTGCCTGTCTAAAAGTTTCCAAAACACTTAGGATAAAGTCCAAGGCCGTGTCATGGCCTACAAGACCCAACATGGACCAGCCAGTAGTGACCCCAGACCCACTGTGTGTTCTTCTCCTTGCTCACTGTCTCCCAGCCGCACGAGCCTCCCGGCTGTTCTTTGAACACATCAAGCATGGTTCTGCCTCAAAGTCTTTGCGTTTGCTCTCGCTTCTGCCTGGAAAGCTCCCGTGTTCACATGGCTCACTTCAATCCAGTTTCTACTCACTTCTGTCCCCTTTTCAGAAAGAATTTACCTGACAACCTAACTTAAATTGCCTGCCCCCCATCACTCTCTGACTGTTCTCCCTGATTTTTTTTTTTCCATAGGATTTATCACGACCTCACTTTATATCTACTTGTGGTTTTTTTTCTCAGCCGTTTCTCTTACTGGAGTGTGAGCTCTGTTGATACCAGAATTTCCTCTGACTTGTTCTAGAACAAGACCCTGGCACAGAGTAGGAATGCAATAAATCTCTATTGAGGGGATGAATGTAAATTCTCTTGGAGAAAAACAACGGGCTCTGTATATGTCTATAGTAATGTCAGAAAGCTACTCAATATGAATGCTTTCCTTAGTCATTAACATGATTTCAGGATTTTTCTATCTTAAGGGAAATATAAAGGCCTAAAACTTGAACTTAAAAATACATATGTTATATGTAATTCATCCTATATCTGTGATATTTGTCCCTGCAAAAATTTATTGACACGCAACTGACCCAGAATTGGTTTTTTATATTCATGATGTCATCTATTAAAATAAACATATTTTAGGGGTGCCTGGGTGGCTCAGTTGGTTAAGTGTCTACCTTCAGCTCAGGTCATGATCCCAGGGTCCTGGGATCGAGCACCCCATCTGCCTCCCTGCTCAGTGGGGAGTCAGTTGGCTTCTCCCTCTGCCCCTCCCCTCTGCTCTTCCTCTATCTTTGACTCTCTCTCTCTCTCAAATAAATAAATACAATCTTAAAAAAAAGAAATATAACAAATTTAAAAAAATAAAGTTAACATTTTTTAAGTGAAATCAGTATGTGCTCACTTTAGAAAATCTGTGAAATATTACAGATACCTAGGAAGGGCACCTGGCTGGCTCAGTTGATAAAGCCTGCGACTCTTGATCTGGGGGTGGTAAGTTCAAGCCCCATGTTGGGTGTAGAGATCACTTAAAAATAAAATCTTTTTTTTTATTTTATTATTTTTTAAAGATTTTATTCATTTATTTGAGAGAAAGAAAGAGAACATGAGTGAGGGGAGGGGCAGAGGGAGAGAATATCCAAGCAGACTCCCGTTGAGCATGGAGACCAACATGGGGCTCCGTCCCACAACCCGTGAGATCAGGACCTGAGCCGAAACTAAGAATCGGACGCTTAACCTACTGAACCACCCATGCTCCCCAAAACTAAAATCTTTAAAAAAAAATTAAAAAGAAATATACTTACATCATTCATAATTTTAATACCCGGGAATAACCACTGGTAAATTATTGGGGGTTTTTTAGTGTGATAGAATATCGGAATCCAGTTGTTACCATATCTGTATCTTTCCTGTGGCATTTTTCATTTAACGTTATAACTTAAGGATTTCTTGCCATTAAACATCTTCAGAAACATTACTTTTAATGTCCTCACAATATGCAATATTATGTGTATATCTCACATATTATTTACACATTACCTTTTCCCCTTATTCTTAAGTATTTAGGTGGTTTGGGGCATTGCAATACAATGATAAAAAAAATACTGTAATCTTTGCATGAAATTGTCCCTGTATCTTCAGACACATTCTGGTAAAAGTGTTTGAACTTTTTAAAGTGACTTACACTGTATTAATGAAGTGTGCTATCTCAGTGCTAATAAATTCCCATTTACTTAAGGGTAAGATTTAAAAAAAAAAAAACAACTCTAAAACAGTTGTTCTATTAAATAGACTCCTATATATTTTACTTCTTTAACTTGACATAATATCATAGACGCCTTTCTGTGTTACTACCTTTATGTCTGGTTTTCCTCGTTTCTTTAAGCTGCTGCATACCGTTCGTATATGAATGAGCCCGAACTTGCAGTTTGTTTAATCAACATCAACTGATGGATATTTGGTTTTCCCTCTTGGTTTCTCACTGGTATAAATAACTGATGGATATTTGGTTTTCCCTCTTGGTTTCTCACTGGTATAAATATTGCTAGAATTAAAGCTTATCTTTGTTCATTTGTGTAAATTTATGGAATTAAAATCGCTACATCAAAGGTTTTCTGCATTTTTAATTTTGATAAATAATTGCCAAATTTCCCTTCACAAAGCAGTTTCATGCATTTATACTCTTAGAAACAGTAAATGAGAGTTCTTTTCCCATCTTCCCTGTAACACTGGACCTCCTCCTCTCTTACAGTATGATAAATGATATATGGTGTTTTACTTTAACTTGCAATTTTTACAGTTTTGAAGATGACTCATATTTTTGGATGTTTGTTAGCCATTTGTCTTCTCTAGGATATATTATAAATATTTGCTGTCTTCATCAAGAGATGCATTTAGGAGCAAATATTCTGCTTCTGTCTGACTTGGTTTTTCAAAATTATTTACTTCATATGATCAAGTTTAGATGAGTATAGGTAAAAATATTATGCAACATTTTATTATTTTCATGTTGTATTTGCTTTTGCTCTTTTAAGTAGAGGTTTCTCTGCCTTTTAAGATTTTTCCATAGAAAAATAATTAATTTCAAATATATAGAATTTTATATTTGCTTATAGAATTTATATATAGAATTTTATATCTGTTTATAGAATTATAAAAAGAATTTTATATGTGTGGCGTATGAATGAAAGAATCTGTTTTTAAGTAGTTATAGAGTTCTGAACTTGAGGTATTCACTAAGGTGTCTGAGTCTAAGGAATTATTCACTAGAACTACTGTATATGATAATGAAGGTATTATTAATTCTAATATATGTAGTACTGTGGTAATGGATAATTTTTTAAATTCCAATGTAATTAACATACAGTGTTATGTTAATTTCAGGCGCACAATAATTCAATAATTCCATACATTACTCAGTGCTCATGATGAGTGTATGCTCCATCCCCATCACCTAGTTCACCCATCCCCCCCACTCACCTCCCCTCTAAAAAGCCATCAATTTGTTCTCTATAGTTCAGAGTCTGTTTTTTGGGTTGTCTCTTTGTTTTGTTTCTTAAATTCCATGTAGGAGTGAAATCATATGATGTCTGTCTTTCTCTGACTGGTATTTCACTTACCATTGTAGTCTTTAGATCATCCATGTCATCGCACATGGCAAGACGTCATCCTTTTCATGGCTGAGTAATAGTCCAATGTGTATATATACACCACATCTTCTTTATCCATTCATCTGTCGATGGATGGACACTCGGTGCTTCCATAATTGAGCTATTGTAAATAATGTTGTAATAAACATAAGGGGTGCGTCTATCTTTCCAAGTTAGTGTTTTCATATTCTTTGGGTAAATACCTAGAAGTGGGATTACCAGATCATCTGGTATTTCTATTTGTAGTTTTTTAAGGAACGTCCATACTGTTTTCCACAGTGGCTGCCCCAGTTTGCATTCCCACCAACAGTGCACGAGGGTTCCTTTTTCTCCATATCCTTGCCAACACTTGTTATTTCTTGTGTTTTGATTTTAGCCATTCTGACAGATGTGAGGTGGTATCTCATTGTGGGTTTGATTTTTATTTCCCTGATGAATGATGTTGAGCACCTTTTTTTGTCTGTTCACCATCTGGATGTCTTCTTTGGAGATATGTCTGTTTGTGTCTTCTTCCTATGTTTTAATCGGGTTGTGTGTGTGTGTGTGTGTGTGTATGTGTGTTGAAGTATATAAGTTCTTTATATATTTTGGGTACTTACCCTTTATCTAATATGTCATTTGCAAATATCTTCTCCCATTCAGTAGGTTGTCTTTTAGTTTTTTTTATTGTTTCCTTTGCTATGCAGAAGCTTTTTATTTTGATGTAGTCCCAATAGTTTATTTTTGCTTTTGTTTCCCTTGCCTCAGGAGATATATATAGAAAAATGTTGCTACGGCCAATGTCAAAGAAATTAGTAATGGGTAGTTTTTTCAAGATCTCATATACGTTATCTCATTTGACCCCCATACTAACCTTGAACCTTAAAATGTTGAATGGCATGCTTACAATTAAGGTCACATTGTGGTTAACATGAGTTTCTCTCACTCTAAACTCCTGCTTTTTCTTTTTCTTTTTAATAAATAAACCCACTAATGAGAGGTCCCCTGTCATCATCATATAATAACCTCCTGTTCTTGCTGCTATAACCAACTGAGAAAGAGCAGCTCATCTTCTCCAGTTCTGTATATTATAATTATAACCACTTATATTTAAGTAGTGGTCTGTTCATTCATAAGTTTATTTCACATCCTTGAAATAATCATGTAAGTTAGGTAAGACCAAAAATATAGCTTTTAAAAATTTTCACCCAAGAAGAAACACAATCTCAGGGAAATGATTTGTTCAAGTTGACAGTGATCTAGCAAAGAGCCGGAATCAGAATGTAGAGTTTAGAGCTTCAGATGCACCATGATCATCTGCCACTTGCCAAATTGAATGTATAGAATTTGATATATTAATAGCCTCTACATAAATAAAGTTGACAATGAAACAGAAAACAGAAGTGCAGTCTTTTTCCATCTGCCTGACATTTTACAATTCTTCATTGCAAAACAGGCTTTAGGAATATCAGCCTCTCCATTTGTGAGATCCTGTCTCTTCCACCTATCTGAGAATATAATGGCTGTTTTAGTTCTCCCAGGCCAAAAATCTCTAGAAAAAAACATGAAATGAGAGTGATAAGAAACACACACATATGCACACACATACCTGCACTCTGACTCTAAGTTAGAAACATTAAGGAGGTTTGAGGTACGTGGACAAGCTCCAAGACTGGCACATCTTCAGTGAGGACAACATTTTATTGAAGACTGCCTCCCATTTTAAATATAATAGAGTATATTGTTAGTATTCATATCATTCATATTTTGGTATCATAGTTTATAAATTCACATTTTTTCAAAGATATGCATTTCTTAATTAATTTTATTATACTCATTTCTAATGGAAAATCACTTTAATTTAAATGGACATCAGTAAGAAACTGGAATCACTTCACAAAGTTGCCTTCTAATAGAATTTGCAGGGATCCCTGTACATACTCACGTACATTCTCTATTGCCACATCTGGGAACATTACTTAGTAAGTTTTGTAATCTTTGTATGGCACAAATACCTATTTCTTCCAAAATGTACATCCAAGGTTATTGTCACTGGGAGGTGGTGACACATTGTTTACCCATCAATAAGATTTTCACTCTGAGTTGCTTTTCTTAGGGTGGTGATGAATTGCCAATCTTTCAAAAATCTTTTTTATGTAGTTCTGGTCCCATCTGTGAGAATAATAGAATGAGAAGACTCACCTATGACAATAAGATGGTTTTTCCCAGTGAAGACCTGTCTAGATCTGATCAGGATCTAGATCTGGTCACTAAGGGCTGTCACTGTACCATCCCGTTTAAATGAATTGAGCCGGCTGCTTTCAGTAATGAAATTGTTCCTTGGCAGGTTGTGTGGTTACACCAGCCTTTTAGACCCTCTGACTGAACCTCTTTTAGGAGGAAAAGCAGGTGGAACCCTCATCCTGGTCACTAACGTTGGCTGCATGTGTGTCTTCTCTCACAACAGCTCAATGGTTATTCGGGACTTGACCTTACGCAGTGCTGCTAGCTTCGGCTCCTTCCACCTGATCCGTCTACTCTACGATGAGTATATGTTCTACTTAGTAGAACATCGTGTTGCTCAGGCAACGGGAGAGACACCCATAGCAGTCATGGGCGAGGTAAGAGAGGCCAAACAGCCGGGGCTCACAGGCCTTTGAGCAAAGAACCTGAATTCCATTTTAATTTAAATATATGATTCACTGATTAAAGCAGTGGTTCTTAACCAATGAAGACCCTGAGGGGCTGTGGAATTACTGCAGGGGGTCCTTAAATCCCTCTGTTTACTTGTATTCTCTTAATTAAAAGATTCTAAAATTATAAATTGCACCATGTGAAAATTCATGGTATGTTTCAATATGTTATAAAGGTGCCTACTTGATAAAAAAAAAAAAGGTTGAGAATCACTGAACCGAAAAAACCCTTATTGAATGGAAAGTAAGAAAGACTGATGTTAATGATAAGGCAAAAGGCTGGGAATACAGAGGGGAGAGTTAAATATGTATTCTGTAGGCTCTTGTCCAAGTGCCCAGGAACAAAAGAAATGATTCTATTTCAAAAAGATAGTAACGATGATGTCAATAGCTAACGTTTCGGGGGCACTTACTATGTGCCAGGCACAGCTCGAAGTCCTTTCTATGTAACGAGGCACCGGATGCTTTTTGAGACAGGTACCACTCTGTCCTGTTTTACAGCTGAGTATCTGAGGTTGATGTAGGGAGCCAAGAACACTGATATGTTTATATATCATGGACATCAGATATAATGATAAATGTTTACGTAGCTCTGGGGAGTGGTGGAGACCTGTTTCAAATACTCAGACTCTGACTTTCAAATCAGGCTTCTTATTGCTGACGATACGAAGAAGAAAACATTCTCTTCAGAATTTTTAGATAGCAAATAAAACTGTCTTGTTTTCAACGTGTGTCAAAAAGCTAACGCTCTGACGTAAATTTACACAAGGCGTGGTTGATGTGATGAGGGATAGATGCAAACGCCCGGGTGAATCCCCACCAGCTCATTTTGTTGTGCTGCCCTGGGGAGGCCTTCAATCTTGCTAGATTATACCAAATCAGGCAATACTACAAATTACTCAGAGCAGTAAAGAAGACAGGTTCATTTTGAAGCTATGTGTATGTGCTTATTTAAATTTAAAAAGTCGAAGTAAATATATTAGATGCTTTTCCTAGTTTAATACATATGATAATAAAGGTATAAATTAAAAATATATTAAAATACCTCAAGGAGCTTTGTAAGTATTCTAATATAAATTAAATCCATGCCAAACTTCTTCAGTAGGTCTTTCCCTCTTCGTTAAAATCCCTTGCTGTGTGCTGATCTGTCTGTGTTTGTGTGATGTTCTTTACAGTGATTGTGCTTAAATCATGCCGGCCACATATATATTTGCCAACCACCTCGTATATCCTGGGACTTCTTTAACAGGATGGTGAACATTATGGTAACGGGGATTCTAATGAACACCACGAGGCTAATCCTGATGTATGGTCTTGGCTTCCCTCGCATCTCGAGGGAACAAAGGCAGTGGGCAGGAGCCGAGCACACAGTGTGAGGGCTCGGCAAGCGCCTTGCATGCTGGTTCGGGCAGTGCTGGCTCGCCAGGGTTCAGTCTCATATCGTCAGTACTGCCGACCAACCATCCCCATAGGCATTCTTTTGTTTTTGTATTTTTTTTTTTTACTTTATGTAAACAATGGGAATGAGTATGATACATTCCCCCACGAGGTAAAGATATGATAAGAATAAAATCTAGATCAGAAAGTAAGGTGTAAAATACCTTCTGTAAGATCAATGGTCTAAGCACACCTCTTGATTTCTTTGCTTACTCTCTCCTTACCCAATTTATAGGACAATCCTTTGAGCTGTCTCTACTCGCCCATTATTCAGCCCAGGCCAATCAAGCCTAATTTTATAGATTTGTTCTCCCCATACAACATTGATGGCCTCATATATCTGTTGGCTATTATAGACCTGGAGCTCATGGTCATATTATCGTATCTAAAATTTCTTGAGTCTGGGAAGAGGAAAAGGAAATTCAGGAAAACAGAAGGCTGTTTTCTCATGGGTCACTCCTGTGTTATTCTTCGCCTACCCAAGAAATCAGATTGGAGGTAAAAAAGGCTTTTGCGTGTTGAGGCTCAGTTGCCTTCGCCCCTTAGGTGATCCCCTCTTCCAAACACCAAGTCCAGAAGTGCCCGTGTACGTGGTGGGGGCGACAGCGCAGGCCCAAATCCACTGAAATCCATAAAAGTTACCATTACCCTCAGTTGGAGCAGTTGGTGTTCAGTCATCAGTAACAATAGCAAACAAACACAACGATAGTTCTCACTCTTTATTGAGAGCTTATTACATACATAATAAAATGACACTTCCGATCTGTGTACTAATGGCGCTGTCTCAGTAAAGGTACCACAATTCTCCGTGTTGATCGTGCTGGACAGCCGAGCATCATCTTTTACGTGTCTTTCTGTCTTGACCCTGATGTCCCCCCGGTTACTAAGTCTGCTCCTTCCCAAACCTCCCGGGGTGCAGTCAGTATCATCTTATGAAAGTGCAGAGTTGCTTGTGTTACCCCTACTTAAAACCCACCAGGGGTATTCTGTCCTGTTAGTGAAGGAACAAAATTCTTTCCTTGGTACATGAGGTCGTGCTCCATCTGGCCCTGCCCCTCAGGGTAACCTCAACCTCCCTCTTCCTATTCCATTCGCTGTGATCACAGTGGTCTTTTCTCTGTTCTTATTCCCCAAGCTTTATTCATTGGACCACTGTGTAAATGGTTGTTTCTAGCAAGAGCTTTCTGCCCAGCTCCCCTTGCTCATTCTAACTCCTACTTCACATCTTAAATAACAGTTCCTTACAGGGGCCCAGTTCCTCCAAACTACCTTAGATATAGCCCTGTTCTCTCTGATCTGTACTTTTACTCTTCATTCTAGAACCTGCACTAAACTAATCATGTGGTTCTTTGTGTGACTTGTGTAAGTAAAGATTTAACGCCCCGGAAATAGTAGAGGACTTCGAATCAGGAGAATTCAATTCTCCTGATAGTTCTGTCATTTATAGTGGTATAATCTTGGGCAAATCGTGTTCACTGATGTTGAGTCTCAGACTTAGCTCTGAAATTAATTTTTTCATTTATAGAACAGATACTTCTTACATACCTACCGTGGACCAGATGCTCTGATGATTACGTTATAGTGATGAACACAATGGATCTTGACCCCGCATTCAAGATACTTGCATTTTAGTAGGAAATTCATATGTACTAAATATTCACATAACTCTGGAGCTACAAAATCAGAGAAATAGGAATACTTGAAGCATGAGGCCTTCAGCTGGTCTGGGAGGGCCAGAATATTTGAAGTGAGATTGAAAGGGCAAAAGGAGTCGACTATGTGAAGTTAGTGAGAATTTGGGGCAAGGGGGGCACGGAGACATGCACACAGGTCCTACCTGCAATGCAAGGGGAAATTTCCGTGGAAAAGCTGAGGGTCAAGCACCAGAGAGACCAAATACACACCATCAACTTCAGTAGAATTGGATGAGGAAAGAAAGCCAAAAACTCGAAGCGAAGCCCACACTCACATACTGCTTATGTGCTGGGCACTGTTCGAAGTGCTTTATGTATATTAACTTAATAATTCATAACAACTGAATACTATTACCTCTGTATAAAATAATATATATTTTACAGATGATGACATGAGACACAGAGCCATCAAGTAGCTCGCTTAGGTCACACAACTACTAAAGTTGTGAAATCAGGCTCCAAAACCAAGGAGACTGGCCCCAAAATTCTTGCTGTTAATCCGCCATGTTTATCACCTGCTGCAGGATGGGGGGATGGGAGCAAGAACTGCTGGGAAGTCAGACACAAACTTGGCCAGACCTTGGTTTTGCCTTATGGACGCTTTATTTGGGAGAGGTGACAGACAGCCAACTAGATCCAGAAGCAAAGGGAAAGGTTTTCCTTTTAAAGTGACTTAGGGATGGTTAGTGTATCTTCATTAATGAGAAATCAACAAATAAATTTAATTTTAAAATTGTTTACATTATTTGAGCCGGCAGGAGAGACCAATCCATGTTTTACATATAAACACGGTATACAAGTGTACAAAACTACTATATTTGCATTCCCTGTTACACTGCCATTATCAGTTATTGGCATGAAGACCGCCATGTAACAGCGCCCTCAAAAGACACAGGGACAGCATCCCACCCCGACACGTTTTCTTCTAAATGTCAGTCTTCTGCCGCAGCGATGCTCACTAGTAAGTTATTTAAAGCACGTGCAGTTCCAGAGTTTCGTGATTATATTTTTTGCCTGGATGATAAAAAGGAAACAGAATTTATTTGCTGCTAAAATTATGTAATTTTTTTAACTTTAATATTATAAATACACCCAGAGACTCTCTGGGAGTGGTGAAATTTTAAGAGCAGGAATCAAATAAACAAGTTGCATCTGTTTGCACACCTGTTAAATGAAAATTTTTTAAAATCAGGGCTTTCTGTGCAGCCCTGACATGAAAAATTGAGCAGGAAACTATCCTATTATTTGAATTTTATAACTGTTTGGAATCTCTTTGGACGTTTATTTCCTTAAAATATACATAGTCCACCAATATATTCACTGAGTTTATAAATTCTGATTGCTTCATAAAATGATTTTCTGCAATAAATATTTTTGTGTTTAACTCACTAAATATATTTAAATTCTGTCATAATTTAATTATACTTATTTAATATTACATCTAAGCCATCTATGTAACCAATTTTTCGAAATAAAAAATAGGAACCGAAAGATGCTTCAGTTGTTCAAATATGAATATCAGTATAAAAAAGGATGATATTTTAGTCATATTTTTTAGGGGAAAAAAATGGAAGAACCCTTAAGAATATACCATCAAAGGAAAAATGTCTTGAATTTATCAAAGTTGATGTACTCAAAGTAAAAGGGGGAAAAAAAAAAAGATCTTCAAAACCTTAAAAATTGGACCAGAGCAATAATAATTCAAAAGGCAAGCTTTTAGGATAAAAGTTGAGTGAAAAGGTGCCATTTGGTAGAAGTATAATCATGGTAAATAAGCATGGATTCTTAAGGTAAAATCAAACTAATGAAAAATATATTTCAGTGAGTACTACTCTAGTTCAACTAGGGAATACGCTGAAAATGGACCAGTGGAATAATAGATTTGTTATAGGATATTTTAAAACGAATGAATCGTATCTCAAGTTAAAATCATCTGCAGGAAAAAGCCATCTTAGAACAGCAGTGGCTTAGAAAACGAATCCTGGTTGAGAGTTAAACCGTTTATGGTTACAATAAAGCTTATTAATATTTCCTGATACTTTTCAAATTAACGAACATTGAGGAATTGCCTTGTGACAGCCACAATGCTAGGTGTTTTGCATTCTTATTTCATATTCACTAAAACCTTGCAAAGATGTGTTAGCGTCCCCATTTCACCCATGAGAAAAACAGGTTGAAAATTTCCCCAAAGCCAGAATTAGGAAGCGGTAGAAAGTAGGACTGTGTCCTTCCAAGGCGCCAAATGGGTTCGGTCCACGTTTTAATTTTTCACCGTATAAGTTGTCTGTAGACAGATTCCTATAGGGACTAATTTATTTCCGTCTGTGCTGTTCCACTCCCCCAAACACACGCACACTCACATCACACGCACACTCACACCAGGTGCCTGGCATGTAAGCTTTCATTATTTTGTTCCAGGGTCTGTCTCCTCAGTGTTGCAGGATGCATCTCAATCGTCCTACCACCCTTTCCCTTCCTACTTTTTGTTCCTAGACGTCTAGAATATGCAAACTAACCGGAATATTCGTCTAAGCCAATTGCAATTGGAAAGCTGAATGTGCCGGGAAACACCACCAACAAATTACACCCTTCAGCTCCTCCATACCCACCCACAGACCAGACCTAAGTCAAAATCAGTATTTTGGAATTTGTAGTTTGCTTTTAGCTGTAAATCTGCCCTCTGCATGACCACAATTCTGACAACCTGAAAATTCTAAAAGTGACCTCCTGAAGGAGAGACATGGGAGGCCCTTCTTCTACACCTTCATCCTCCCAAGTTCCTTAGAACTGGCTTTGTAGAAGCTGTCTCATTTTCCTCCTCTTCCCTGGTTTGTCTTTCTGTTCCTTTCTCTCTTTGTGTGTGAGAAAAGTACCTATAGACTCGGCTACCCAGGGCCACAGCCCTTTCCAACTCTGGGATCCCTGCTCATTCGCAACCTGTCCTTGGTTTCCTTCCTGCTAGCTCTGGGCTATAACCTCTTCTCTTTCGCTCCTCAGGAAATGGACTTTTGCTTATAACTGTGGTCTAAACACAGTCCTCCTATAGGTGCTCAAAAAATTCTCATTCCAGAAAGGAAGTACAAAAGAATGATGGAAAGACAGACTACCAATTTGTAGGCCCTCTCGTTGGATTTCGTGATCGTCATACTTGATTCTTTCATCAGGAAAATAACTCACAGACCCAGAAGTGCTCCTTTTCCCCAGGATGTGTCTGTCCACATTTGAGAGATCTTCTTTATCAAGTTGGGCATTCATAGGTGCTTTCAAGCAGAGATTCGTTTTCCTGAAGAGTTTGGAAGTGGGAAAAGAGTATAAAATAGTTGAAAAATTCTTAACATACTTCAGGAACTAAAATGGTCACTGGACACATCGGGAAAGAAATCTCAGCACGCTGCTCTCTTCAGCAAAGTCCATCCCTGGGCTCTTTGCTTAGGAGAGAGTCTGGTATCCCCAACCACAGAGCAAGCTAGGTGTAGAAGATTCTGTGGCAGAGATTAAGAGGGACAGCTCCCTCTGCTGTCCTCTCTGAGTCACTCTGTCATCCCGTGCCCTGCCCTGGTGGCTCTAGCCATGCCATTGTGTTTCTAGCAGTTTTGCTCACAAACAGGTGGCGGTGGTGGTTACTGGTCCTTCGATAAAGAAATAGCTCTTGTTGGAGACCGCAAGTTCCTCAGTTCACAGGAGCTGTTTACTGCCTCTCACCATCGCTGTCTACAATCAATACACTCGCATAAATGTGAGAGATTCTCTACGAGTATACGGGTCAGGTGTTTTGATACTATAGTCACTTCAAACCTGACTCGCACTCCTTAGTCTAAAGAGAACATGTTTCTCTACCCCCACCCCCATTGTCTCTCCAGTTAACAATTTCTGAAAAAGAGAGATGGTGTAATTAAAATCAAGAAGTGCTCCTCTCACACAATAACCAATGCCAAGATGTCCTCTTAGACAATGAATGTGGCCTCGAATGAAGCCTGTCTTAAGTTAGGTGCACCAGGGTTCTTTCTTTTTAACCCATGGTTTTATTTGCATAAAGGATATATGCTGCCAGGCTGAACCCTAACATTTGCAGGAACCTGTGGTACCCTATGTCTGAACGTTTCGAAGGTGATGAGTCAAACTATAAGTAAAATCTGTTCCATCCACCTCAGTTGATAAATATGTCTTGATCACAACTGAGAATGCTGAGTTTAAATGTAAAATTCTCTGGCTCCTCCTAGACTCATGCCAGAAAATAATGACATAGACATAGCCAGCCCCTGGCCCAGTCTCCAGCCCCAGACCACTTGTCTTACTTCTCGCTCCCTGTCCTATGCTATGAATAGCCCTGAACACCCCAACGCAATGTTCAGGTTTTGTCCACCCTTGGCAAACCACCGCCCCTCATTGGCTCTCCCTTCTTTCTTCTGAAGGATGGACTTGGAGAAGAAATCTGCACAGGCCCGGAAGGGGACTCGGGAAGTTCTGACATCTTAGATAGCAAGAGTATGGTCTGCGGGGTGGGAGGGGTACAGAGGCTCCAAGAAGACACATCCACTTGGCTAAGTGATGTCCTTACACTGGAGGGAGGGCCACAACCACAGGAAAGCCAGGGCAGGGCTCTCCATAGTGTGGGGCTCAGGCTTGGCCTAATGGTACTGTTAAATGTTCCTGTTGTTAAAATTACTTTTTCCTTCAAAAGGAACTAAGGCTTAGATTCTTACGTCATTACCTGCATGTTCACTCATGAGTGCTTCTTAGAGATTTTGAAACAGTATAAAGGTACATGCTTTGCTGTGTTCCCGGGGGGCAGAGGGGAACAAAAAAGCATGAATGCTTAGATTTGTGATGGAAATCTGTGGTCTGTGTAGACAGTGGCTAACAGCACACTTTGCCAGTCCAAAGAAGCAGGACCACCAGCAGCTGTCGGGCACAATTTGCTTTGGTTTGCAGCAAACCGGCAGAAATCTCAGCCATCTTAACAGGCTTTGATAAAACTAGTTGGAAATACATGGGAAAATACACTTACAGGAAGAAAAATCACCAAGGAACACAGGACTTTACCAAATGGAACATTATTAGCATTCCTTGCAAATTTTATAAAATTGGAAATTACTTTAAAATCAGCAACTGTTTGTCCTCAATTGTGAAACCCTGTACCAAAGCTAAATGTAAAATGCTTTGATTAATTTGGTTCTCATCTGGAAGACATTTCAAGAAAATTAACTAATGCTTGAAATTAACTAATTGAAATTTCAAGACCTTTCTCTCCACCATCCCAAACATCCAAAATAGTTGCCACTAACTCGTCCTTTCGCGATTAAGTTCTACTAACTTTAGTTAATAGAACTGAAATCAGAGGAGACCACCCAGCTCCATAAGATGTGTAAAATTCAGAACTTCACAAAGTTCCAGTTAGGTATCGAATGTTGACAGATTAGAGTCAGGTCAGGGAGGTTCCAAATCTGCATGTGAACCATCTTGCAGCTTCTACAGGGAAAGCCCTAAAGCTCTGTGTTCCTTCGTTGACTTCTCAGAAGAGCAGAGAGAGAGGCAACTGGTTAAGCCGGAGTTTACATGCTGATATTCATCTGAGCTCATCAGCTGTTCCTCATGATGTCATCATCCCCGTTCTGCCAAACGCACACACGCGAGCACACACACACACACACACACACTCTCTCTCTCCATGTTTAGGACAGCCCTTCTCATGGTATTTGCGTGAGTCGTAAGTGCCTTGGTCAGCACATAACGACTTCAGCTTCAGCCCTAGGTGGAGTTCATAGGGTCAGACCCTCACGCCAGGGCCTAAGAAACACTTCCATTCTCAGTCAGCGCACCTGGTATCCCCACTCAGCTAGAGGCATTTTATTTGAAGTCACCATCTTATGGCCTTAACGGTTGCACAGAATTCTAAGACTTTATCGCTAGTATTTGAAAATTGAGTTTTGAAGACAGTAGACCTTGTCTATTTCATAAAAAGGAAATCTGAGATTAGATGAATAACATGTCTAGAATCCCGTAGTGGAGAGCGGTGGATTGGTGATTCAAACCCAGGTCACGCTGGCCCCGGATCCGATGTTCCTGCTGCGCTGTGCCGCGTATTTTCCATTTAATACCTTTGCAACCTGGGCAAGTTATATATATCCTTGCTTTAGCCTTAGTTTTCTCATCAACAAAATAAGCATGAGGACCATTCCTTCACAAGGCTGTTGTGAGGATCAAATTAGGTGGGTATGCAGTTAGGCGTGGGTAAGTAGGTGTAGGTAGATAGATGGAGTGGATGGGCAGAGTGGTACGTACTAGGTACCTGATTCTTGTGAGTTCCTTTTCCTTTCCACGAGGATAGATAGATGATCAATCGATTCATCGACTGATCGATAGATCTGAAGCTGTGTGTATTACTCAAGAGAGAGATATTCAGTTACCTTCTAGTCCAGATTAGATTTTTAAATATTGATTTGGCACTGACAATCCAAGTAATAATGTGTACAATTAGACCGTCATGTTTTTGACATGATGAGCTTAGAAGCTGAAATTCATAAAACAGATAACATAAAGGCATGTGAAGGCTTTAATAAAACTATATGGCAAGGGAAAATAGCCTGTCGACAGTTTTTGGGTGTTGAGTCCAGTGATTCATGGAATTACAAAGAATCCAACAGCATTCTTTGGGATGGAGCCCAAGTGGTAATCAGAGGCAAACTAATTCAATGCTTTGTAAAACACAGCCAACAAAATAGAATGCAGAAATAAGTCAATTAGGGGGAAAAATGGCAATATTAGGGAAGAAGTATAAACAGAATTAGACAATCAAAGCTAGACTTATATCAAATTTTAACTAGTAGGAATGACTAGTAGGAAAGGTCTTATGACATGGGGAGAAAGTATTATATATACAGTTCCTTTATTTGTACAATTTATTCAAGTTAAAGAGTAAAAGTAAGTCCCAAAGAGACATCTTATTCCAACTATGACATAGAAACCACTTCAGAAGAATTTTACAGTTATCTGTTTTTAGTGCCTTCGACAGCTTAAAGATCTTCCCTAGAGCAAAGGATTCATTGGCAGAAACTGGAAAAATGTACTCACATATATACATACATAATTTCTTCCCGACATGCATATATCAAAAGTTACCACTGCTGGCAGGACTGGTCTGCAGGGTGAGGTCAGAGCATCACTTTATCCTGAATCTATGGAAAAATTACTCCTAAGAGTAGCTGAGCCCCCAAATGAGTGGTCTTTTCTAGTTTAAACTTTCAGCTCTTGGCTTATCAGCTGCTAATGACTATAGCCCCCAGGTCGGCAGGAATGCCTAGGGTCACACGGTAAAGCTTACGTATTTACATACGCTGCCTGGGGTGACTGCCTTCAGCTAAGCACCTGCCACCACCTTGGCCTCTGGCTCAGGCTGCCAGCATCTGTAGACAGAGAGCCTACGGAACCATCACGTAGTGCTGATACAAGAGGCTTTCTGAGGGCTTTGGGGTTGTTTGTGGTGCCCTTTACCTAGCTGTGATAATGTGGTCATGAAGACTCCCTGATGCTTTCTCCCCAGCGTGGGGGTAAACTCGTTCTAGCAGGGAAAGTGTCCCCAAGGGTGAGGTCTTCATCCCAGCCCCTGGACGCTTTCCTTCTGTCCCTGACTCCTGTCCCCAGTCTCTGCTTTGTGGGCCCCCACGGATTCCCGCCTGTTTGCTCTCTGCACCCTGACTTCCTCTGCATGGGCCCAGTTCCCAAGGATCAGAGTACAAGCCTTGCCTCCCTCCCTGCGGAAATTTCACTGCCGATGGGTCTAACGTGTGCAGGGGTCTCTTGGGGGCACCTGTGGTGTGCATCTCCCGAACAACGCCCCATTCCTTTCATGGAGCCAGGGCTCTTTAGGCGGGTGGGAGACCTGGCGGGCTTGTAAGGAACCACTCCTCAGCTGCTCGGCCAAAGTCAGAGTCGCACTGGGCCTCTGTCAAGGGTCCTGCCTATCACTGTGTTTGCTGTACTGCCCAGTTGCCCCCTGCACTTCCCAGCCATTACTGGTCTCCTTGTGAAGTTGTGGTCTTACAGACTCCCGCCACTTGTTGATCTGCTGTTGTCCGAGAGGGTGCGCATTATTAGGACCCTTGTTGGGACCTAGAGGACATGGTTTCTGGGACACGAGGTTTTTCTTCCCAAAACAACAGACATGCTTCCTCTATGTTCCATTGTTTCTACTTCAGAACATCCCCGATTTATCTATAGACTATTGATTCCCACCTACATCAAAAGGCCATATGCTTTCTAACCCCAGAGCACATTTTAAGCTCCTTAATTTATATTCTTTCCTCCATGTATGGAACATACATCCTCTCTATCTCCCTTTCTGTCTGTCTCTCTCCCTCCCCACCCCTTCTTTTTCCCTCCCCCACCTTGAATTCCTAAAGTGAGGGTGAGGGTCAGAATATCTGGTCTCAAATCTCCCACCACTACATTTCCTACAAATGTTAAATCAAGTCATTGTTTTTAATAGCCGTAAGATTAAATCTCAGCTCTCTACCTTGCCACATTCTTAAGCTTTTCTGAGGCTGCAATGAGGAAGCAAATTCATTCATCTGACATGTAGTCAGCCTTTACTCTCTCTCAGGCACTGTAGTAGATTCTGGGATACATTTATGAGGGGGACAAATCAGGCCCGTATCCCCACGGCCCTGGCACTGGGCTTGGAAGTCAGATGTTAGAAGGGGAAACAACGTAAGTGTTGGATGTGATGTGGTGGCAAATGCTTTGAGGGAAATAATTAAGCCTGACAGGGAAGGAGATGCTGAGATAGGGCTGTCAGGAAAAGCCTTTCTGAGGAAACATTATTGAGAAAGTGATACTTGAGGTCATAATATTTGAAAGAAAACCTCATATACACGGAACCGTGAAAGTACTTGATAAGCTCTAAGATGTCGCCTCCACGAACAGTTGTCCCTCCAGGCCCCCCACCCCGGGCGGCAAGCGAAGTTAGTCAGTTTCCCCAGTTCCTGGAGCTAAAACTTTACGGTCATCTCTGTACTTTCTCCTGAGCCTCCATTTTGTTCATCCAAATGGTTGATCTCTTCCTTCTCTTTTGTCTGGTTTGTGCTGGCCTAATCTTGACGCTTGTCATCTGTCCCTGTCGGTGACACGGTCTTCCTTATGCCTGCTCCCAGTCTTCCCTGCCACTGTTCATGTCCTTCCCTCCTGCTGCCCCCCCCAACCCCTACAGTTGACTTCCCTTTCTCATATACCCATACTTCTAAAACGTTCTCAAAGCTTGCCTCATTTTTTGGCTAAACTACCTGTCCTTTGTAATATAAGCAACTTCTGCTACTCACCTCCAGAAAGAGGGAATATTTCCAAATTAACTGACTAGAACCAGCTGGCACAGTGGTTGTCATAGATTAAGTTCCCAATAAATGTTGGTTGAATAATGAGGGAATGAACAGACTCTCCTAATCTTAGCCTGTCTATGGGAGGAAAGTGGTTTCTCCTTAATCACAACGTAGTCTTTCCTCACATGTGAAATGCATATAAAAACCTTTACCTTCTGCTATGTAGGATATCAGAATCTTACCTCACTCATGAGATTTTTTAAATCTACTCTATTTGCTGTCCACGTGCAACTTTGTTATCAATCCCAGAGACATCTAGACACATTGACGGGGTCTCTAAGATTGCTTGTACCATGTCCAGCACAATGTGTAGACACAAGCACAAAAGCCTTGAGTATACAAATGTTTATTTACTCACCATAATAACAGTCACTGACATGGTGATCGTTGTGGGGTTTTAATTTTAACATCCTGAATAATCAAATGTATTTGTTCAGATTATGCAGAAATGTTCAAAGGAAAACCTGTGTATTAAGGAAATTGCCATATTTGCAGTTAAAGAGCAACCAAAAGCAGTTTCTTTGAAGAAAATATCAAAATTCGTGTGATATTATTGATTACTAATGGCAATAAGAATTTAGTCTCAAACACCTTTTTGAGATTTTTTTGCAAAAAACAAGTGGAATGTTCACTTTTTCTAGATATAGAGGAATGTTTAAGACTCGTCATTGCCAACTTGTTTCCAGAATTGGATCTTAAGTGTTATTAAGTATTCATTTAAAAGAAACATAAATCTTATTGTGTTGCATCAATTAGAAATAACTTATAAAGCATCCTTCAGCTCTGGGCACTCTCTGTTTATAGTTCTAAAATATTTAAATAATAACAAAAATAGATAAAGCGTCCCTTGATATTTTTGGTTGCTTATATCCTTTAATTCAAGAAATTTTGCATAATTAAAACTGATTTTTTTTTTTATTTAGATTAACACAAGGTTCTGACACATGATCAGGAGCAACTTCAAAACAACAGCTCAGTATTTATGATTCTGTATTTGTTGCCCAATGGCATAAATATATAAACAGTTCTTCCAAAAAACATTCTAGAAGTTGTGGATTCAGGAGGCTCTTGTCCCCTCGAAAGCAGTCACCTGGGGAAGGCTGCACATCTGTTCCAGTCACATTGCCGTAGCTTAAAATGTTGTGGCATGCCTCTTTTTAAACTTAATCTGAACTGCTGAGAAATGACATATTATTTTGAATATCCTGAATTGTGGCAGAGGTGAATTTGATTTTGATGAGGAGTCAGAAATCATCCCAGGATCAAGGGCAATCAATACAATTTGGAGTGTTATTTGCAGTCACAATTGGGTATAAAATAACAAAATGGGCTTTCTTGAATGATACATAAACTAACTCTTGAAATTGATTGTTAAAGAGGAATTCCAGAACCTTGGACCTTGGAATAAATGTCTACACTCCAAGGTAGTAGCTATTAGGAAGAACAATACAGGTGTAGGCTAAAATAAAGAAATAAATAAATGCGTGTATGTTTGCAAAATAAGATCAGTTTTATTACTTTATAGACATACCTTGTAGATGAAAAAAATTCTCCTATCATGGAACTCTTTATAAGCAAACTTCTGAATGTAAGTAGAATTTCTGTCTCACCCTTTCTAAGCCTCTTGAGAACTCTGAATTTCTATAATGTCTTATTCTGAATCTTTAGCTTATAAAAAAGTAATGTTCTCTATTGAAAAAGTGGATCCTTTGAGGTTTCTCTTCACCTTTTTCTGATCAACTTGGTTACCTCTCCTATCCCCCCCCCCTTTTTTTAGAGTATCCATCTTTGTTCACTCTGAGACTCTCAAAATCCATTTCCTCATGGTAAAAATATCATTAAGCTTTTGAACCAAGATAGAAAACAAAATGTAAGCTGAAGGTTATTAATTGTCCATAGTGTTTTAAGCTCTTTTGTTGCATTAGTAACAAGCAGATGACTTTCTTTCTGAAAATAGGACCCTGGTATCTTAGTAAATAAGAACATCAAATTATAAGACAGGAAGTCTCAAAGCTCTTTAAAAAATAAATACTCTAAATTTTGGGGTTCCCACTACTTTTTCATTTCTGCTAGTGAAAGCTTTAAAGACAGAGTTCAGCCAAGTGGCTGGACCAAGTTTTGGTCACATCACCGCCCCCCCACCCCACCCCAGGGGGGGACTTTCAGACTGCCCACGGGCCGTGGAGCTCACATGTCCTGGTTCACCAAATTTCCAAATTTATCCCACCACATCCAACTTCTCCAGGCCAGCCAGGCCCCCATTTCTTCACTGCTAAGTTGAAATAATAATAAAAAATAAAATGGAGCTCAGAAGGCAGAGAAAATTGTTACCCTTTGCAAAGAGGCCAAGACAGCTAAATTGTGACACAATTTAAACTGTTCAAACTGGACAAGTTTGATTGGAAAATTAGGTGACCCAGGCGGTTAGAGATCAAAACGGTCACTGGTTTACAGTTTTAAAAAGTCCTCCTTGTATTTTTGCCACAGACTGATAGAATATTATTTTATTCTACCTGGTAGTAACTGTTGCCCAAATGACTGTTGTTTTGCAGTTTGGTGATTTAAATGCTGTGTCTCCTGGAAATCTGGATAAAGGTAAGAAGTGAAAATAATGTACATTTTTAAGGACTTCTTTGAGAAATTCCCATAGGGGGAAATGTGGTTTGTACCTACAGTACTTTTATTCTGTGGGAACCCTATAGGAATAGGACAGTTACGTCTCTTGGAATCCTCATTGTTTATTTGTCCATTTCTGTGCCTTCTTTATGTGAGGGATATTAAATGCAAGAATTGAATTTAAATGCAGCAGCAAGCTCTGCTCGACTTTTGCCTGCAGTTCATTACAGGTAACAAGAAATTATTTCTGACCGTCGCCAGAGTCCTGGAGAAAGTGATAAAATTTTATTGAAGGCCCACTCGGCAGGAGGAAAGATTTCTCAGCCTGCCCCTTCTCAGCAATGCATACTTTTCACTGGAGAGACAGCTCAGAGATAGCAAGGAAGTTTCTGGTGAAAAGCAAGATCGGCAGTGGGCCAGATGAAAAGGGTCACACGCAGACTTCTCAGATTTTAAAGCCGGCACTGCCACTCAGCTGAGATGCCATTCCGATGTGTATTCCTGAAGGACCTAGGATCTACAAAACCACACAGTAAAAGGAACAGGGGAAATGAGGTTGGGATAGAGCACATGCAAACAAAACCCATCCTAATAAAAATAGCAGCTCAGTTAAAAAAAAAAGATATTTAATCAACAAACACTACAGAAAATATAGGCCTTTCTTAAACAAAACAAAACAAAAAAAGTAAAGATATCCTGAGGTTTTAAGGAGCTGAGTTCGGGAGTCAAGGACAGAATGCCCAGATGGGGGACAACTGCACACCTACCCTTCCAGGACAGAGCCAGAGCTAGCGGGGAAGCAGGCGAGGGGAAGGGCTTGGGGAATCTCTACCTGACAGGCAGCGTGGTTCTCTGGAGCCTCCTGCACCCGGTACTTGCGGCAGCCTCCGTGCCCCCAGGTGGTGGAAGTCCCAGGAATCAGTCTCACTCCCCTGTGAAGCTCCAGTCAGTCTCCATGACCAGTGGTGCGTGCATTAATTGCCGTCTTAGCAACGGGCATCATAGCCAAGCAGGACCGGTAGAGAATAACAGCCCAAAGACATTCCTGCTGCAAATATGTACTCTCTATGGTTAATCCGATGACAGTCAGGAATGTGAATTAGTGATGATTCTAGTTGTACTTTCAGAGCAAGGAAGGTGAGCGTTGAAACCCGCGGCCAACATAAGGCAACCTTGCCGACGCACTGACCAAAGCCGGATGGGTCACACTTGAGGATTTCACCCCCTGTGCCGAAGTGCGCAGGCGTGTTCTGCTTGGCCACTGAATGGCCGCCTGGCTTCGCCGTAAAGTGCTGGACCAAAACGAAGTCTTGAGTCAACTCCAGGAGCACCTAATTTTAGTTTCTGTGTGCGAAATTTCTATAACCTTGAGGGTGTTTCTAGAAAATATCTTTGAGTCTTTATGAGGGCATAAAATGTCCATGGAATTGCATTAATTTGCCCTTAGAAGTGGAGAGAGGGCTTGCCTTTTTGTGGATTGCTTTGTAGCCTATCCATAGGAACCCCATCACCCCACAAGTGGACCTGGAGAGAAGTGGCCTTGGAGCACTTAGGTTTCTTCAGCCCATTATCCCACTGCTGTTTCTACCCATGACACGGGGTATGTTTCAGACTCTCTCCGCTCTCTTCGCTCACCTACCTGCTTGAAATGATTTTTTTTTCCTTTCAGTGCTGCCTCTCTTATTATTTTGATGCTATTTCTCAGGCACAGAAATGTTGGTGGAGAGGAAGCCATGAAGCAGTGTGATTTATCCGCACCTTGGGGTGGCCCTGCTGGTCCCATTCAGCCCCAGACCCGGTGCTTCTAGAGATATGGCCACACTGGCCTAGTCAGGGCCTGAGGCTTGAATGTGAAATCTTCAAGAGTTCTTGTGGGCTTTTTCCACAGAAAGAGAATTTTCATTTTTTCCCCCTGATAATAAAAGTCAATTTAGCTCTATATAAAAATTTCAAATAATACGGAGATTTAGAAACTATGACAAGTGAATCTTCATAGTCACAACCCTAAGAGATAACCACCATTAAGAATTTAATGAGAGGATTTTTCCTTTTTTTTTTGTTTATATATAAGCAAATGCAAAAACAGACCCAAAATGTGTCATACAAACGTGTTTCAATTATACTGTCTCATGAAGCAAATGTCTACCAAACGTGCCCTTTTCCCTGCAGCCCACATTCCCTCTGGATGTGCTTGTTCTGACAAACCCTATTATTATAAAAGTCCATTCTCCAGAGGCACAAAGGTAACAGGATAAAGTAGATGAGCCTCCTCTAAGAGCCCTTCTGTGTTTACCTCTCAATAATGCGTTACATCCTTTCTAGTCAGTAAATTTCATGTCAACCTTTTCAGTCACAAGTCCCACTTCTCGGGAGATGTTGCTTCTGGCAACTGTGTGCTGCCTAACGTGTGCAAGTGTGTGTGGAGGCCCCATTCCTCCTCGTCACTCTTCTCTGGAACCAGCTTTGCCCCAATAGTAAGATAACGATAACAAGGGAAGAAAAGTCAAGGGGCCCATGTGTTAGCAGGGACTTCTGCAGGTGTGTGCTCCAAATGATACAACTCCATTCAGCAGCCCTTAGAAAGAGTCCAACCCAATCAGACTAAAGAGATACTTGTTAAACATGCATGGCATGTTCATAAAGTCTGAAAGTTTCATAGTTAAAGTAGATATATTTTAGTTATAGATGAAGTATTCGATGCAGTTAAACAATTTTTGTTCCAAATGAAAATTTAAAACAATGATCGTTTCTTTTTTTAAACAGTAAAACAGGTAGAAGGTGCAGTAAAAACTCTTTAGATTTTTAAGGCGGAAATCTTTTGCCCACTGTTTAAAAATTATCGCTGATGGGGAGGTGTTCTCCCCACCCCTCTGAGGAGAACCTTGCATAGTGGTAAAGTTGTATATGAGCATTTTCTCTCTCTCCTGTACTTTTGAATTTTAGCAGTACGTGTTGGGAAAAAAAGTGGTAGTCCATTATAATGATGTCTTAGTTCACATACAATGTGTTAAAATGTGGAGGTGACTACGACTATTTAATACATTTAATTTCCAGAAGTGAATATCGGCTATTAACAGTGAGTGTCAGTGTTGCCAGGAACAGAAATCCATCGTGCATTTTTAATCTGACAGTACTACCTCAGTCAGTGTATTTCGAAGGGCTTATTTAATATTGTCATCTGCAACATTCAAGGGCACCGCAAACTGTACAGCAGCCCCGCTTATGCGTGCTGCAGTTGTTTTGCAGACCAGCATAAGCCTCACCTGTATCAACGTGGGCACGGGTGAAATTTATATCTAGTATAGATTTCGAAGGAGACTGAGAATTTTCCTCCCTCCCTCCCTCCCTCCCTCCCTCCCTTCCTCAGCATGTTTCAGCTCCTTCCCCAAAAGCAGCACAGCCTGCCCGAGGGACTACTTTAGGGTGACTCAAATTATGCCAACTGCTTAATCCAAAAACTCCAGGAAATCCCAAAGGTCTTCCTAAAAGAACTCTTAAAAGTATCTCTCACAAAGTAGCCAAGACTCCATTACTGTTGCCACGTTGGAAAGGATTGTGGGTGCCCTGGTAGAGCGTTGGTACCCATGAGACGCACGGAGCCCACACTCGCAAGCTCTGTGCCCCGGGCCGAGCTGAGCTGACGGGGTTGCTGGCTGTCAGCCGGGGTGTCTTCCGGTAATACGGTCTTGGTGTCGTTTGTGCAGACGAAGGCAGCGAAGTGGAAAGCGAAATGGATGAAGAACTGGATGACTCTTCGGAACCCCAAGCCAAAAGAGAGAAGACCGAGCTGAGCCAGGCGTTTCCGGTGGGCTGCATGCAGCCGGTGCTGGAGAGCGGTGTGCAGCCCAGCCTCCTGACCCCCATCCACAGCGAGCACATCGTCACGAGTACTCAGACTATCAGACAGTGCAGCGCCACCGGAAACACCTACACCGCGGTCTAAGGGATATTAAAGCGTATTTTTCCAGCTAACATTACCCCTGTTGATAGATTGGGCTTAAGTTGAAAATTGAATAAGCCTGAAGGTCGACTGTTGTCAAATTCTATCTGTGCTGAACATTACCTTTTTGGAGTTGTGAAATGGAATGGGTGTATGTATTTTGCCAGGTCTTTTTTTTTTTTTTTTTAACTAAAAAAAAAAAATCATTTGCCTCTAAATAATAAGAGTTTTTTTTTTTTTCCTCTTTAGTTTCAGGTGTCAAGAAGGATTTTTACCACACTTAATGCCAATGTTTTTGTTTTCTTATAATTAAAAAGTAATTTACTTTTTTTTTTGTAGCTTAAAATATTTTATTGTTGATTGTTAGTCTTGGTGTATGATTTCATGTGTAAGTTTTTAATTAGATGCACTTCTGTGAAATATCAAAAGAAATGAATTTCTTTGATTTACACTGGAGGCATGCCCGTTTAGCAGCAGATGCATCAAAGTTGCTTTTGAAAGGTGCTTTTCATTGGACAGAACCACAAGGCAGGATGTTGATAACACTTTGGTACGGAGAGAGAATACAGAGCATTTTTATTACAGTGCAAGAGGGTTGGGAAGGTCATCTATTTTTCTCTGGAGAAAAATTGAGCTGAGCATTTATCAGTTCAGAGTAAATGACAGGACTGCAAGAGATTATGCTAATATGTACATAATTTGTGTACATAATTATTAAACCATATTAATGCAAGCTTCCGTTAAACATTGAATTTTAACCGTTATTTGCATACCAATTCCTCTGTTTAAAGACTACTGATTCTGTATTTGGGGCCACTGCACAGAT
This sequence comes from Ursus maritimus, assembly GCF_017311325.1. Taxonomy (NCBI): domain Eukaryota; kingdom Metazoa; phylum Chordata; class Mammalia; order Carnivora; family Ursidae; genus Ursus; species Ursus maritimus. Next base: position 21,682,081 of record NW_024426008.1, on the reverse strand, counting down.
GCATTCTGCTGTTGAGTGGGGCTGTTATAGTTAGATACTGAAGCTGAAAAAAAAAATGACTTGACTTTTGTTTGTTTTTTTGTTTTGTTTTGGGTTTTTTTTGGTGTTGTTTGTTTTGTAAGTGTACGTGCTACTTATGCTGAGCTGGACATACAGGAAACCATTCCATTTGGATGACTTTCTTTTATTCCAGGTCTTTTTCCTAATAGTAGTTCAATATGCTGCTATTATAGAAGACAATTTATAGAATGCAAGGAATGTAGCAACCTGCATATCGTGATTTCCTTCAAAATATTTCCTGGTTTCTAAAGTATGTGGATTTAAATTTTAAACAGAACCTGAAGGCAGTGTACCTGGCACACCACACTGTTGCTTATCCCCAATTCGGTAGGATTTGGATAGGTGGCCGGATGGACCAGTGCCATTGAAGAATGTACATCAGGGATCATCGTACCTCGGCTATTACATGGTGCCTTAAAACAGAACTGAAGCTACGGTTTAGTAAGGCTTATTTTGTTCATGTGAATTCCTCTTCGATCCATTTGACAAGGTGTGCCTGTCACGTTCACGTTCCCGAAGTGAGGACAGGTCACATGTTCTTCAAAGGAAATTTAGGGCAAGCAGAGCAAAACAAAAAGACAAAAAAAAAAAAAAAAAATCAATTCCCCTCCCCAAGTGACCACGAACGGACCTTTTGTTCATAGAGCTGAATATTACTTGATTACAAATCAGATTGCTTAAGGGTGTGGAATAGCAGACTAGTTTTAATTACCAACTTGTCACATAAAATCATATATGTTTTAGGCCATTTTTATCTAGTTATCACTTAAGGAAAGTTAACAAAATAAGCAGGTACTTATCGAAGTGCATCTTTTCAGTCTAAATGTTTTTTGTTGTGGTTTTTTTTTTTTTTTTTTTTTGTCCGTGTCTTGATGTCTGTGTGTCCACAGCGCACACAAGTGCCCGTGGGCAGGAGTCAGCTGCAAAGTCAGGTGAGGTCCTAGACAGGATACACCCGTCCCCATTTGAATTTACATGAAAAGCCAAGGTTCTTTTAAGTGCTCAAGTTATTAACAGCAACAAAAAAACAGGCACATCGATTCTTTTAAGTAGTTTTTAAAAAGCTAATCCACAAAAATAAATGAACACATAAACACCTAAAGCCAAAAAATAAAAGGGGGGGAAGCACAAAATGATTTACAGATGATTAATGAGGCCTGTATTAAACTCAAGATGTTTATCTTTCCAGTTTTACTAGGGTGGGGGTGGGGGGTTGGAAAGCAGAGGGCAAGCCAGTCTGTCAAGTGAAAAATACCAAATGGCTTATTGGGTAACATGCAGTGTATTTCCGCTGTCGTTGCTCGATTGCCTTAGGCCGTTCGCAAAACTAAGATCAACAGAGTTTCTTAAGTAAACTTTAAATGTTCTAGATGTAATTTTTAAAATGGGTTCAAATTTTGTATGACTCATCTCATTTATTTGGAAGTCTTCACTGGCATTCTCCCATCACCTCATCCAGATACCATTGAAATGACTATCCCCCTTTTTTCCTCCCCAAAAAGAAGTTGATAAATTTGCACCATCACGCACACAAAAAGGCAAACAAACTAACAAAACACCTTCACTGCGAAGACCACATATCTATTGTGCATTAGGGAATGTTTACAGGTAAAATTAAAATCACAACATGAAAAAGACACTCGTCACTTCGACTCTCCTTTCTGAAAAAGCTTTTTCGCTTTCCCTTCCCCGTCCACCAGCCCCAGAACTGCACTCTATCTGTATCGGACCAAATGTATTTGCTGGTTTCGCCTTGTTTATTGGACGATTTTCAATGTATTTATAATCATTGTTTATTGTTGGATATATTTGTATCATTAGAGGAATCTGATAATAATGGGCAAATTTAGAGTGATGAAAGGTAGGGATTGGGGACCCTCCAGGATTCAACATTTCTTCCAATTGTTCATGGTTTGTTCTCCATCAGGACAGATTAAGAATTAACAGATATTACTGCATTTCAGCTTGACTCACTAAAAACCTCCCGATCTCCTTCACGAACACAGGAGCATTCATCTGTGACTAGGGCAGATAGTTCCAAACCAACAGACAAAAGACCATCTCCAGTCTGTGCCATTTCCGGTGATCTGTAGTCTCCAGTAAGACAAGAGCACCTCTTCAATCACACACAGACATCTCAGCCAATCTCGAATTTGAACTGTGAGATCGAGGAGAGAAGTCAAACCTCACGATTTGTACATTTGAGGAAATGGGAACAATCCCCTTTATTGCCTTTATTTGATGTTTGGTTTTCATTTGTTTCATTCATTGAAACTGTGACTTTTCTAAGTAATACGGACGCTAATACTCTCAGAGTAGATTTATTGACAAGTGACAAGTATACATGTTAAGGACTTCTTAATATTTCTTGACATTGTAACCAAACCCACTAGTCATGAAAAATATCTATATAGACCACGTGCTACACTTTTCAGCGAGGAAGATGTTAAGGAAGGCATGTTGGCTATTTTTAAGTTTCAGAAAAGATACTTCCTTAAAATAGGATTGAGTCTCGTGGGTGTGGTTTGATCTTCACACACATACTTCGAGAATCATACCCAGAAGATTTGCGTTCATGAAGCCAGTGAACAATGGGGTGAAATGGGGGAAACACCTCCTTGGAACACAGGGCCCAATTTTGAAATTTTTCTTTGGCTCTCAAACGGCTGGTCACTTTTTCAGGATTCTCATCCAAACCATGTTTGGACTGACTCTTTAAGTCTTACTGCCTTTTCAGAAATCCGCTTTCCTTTTTGTGCTTTTTCTTGTACTGTATAGCACGGTTCATGCACCTCTCTTTAGATGGTGTACTTTAAAAACACAAGTAAATTTTAGAAAATGGTTTTAACACTGCATACCTGAAATTAGGAGTGTGCAACGTTGACTGCCTTTGATTTGTAGTAGACGAGTCAAAATGAACACGGTCTTGTGGCAGATGCTGTCAAAGTCGTTCAGGAATGACTACGGGTTCGTTACTGTCATCATGAACCTTTTTACGTGAACGCACTCCCTACAAGTGCTGAACGTGATGCATTTTCAAATTTAAAAAAAAATTCTTCAGATGGTATATTTGAAATGTCTAAAATGATGCTGTGCTGGAAACATTCGTGTAAAAGAAAAAGAAAATGTGTGTCACTGTGATGTTGGTCCTCCCTGCGTGGACGCAAATAGAAAGTAAAAAACACTCTGGCAAGTCACCTTTCTGTTCAATTTGAGGCAGTGGTTATGGACAAAAAATTGACCTTTGGCAGAACCTTCCCTCCCCCGAATTCTTGGTGAGAAAACAACAACTATCAAAACATGGAAATCGGAACACATCAGAGCTTCTGATTTCAATGAATCACACCGGAACATGGGGGAGAGGGGCAGACATGCAGTGCTATGAAAATTGGGCTTGTCACTAGATCAGATCAACCTCCATGTATATGGTTAGAACAAATCAATGAATGGAATCCTAGTATTTCTGCAAGTTTGGTGATTTAAAAAAAAAAAAACTGGAATAGAAGCATTAATTCAGTGCTTAGTTCTAGTATTAGAAAACCCCTTCGATGTAATGCCTTGTATCAACCCTTTGAGCATTGTAAGATATACAATGGGGGACAAAAGCCTTTCAGATCATTTATTTAGACTTAGACCGGTAAAATATACTCTATATCCAAATGTCTAATTATGCTGTTTTTTTAAAGGGGGGGGTAGGAAGAGAAAGTGTTTCCATGCTGAACACTTGCATTTTATATACAACTCTTAATTTTCTTCTTCAAGAGGGCTTGATATATTTATTCCCAAATATTCACTGCCATCTAAGTAAGTGTACTGTTTACAGAAAAAAATCAACTTTTCTAGCATCACATCATGACTCTAGAAAAGGAGGACAGATACATGGGCCTGTTGACCTATGTTGTAACTGATCTCTGCACATTGAAAGTACCTAGATTGCCTTTAAAAGGTATGATAAAGAAAGGGTTACATTTCTTTTTATTTTTTTTTTCCTTTCCCAAAACAAAACAAAAGATCTCGTTTATTTAGCTTTAGAAAAGTACAATTGTAAAGTGAAGCCTTAGGAAGAAATGAGTTCGAGTGGATAAAGAAAAGCTGAACTCTTTTGGGGGCAGGTAAGCTATTTGGAGTTAGATCGCTCATAAAATAATACTGTTTGGGAATTTCATACAGGGCATAATTTTACCTATGCTCCAAAACTTTATAACACTTTGTCAAAAAATTAGACGTAGATAGAATGGAGAGCAAAGCACTTGATTTTCAGCTCATCTGTCAGGAGATGCCATGACGACTGCTTCTGATCTGGGTAAATGTCAGTCCGCTTACACAGTTGCCGACTTGGTTCAAGGGACGCTCTGCGTGCCCTTGACCCCCTTTTGTCCCCCGCATGACGGAACGTGACAGCAATGTCGTCTGCAGATGTGCTTGCGCAGCGCTCACAGGGCGCCGCCTGAGAGTGTAACCCATTCCGATGTCTGGTGAAGGGACATCCATAGCATAGTGCAAGTTTGCCGTAAAAACATTGCTTTTTAGACAGTGTAGGAAGTCAAACCATGCAAATTACTCACGTGTTAACATGCAATACTCAAAGGGTTTTAATTTAACTCTCTTCTTTTGAATTCTTCATGATGATTTACTGTAAATGCTTCTCGGTTTGCATGCTCTGATCATTGCTGCTAGTGATTTCATGTGCCAGTAGACCTGAGTTTAGTTTACCAATTTTACTTAAATAGTAAAAGCCACTTACAAAGTGACTGCCTAGGATTTTTTTTCTTTTGTTTGAAGTACTTGGTAATACGTCTTATTTTTTTTAAAAATGTGTTTTGTCTCTTCTTTTACTTGGTTCCGGTATTTGATTCTTTTTTTTCCCCCCTCTTTCCTTTGTTTTTAAATAAATTATGATGTTGGGATTGGAAGCCCTGAGTAATGAAATCTTTTGGTAAGAATTGTTACGTAGCTCGATAATGAGGACAACAAATCTTTGTTAGAAGAATTCTGATTCTAGGGGAGGAAGGAAAAAATTAAAACTCCCATTGACTGTTAATAACCGAGTAAATTTTTCCTTCAATGAATTAATAGTTTTGAACGAATGATTGCCTTGTTTTAACCTGCTAACCACAATTTTAAACGACCCGATAAAGGAGGTATTGAATTTTATTCGTTTAAAAAGCATCTTTTGTACCAAAGCAAATTTTTTTCGCTACTCATCTCCATCATCAATTGGGACCTATGGTGGTGACCAATGTGTTGGTTACAGAAACTTTAAGTGAGTGCCTTGAGAAAACTTGGAAATTTGTGCCTGGGGTGGTAAACTTTTAATTAGGTTAATTGTAGTGCTTACCAATCAGTAATTCCGCTATCACTCAGGGCTTTCGTACCTTCTAGGTAAAACTTCTTTCATTGTGTTTTTTTAAAATACTGTATTTTTTTTTAAGTGCCATCATTTAAATTTCACTTAGTAAGTGGCAGATTACATTATTCAGTCCCACAAGCACAGAAACATAGTAACACTAGGAGATATTTGAACATTTATTTTACAATCGACTGAATATATTATGTAAATGAGGTAAGCAACTTTTGTAGAGATTGTATGTGTGAGATAATGTACTGTTCTTTTCCAGTTTTTGGACTACAGTTGAATAAACTTTTTAATTATTTAAAAACATCTTTACCGAATAACATGTGATGGTTTTTTGTATAATGTATTTGATTTTGTAAATACGTATTTCCTGATGTGATTTTTGTGAGAAATGCTAAATCTTTTAGTATATCATGTCCTCTCAAAATTGGCAGGAGCTAAATAATAGTTTGTGGGCGATTTGTATTGTGTACTGTACAATAACTGGGGAACTTTTATAATTATAAAAATATATATTAACTTTTAGTGTGTTGTTTAAACAAATGACTGGAACATACTAAAGATATTAGTAGGATTTTTCTGAATATTTCAGACTTGAACTCAGGCTAGCTTTCTTGTGTTTTTCAAAACAAAATGGTGTCTTGTCTTTTAAAATCAATAAATTTGTTTCCTTGTTACAAATACATTTGAAATGCCTTGATTTTTTTTCCCCCCTCAAATCATTGCCAGGAAGCTGGAATGCAGGGCCTGCCTCATCCGGAGGGTAGGTAGTCTCTGTGTCATTGACTAGCTGAGAAACAAAATTAAGTTGTTTTCTGTTTTTGTGTCAGATGAAATTAGCAATATTTACACATGAACAGCAGAAAAAGAGAAAACAGAATTATAAGCCCAGCAGGGTACAAATCTTACCCTCAAAGAAAATTAGTGATTGAGTGCTGTTTAATTTCAGAAGCTGTCAACGGTTCCATTGTAAGTCCAGATTTTTGGATGTTCATAATGTGTTTGTTTTATGTCACTTCACATTGATATTTGGCACCCAAGTTCCTTGCTTAGATTGAAACAGCTTATTAAAATTCATTCTAATACACTTAAGGAGATGCCCTACCCCCATTTTCTTCTTTGGATTACATAGTTACATACAGAAAAATTTATCGTTTTCAGTACACACAACTGAATTTTGACAAACACACACAGGCATGTAACCACTACTGCAGTCATGTAAAACTTTTTTTTTTTGTATCTCGCAAAGATTTTTTTAAATCTCTCTGTGTGACGGGGGGGCCCTCCTAGAATATGGAATAGCCAATTTGTTTTGATTTCTTAAAAAAAAAAAATGCAAGACAGAAAATATCCTTTTGGGAGTCCCCAGCGTGGTGCTTTCAAGTCATAGTACAAAGTTACTTCTGAAACAAAAATATTGACATCTTAGCCCACAGAAACACCAAAATCATTCTAACTTGGGTGGACATTTAATCCAGTAACATAGAAATATACCAAAATACGTTAGTTAATAAACAAAGAGAAGGCAGACAGGATTAGAGTCAATAGAAGAGACAGTACTATGCTAGGAAGAAAATGACCAATTTGAACATGTTTATGTTGCAGAAATACTTGTGAAATATTTGGAAATTTTGTACAAAAAAAAAAAATAGAGTTCCCAGTGTCCAGCCTTATTTTTGTACTTGGTTTCTTTGAAAAATCTGAAGCCTTTCAAATATATCCTGTAATGATTGCACTTTGGTTATACTATTCTTCTCACCAAAGGTCCTTAATAGCATTTCCTTCTCTCTTGGAACTTGGACGTTTCAGGACATGAACTCAGCCTGAGAACTATCACTGGTTTTCATTAACCGATTCAGTTCAGTCCACCAAATACTTTCCTTCCGTTACGGTCTCAAAGTAACGTGTGTAGAAATTTGCCGTCCGTCGTTTGGTTGAGACATGGACTGTTTCTTGTGGAACAGCATAATCAACGGAACGGCTGCCGTATCGGTGAGGATACTATATTGAAGTCAGGGGGAGGGAGCAGAAGGGCACTGTAGTCGGATTCTGTTCTGGTTCTCTCTGGACCAGGAGGAGGGGTCTGCTCACTCTCACAGGGGCTGGATGCCAGATTAGTTAGGCTGAGGGAACTTAGAAGCTTCCCAATGCTGATGAGACCCGTTTTTCATCAGTTTGTTGTTGGTCCTATGATTGGAAAGTATCCCATGTGTGCCTGGGAACATGGGAAGTTGGGCCCAATTTGTCTGAACAAATATATTCGGAAGTAAAGTAAATAAGTGTACTATTATGGCAATTAAAAGGGAAAGATTGTTAAACAGCATTTTTGAAAGAGAACAGATCTCTATACTGGGTACAAGAAAAAGTGCTTCAAGAGGTTGAAAGCAAAAAGATAGGGAAAGAAGAAATAGAAATGCTATGAAATAATTAATGGTAAATCTGGTAAAAAGATGTGAAAGGTCTGTATGCTGAGAACTATAAAACATTGCATGCGGGCATTAAAGACTAAAAGGAGAGATCCGCTGTGTTCATGAAGCAGAAGACCCAATATTGCTGAGATATTAATTCTCCCCAATTTATAGAGTCAACACAATCCAATCAGAATTCCAGCAAGCTTCTAATAGACAATGACAGGCTGACTTTATAATTCATATGGGAATGCAAAGGATCCAGGTTAGCTAAAACAGCTTTGGAAAAGAAGAACCAAGTTGAAGAACTACCAATACCTCAATTCAAGGCTCTTACAAAAATACTCTAACCAAGATAGCGTGGTATTGGAATCAAGATAGAACAACTGGATCTGTCCAACAGATGAAAGGAAAAGAATAAAGAGTACAGGAATGGACCCGCCCATTTATGGACCACTGGTTTTTGGCAAATGTGTAAAGGCAATTCGATGGAGAATCTTTCAAGAAGACACCCATATGTTTAAAAAGAGTTTGAGCATACCATACACAAAAGGAACTCAAAGGGTCATAAACCGAAAGATAAAACCTAAAACTATAAAACCTTTTTTTTAATTTTTCAAAAGATTTATTAGAGAAAGAGTGCGTGTGAGTGGGGAGAGGGGCAGAGGGAGAGAGAAAGAGGAGAGAAGCAGACTCCCCACGGAGCGCGGAGTCTACCGCAGGGCTCGATCCCGGGCCCCTGAACCCATGACCTGAGGTGAAATCAAGAGTCGGATGTTCAACCAACTGGCCCACCCAGGCACCCGAACTATAAAAATTTTAGAAGAAAACATAGAGAAAATCTTTGAGATCTTGGGTAAGGCAGAGCTATCTTAGCCATGACTCAAGGATGACCCATAAAAAAATCAAACTGATAAATTAGTCTTCATAAAAAATAAATGTCCTGCTCTTCAAAAGATGCAGCTAAGAGAATGGAAAAAAATCAGTCCTACCTTGGGGAGGAGGTTTTCCTCAGGTCTCTCATTTTTCTGCGTGTGTTTTGAGCAAGTGTATTAGATAGATTTAGTGAAAAGCCTTGGAAGATAGAGAGAAAGGTTCCCTCCGGGGCAGAGGGCATGTTTGTTTCCTGACAGTGTGGTGAGGAGAGTTGTCGTCTCCGGGGCACAGGTTGGGCAGGCTTGCTAGCAGCCCGCTTTAAAAACGACTGGGGCTTCTTGGCTGGGACACAAACCCGACCTGTGCAGTACCCGCATGGGTCCTTCCTCATCCCCTCCTGGGTCTTTGGGAGGAACGGGGTTGTAAACGGAAGCTCCAAAGTCCTTTCTCTCTAACCGGGGGTGGGGGTCTGGTGTGCCCCTGCTGGTATCTTTGAAGCGTTGGAAGGCTCCCCTGCTAGTTTGCCGGCAGGTTAAAACAGACCCTTCACAGCTCTTGACACCACAGACTGGGAGAAAATATTTACCAATCATATATCTGAGAGAGGACTTGTGTCCAAAGCTATAAAGAGGTCTCGAAACTCAAGGTGTTGAAAGTATATGCATAGAGCAGCAACCACTTTAAACACTAAATACATGTTTGGATGAATATTTACTTAAAGTCTGTCTCCCTCTATAATTCCAAACTTCAGTATTTTAGGGACCTCTCTGTCTTTAATGAGATGCCCGCTCCCCAGGCTGCAGCTATGATATAGGCTAATAGGCCTTTTTCACAGAGACTGAGCTCCTGGGTCTGTCGTCTCTTGCTGTGCCTTGGGGGTGGTGGCTGTTTAAAAACTTTTTACAGTCCTGTGGGACTCCTGATTGTAGTCCTGCTGGCCACCAGAGCCATGCCAAAAATCAGGGTGCCAGACAAGGGGACAGGCTCCTCTCTAGGTGAGACTGGCAAGCTGGAGCCCCGCCACAGACCCCTAGAAGTGAGCCAACCCAGAAGCAGGGCCCCCAGGCCTAAGCTCCTGGACAAGCAAATAGGTTTCCTTCCCCAGAAGACTGGGGTGTGTTTTAGTCCGCTGTCGGTGCAGTGCCCCGGGGGTGCTGGCCTGCCCAGAACCATCTTTCTGATTGTCACAATCCCTTGGACTTGGAATGCAAGCCCTCCTGGCCTCCAGAGCCGGGCGATCAAGGGCATCCCCTGGGCAGCAGCTGCAGAAGCGGCGGCACCTGTGCGGCCCGGGGAGGGCGTGAAGACCGTGCGGGCGGAAGAGGAGGAGCAGGTGGTGGTTACAAACAAAGATGGCGCCCGCCAAGCTCCGTCGCTGGAGATGTAGAGTGCCCACCGGCTCGACATGTGTGTGTTAAGTTAGATGCTCCTCGTCGGGCCAACGCTTTAATATGAGCAAAGGAGCCCTTTTCACGTCAGTCGGGACAGGACGGGCGGCTGCCGCTGAGCCCTGGCGTGGTAAGTCCGCGCGCGCGCGTCTTTAAAGAGCAGGTCTCCGTTTGGCTTCAGTCTGTGGGTCTCGAAGATGTGAGTCGCATTAGAACACATAGAACGTTTCCAAATGTTCTAGCTGTTTGGGGGGCTCGTCTCTCAGGTGCGGGTCCTAAAAGTCCGGGTTGCTGATGTGCGGTATGACCCCTTCACTCCTCCGGGAGAAGGGCTGGGTTTTGAATTCCTTCCTGGTGCTCGTCGCTCGGCCGGGGGTGAGGTTCATGGGGAGACTGTGTCCCAGTCTTTACTCCCTGCTTCCATGCGGTTTCCCTCTCGTTTACCCAAACTGTAGGACTTGCTCTGCTAGTCTTTAGGTTTTTTTCAGAGGAAGCTTCCATATGTAGCTACAGCTTCCCTGTGTCTGAGGGGGAGGTGACTTCTGGATTTTCCTAAGCCGCCATCTTGAACTGAACCCCAGGGACCTCTCAGTGTGAATCACTGCAGAGTTCCCGCTAGCTCGGCCCTTCGGATGTAATTCAGTCAACAAACATTTGCACGAATTAAGAAACCAGTTGTCTTATGATTATACCTAATGATTATACTATTTAAAGTTGATTGTTTTTGCCTTTGCAAATAATTATTAATGACTCATCTTCAACATTTTATCTATGCATTTATCCTATTTTCCCCATACGCATGTATTCTCTATACACACTCGTAGAAGTCAAATTTGAGGGCTAATAGGTTGCAAAATTTAGTAGGGTAGCTAAAGTCTACTGTGAAAGCTGAAATCAATTTATAATTCCTTAGCTAGCTCTGAATCAAATCATTAGAAGCCAATTAACTGAAAGAAAAAAAAAGTTGTACGAGGGATGCAGGCAGGACGGGTCCAAGGACCCAGAGGGGCTCCCACAGGACCAGCCAGGTGGGTCCTTGGCTTCATGAAGTATGGAAATCAGCATGAGCCAGCAGGAGGTGAAAGCAGAGTTTATAGAAGATATATAGAGAGATACAGATGGAACATTTGGGAGACTCAGAAAGAAAAAGAGAGTTTTGTCTTGGTGTGGGGCCTGAGGGTTTTAATTGAAGATTGTGATGTGGTGCACGTGGCCTCTCAGGCATCCAGGAACCAGTCAGAATGAGGACAGGGTCCAGGTGTCCATCATAAGTCACTTATTCCCTGAAGCCAGGGGTGTTGGTGTTGCGACGTCTAGCGCCAGTGGTCTGAAATACGTGTAAAACTGTGGTCATTCTCAACTGGTCCTTCATAAAATGTTATCTGTTTGAGACAAATCATTAATTCCTTGTCCCTTACGAGGAGGATATACGCTATTTGCGTTTTCTGAGGCCTGTGTAAAGTGGGGTGGGGGTGCAGGTCCTAGCAAGAATAGAAGCCAGGTAAGAAGCCAAGGGGAAAAAAAAATAAAAGCAGCTTTTCCTCTTGTGGGGTCCCTTTGGTTTCCCTGTCTCAAAAGCAATTTATATTTGGGGGCACCTGGGTGGCTCAGTCGGTTAAGCATCCAACTCTTGGTTTAGGCTCAGGTCATGATCTCAGGTTGTGAGATTGAACCCCGAGTTGGGCTGTCCTAGCTCGGTGGAGAGTCTGCTTGAGGTTCTCTTTCTCCCTCTCCCTTTGCCCCCTCCCCTCTGTGTGGGCATGAGCTTTCTCTCTCTCTCAAACAAATTTTTTTTTTTAAAGCAACTTATATTTGATCATTTTACAGGCAGAGAAATCAATACTTCAAAATATCCTCAATAATCTGGCAAATGATTACTCAGCAAAATGGTATTTGATTATTTGGAAAACTTCCCTCAACAATTGCCGTGTTACGTGTCTTTGGGCAAATATGTCCCAAGTGATTATTCTGAAGTTAACCTTGGAATATGAATTGCAAATACAACACTAACCGGTTATGTTAGCATGTTATTACAACTGTCATTTTCATTGTAGCCCATTAAACATACCTACATACTCTCAGAACAGTTCATTACGTCTATTAAGTAAGGGAACTGTTCTTTAAAGTATGAAAAAAAGATTTTTTTAAATCCTTCTGATATAAAATATGACTCCTCACCAAACTGCAAACAACCCATTTCCTTCAAATGTAGAAGGAATAAGGAAATTATGGGCTATTCATATAACGGAATACCAGGCATTAGTAAATTAAAGCGAGTACAAGCAACAACATGGTAAATCTCACAAACATTACATGGATAAGAGAAGGCAAATAAGGAGGAAAATATGTTATATTATTCCATTTAAGTTCAAAAACAGGAAGAAGTATACTATAGTATATTGTTCACCTTTGGAGAGGAGAAAACATTTGCAATTGAGAAAGAACTCAAGGCTTTTGGGTGCTAGCAGCATTCTATTTCTTTTTTATTTTTTTAAGATTTTATTTATTTATTAACAGAGAGAGACAGCCAGCGAGAGAGGGAACACAGGCAGGGGGAGTGGGAGAGGAAGAAGCAGGCTCCCAACGGAGGAGCCCGATGTGGGGCTCGATCCCAGGACTCTGGGATCACGCCCTGAGCTGAAGGCAGACGCTTAACGACTGAGCCACCCAGGCGCCCCGCAACATTCTGTTTCTTGATATGTGTAGTGATTTGATCCTTACTTTCGCTTTGAGAGAATTTACTGAGCTGATTGAAACCAACACACACATTAAAACTAGACCGAGTCCAGACTCTCCTGTCTAGCGGAGCATAACGGCTTCAAATCTCAGACCGACCCAACGGTTTTCTAAAGCCCAGGAGCATTGAACTTACGCATTTGTATTGAAAGGCACCCCAAATACAGCTTTACTTTCAACACAGTATTTAATGATGTCTTGAACCAGAAGCAGCCATGAAATGCTCATGCTTCGGTAAGCACAAACGAATACTGCCAACCTGATTTCTTACATCTTATTACTAAAGGATATATTTGTTGAAGTTGATTGGAGTTAACAAATAAATACTAAGCATATTAAAAAAAAAAAAAAAATCCTGCCTGGGGCACCTGGGTGGCTCAGTCAGTTAAGCATCCGACTCGTGGTTTAGGCTCAGGTCATGATTTTGGGGTGGTGAGATGGAGCCCCTGCAGCGGGCTCCGTGCTCAGCGGGGAGTCTGCTAGAAGATTCTTGCCCTCTGCCCCTCCCCCACTCTCCCTCTCTCAATTAAATACTAAATCTTAAAAAAAAAAAAAACAAAACAAAAAACTCTGAGTGCCTGGTAAGTTAAGAGTAAATGGTACAATCTATAACAGAACATTTTGGAAAGTCTCCCAAATTTATAAGCTGTCCTTATTCTGCAGAAATGTTTCTCAATGGTCTGGAGTGCCCAGTGGTTTTCTGCTTTGCCCGAATGGCTATTCAGACAATTAGCATCAGTAGGCTATATGCATTAGAGGAGTAGCTCTTCGATCTTTAGAATACAGAGACCTCAGTGTGACACTTGGCAGCAAACCAAGACCACAGAATATGTCAAGGGGAAACCCTAAGAAGCAGCAGATATTATGCGCAGAAAATCACACTGTTTGCATTTCAGAAATAGGATGGTTTACTTTCTTGATAGGTGCGCTATCACTGCAATATGCCCAATCCCAGACAATGAAACATAGGATGTCATATAGTCATCCTGAATGATTTGCAGAATCCAAAATGCCACACAGCTTAGGACCAGTGAAACAGCAACAGCCACACTCTTATATAGAAATGTTTTGCTGGGGCACCTGGGTGGCTCAGTTGGTTAAGTGTCTGCCTTCGGGTAAGGTCATGATCTCAGGGTCCTGGGATCGAGCCCTGCATTCTGGCTCCCGGCTCTGCGGGGAGTGCGCTTCTCCCTCTGCCCCTCCCGCTGCTCATGCTCCCCGCGTCTCTCTCAAATAAATAAATAAAATCTTTTAAAGAAATGTTTTGCTAAGCGATGTCATACAAATGAAAAGAGCCAGAGAGGGACACTCCCGGGACTTGTCCACCCCACTCCTCTAGATGGCCCTGTCTTTGCTGGTTCTTAATTATGGAGCCAGTAGGGATGTCCGCACTCACTGTCAACCCGCCCCTTTGATCTCACCACCTGACTTCCAGCTTTTATTGAATTCTGTATTCTAGCATTAGAACACTTCTATGTGTTTCTAGAGGCCCAATTTCTTGATAATACTCTGTAGGTACCTCAGTCCTAACATCTGGTTTTACAGGGTGGCTTCTGGGCGAGAATATCTGCATGCCACGCTTTGCTGGGGGAACCTAGGATATTCTGAAGCACCACCATCAACCATCTGCTTTTCCAAGGAGTAACAGAGCTCGTCAGGGTCTGGTCCAAAGAGGATTCATTAGGAGTTAGGGAGACTGGACCCTTTTTCATCAAATAATAAAGATCAAACAGAAGTACATAAAGAAAAAACAGTTCCTCCTCCCAATTCATTCTTCTTTACAAAGGTAACAGCTATTAAGTTTACTGCTAACTGCAGAACGGGAGCTGGAAATAGAGATCTTTAAAAATACTTTTGTACCAGAGTGGAGTTTATGGATTGTGGAATGTGTGCCCCCTACACTAAGATTCCTGGGTCAGAGCAGTGACCTGACGTTCCTGTAACCGGCGCACCCTCTCTCACATTCAGCACACTTCACAGTTTCCATTCTTTCTACATTTGGACGTCAGATTTATTAGGAGACGTTATTTTGTCTATGGCATCAAGACCAGTACGTGCCAGGGACACTGGTCCTCTTGTTCTTGCTGTGGATGGAAGGACCAGCAGACGGTGCTGGCAGGGAAGCGGCCATCACAGTCCTGCCGTCGCGGTGACCTGGTCCCTGGCTTCTCTCTCTGCTCGCTGGGAGCAGCGGCTTAGCCACCGGTTTAGGAGAAGTCTGCTCTTTAAATTTGACTTTATAATTCTTTTCTTTCAAGCTAAGAATGAATTTGAATACAAAGGTTCAGGAAAACCAATATCTGTTTTAAAAGCCCACAACACACAAGCAAAGATAAAAATAGGAAATGTGTGTAACACGTGACTCATGGTTCCTTAGATGCGGTGTTACACACCGGACTGACCCATGCAACAAAATCTCTGGGGAATTAAAGTACTGAACCTGGCACAGCTGTCAGAGGAGTGAGAGTAATGTGTCTGGATGGGAAATTTATTCCAGAAGAGAGATGGGGGCTCCTTCACTCCGGGTGATGAAGCCAAGAGCACGGGGGTAAGGTGGTACACTTGGTGATTGGATTGAATCGATCAACCTCCAATACTCCTTCAGAAGTAGGATGTTTCCTCTGTGAAAGCAACGAACATCATGAGTTTGGCTGTTCTTTGTAACTGGTAGTGGATCTTCCTGAGAATGGAATGCAGATGGGGCTGGACAGACACAGAATCCCACATCGACAGTACAGACAAAGAATACTCAGGGTTTGGTTGGCCATGATAGAATGGCGGCAGGTATTCTGTGAAGATGCCATCTGCTTGCTTCTTGGTGGGTGACGTAAAAGGACTTATGTATTGACTCATTTAATGATTCTCCAAAACTCTATAGGATAGTTTCCATTATTAATCCCTGGTTTAGGGAGATAATAAATATTTGTCAAGTGCAATTTTAAACACCTGTTGTGGATAACTGCCGACCGCCTGGTGTCGCGTGGTGGCACAGACCGCTTCATGTTGGCATTCTGTAAACAGCTATCAAAGGTCAGTCCTCGGCACCATATGCTTCTTTGGAATAGTCAGGGCTGGTTTATCTGTGCCAAGGAAGGGGAGTGTTGTGGGAAAGCAAATATTCCTCATTGATGCTGGGAGGCTCGGGGCGCCGTTCAAAGTATAGTTGTGGAAGAGCTGAAGGTATGAGTTTTCCAGTCAGTTTCCCTGTCTTCTGTTCCAACCCCACCATCTGCTAACTATGTGACCATAAGAATCACTTCTCTGAAGTTTTGTTTCATCATCTGTAAAATCAAGCTAAGAATAGGACCCACAACATAGAGACCTGGTGTGAAGATTAAATGAGATAACATGTGAGTTTAGCCAGGGGCCTAGTGAGCCGTGTGGGAGGCAGGGGGTGGGGTGGGGCGTTGTGGGAGGGTCTGCAGCCCCCACCCACAGTCCCCCAGGCACCTTGGGGGAAGGGCTGGGTCAGTCCTTGCTATAGGTGTGCTGGAGGGGGATGATTTTTTCTGGGATTCAGGTCTTTCCTTTTGGACTGCTAGTAAAGCTAAAAATTAACTCTCTTGGGGTGCTTACCAAGTGCAGAAACATGAACTTATATATTAACTTAGGTCTTTCTTCTTGATCTGTATGTTTCTCAGATACGTTTTCTTTTAATAATGCTGCTCTGCATTCCCTCCATCCTATTTTTTTGTTTCTTGAATGTTTGGGGGACTCAACCATTGAAGCCACTTGGACCTGGAGTTTCCTTTTGGGGAAGATTTTAAATGACTTGTTCCATTTGTTTCATGGTTATGTTATGACTCAGGTTTTTAGTTCTTTCATAAGTCAGTTTTGGTAAGTTATTTATTTTTTTTTCAGCAAATTTTCCATTTTCTGTAAGTCTTTCACTCTCTTGGCATAAAGAGTTTCAGGGACATTTTGGTATGTGTTTGTAATCATTCCTTTCTAAACCTTGTGTAGTTTACTAACATTTCATGTTTAACCCATGGACAACTTGGAAGTCGGGGTCTTACCTTCCGAATGTATGAGCGTTTTCTAGTTGTCAGGTTGTGATTGATTAGTCACTTAATTATGTTGCTGTCAGTGAAAACTTCCGTATGATTTCAGTTCTTTGAGATTTGTGTAGGTTTACCTTATGGCCTAGTATATAGTCGGTCTCCCTAAATATTTAGTGCGTGCCATAAAAGAATGTGCATTATTCAGTATTGTGCACACATTTTGCTCAAATTTGTAATTATGTTCGTATTTTCATTGTCCATACTGGTATATTTTGTCTGCTTGTTCTATAATTTATGCAGGTATGTTTTAATCTCACACACTGATTGTGGATCTGTCTTTCCTTATAGTCATTCTGTGATTGATTAATTAATTAATTAATTTGAAGGCCATGTTGTTCTGAGTACAAGTTAAAATCGTCCCTTCTTTGGGACCATTGTGAAGTGACTGCATGTCTCCCATGTGCTGTTTTGCCTGGAAGTCTTTCTTGTCTGTTATTAATGCAGATACACCAGTGTGCTTTTGATTTACCCTCTTCTCATAATTTTACTTTCTACTTTTACGTATTTTAATGATTTAGATGTTTTTCTTATAAATGGATTAAAGTTGGAGGTTTCAGACAAAGCGTGGCTGCTCGCTGGAGCATTTAGTCTATTTATACTTGACACAACTGTTGACATAATTAGGTTTCATCCACCAACTTTTTTTTAAAAGATTTATTTATTTCAGAGAGAGAGAGTGTGAGTGGGGAAAGGGACAGAGGGAGAGGGAGAGAGAGAATCTCAAGCAGGCTGTACGCTGAGCAGGGAGTCTGATGCAGGGCTCGATCTCCCAACCCTGAGATCATGACCTGAGCCAAAATCAGGAGTTGGCCACTTAACCAGCTGAGCCACTAGGTGCCTTGGTCTCATCTACCATCTTATTTAACCCTTTCAGTTGTCTTGCCCATCCTGTGTTTTTTCTCTCTGTTTGTCCCTTCTATTGGACTGGGTAATTTCTATCATTTCATTTTCCCTTCTGCTGGTTAAGTCATATACTCTTTATTCTTGTACTGGTTAACTTGAAAGAAATAATATATTATATAGTACATGATATTGTGTATAATATATATTATTACTGAAAATTATATACATATAATCAAGATTAAAAAAGTATCAATACTTTTACTTTCTTCCTAGAAAATACATGGGCTTTTAGAACAATATAACTCCATTTATTACCTTCAAAGTCATATGTTATAATTGATATTAATGTATTTTAATTTTGTTAATAAAAATGTGATTTGTAACTATTATTATATTGCTCAGGCAGTGTTGGTTTAAATTTATCCCTATAGTTACGTTCTTTTTTACAAAGTTATGGTTTACCTCTCTCAATGATCTCAGAATCATTCTCAAAACTTGGTTCCATGCAGCTCTGCATGTAATTATTATCAAACACCTGGGTCAGGGGTAGAAAACCATCAAGCTGATTCCTGGACTCTGTGTCATGGGAGGAGCAAAATCGCATCCCCGACAGGTAGTTTCCTTAGCTGTAGAACATGCATCATAATAAATACCGAATTTACAGGGTTAGCGTGGCGGAATAAAGGAGACAGTGTATGCCAGGGTGTCTTGTGAGGTGGCACACTAATGGACAGTCATCGCCCTCACTCGGCCATGTACACAGTATGGGATCCTGGGCAGGATCTGGCCTTCCTGTCTTCCTCACCTGTAGGGAGGGCTTTGAACTGCTGGACCTTTAAGACCCCCTGTTTCTGAAGGGTCTCTAACTCTGTGACTTCTGGTTCATTCTGCATTTCTTCATGCACAAGTCTTTGGAGTGATAGTGGTATCTTTGGTTAGAACTTCCTTCAAATACATCCCTCTGTTATCGGAATCTTTTTTTTTTTTTAAACCTCTTTATTAAGTACAGCTTTGCCTACTTTCTCCTCCAACTGTTTGACATGTCGCCTTTTCACCAGCTTCACTCCTACCATGTGAGGGCTGACCAGCCCATGGCTGAGTGCGCAACATCGATTTGAGGACCGGGTGGAACTGGGTGTCACCACTGGGATGGGATGCAAGGCCACAGGCCAAGTGCTCCGGTGCTAGCTTGACTGGGGACCAGGTCCGTGGCGGGGGCTGGTCCTGTGCCGCGAGTCTAGGTGTCAGCAGCCAGCCGCACTCCCTCTCAGTCAGGGAAGGGCGTGTGCTGCTGAGTGCTAGGTGGAACCACGGCAGACCCCAGGCTGATGCTCCCCAACTGCTAAGGCCAACTTGGAAACAGTCCTGCACAAAACACCAGCGCAGGGCTCAGAACCAGCTGGCAGAGGAAGCAAAACCAAAGGAAGAAAGGTGATGGAGTAGTTTGCTTGATTGTGTGCGTAAACGTCAGGTCATTTTCATATCCATTCATTTGCTCAGTCACCCCATGAATGTTAAATATACAGAGACTTTCCGAAGATATTCTTTAAATTCATTGAATCCACGGGTTTGTCTTACCCAAGCGCATATTCCTTTTCCTCCCGTGTCCTTGGATATTTAGCAAGTAGAAAATTAAACAGCATCGAAAACTTTTGTTAGCTTAAGTCACCATGATTTAGCTACCGGAAATGATGGAGATGGCAACAAGATGTATAGCCTCACATCTACTGTGGAAACAGAAAACATATGGAATTAGAAATAGGAGTCCCCCATAAATAAGAGGTCACATTAAATTATAAGGAAACTGAAACAATTTCACAGAACTTTTATTTGCCCATGTTCCATATACTAACTTAATTTTGTCTGGAGAATGTATGAATAGCTTGTGAGCGCTGGAGGTTGGCTCGCTGGCTTTGTAAGACAAAATGGCCGAATCACCAAAGACTTGCTTACTTTTAAGTTATTATGGTTCTTTGTTTTTCTCACCTTAAGTTACTAAGGTTTAAACTTGTTCTCAAAGGTGTATTATGTTGTCTTTAACTCCCGCAATAGAAATCCTGAATTTATGTTTTGTGATGATGTCACCCTCAAATGTGGCCAAAGCGGTCTTTTTCTCTATTTTACTGACTTGAAAGAAGTACTTAAAGCAAATTTTAAGTGTGTCTCTTGATGAGGGAACAGAAGGCAAGCTGAGGACAAAGCAGAAACTGACACCCCACACCCCCCCCCCCACCACCATGGGGTGTGCGTGACATTCCTCAGGCACGCCTGGCTGCCCTAAAGGACAAAGAAATAGTTAACCTATAGATACCACAATCCTGCAACACTTAAGTCTCCCTCAGTTTACAAATGTCTTTAGCAATTTACCAGAAGGAAGCATTTCTACCAATAACCCAGCTTCTGGAAGGGAATATAGATACAATTAAATGCCCTTATAATCTGCAGCCTCCAGGAAGTCCCAACCATCTTAATGTTAATGCCTTGCTAGAGGGAAAAACAACCTTAACTTGACAATGGCAAGGCCTCTGGTATCTTGTGAGTCTTCTTTAACATATGAAAGTATTTCCTCAACCTTCCTTTTTCCTTACCTCCTCCAACCCCATGGTATATAACAGCCACCTGTCACAGTGCCGGTGCAGCAGCTCTTTCTGCCCACGGGTCCTGTCCCCGTGCTTTAATAAACCACCAATTTTGCACCAAAGATGCCTCAAGAATTCTTTCTTGGTCGTGGGCTCCGGGCTCCACTCCACCAAACCTCACCTATATTCTGCGACCTCATCATCTCTTTTCACTCCTGTGGTCCCTCTGTCCTTCGTAAACTATGCCCCCAGTGTGCTGCAGTCGCTGTGGTAGCCCCTCCCACGGCAAATGCAATTGTGGCCCAGATTT
The DNA here is from genome assembly GCF_017311325.1 of Ursus maritimus. Lineage (NCBI taxonomy): Eukaryota > Metazoa > Chordata > Mammalia > Carnivora > Ursidae > Ursus > Ursus maritimus. The sequence continues at coordinate 21,661,464 of NW_024426008.1, read as the reverse complement.
GGGTTCCCATTTGTTTTTACGCACACATATTTGACATTATGGCTGTTTCATACAGCTACTGTTTTAGATTTATCCACATTAGCCATATCTTATATCTCAGTCTTTCTATCTGGATTGTTTTCCTCGGCCTGAAGTAAATCCTTTTGAATTTCTGCTAGTGGATAAATTTAATGTTTTGAAACAGTTTTAAATAGCAACTCATGGAAACTAATATATCTTCACTGTGGATCCTTGAAAAATACAGGACAGTCCAAAGAGAAATCAAAACATCATCCATAATGCTATTACTGGGAATTTAAGTGTATTTTGGGGCACCCGGGTGGCGCAGTCAGGTAAGCATCTGACTCTTGGTTTTGGCTCAGGTTGTGATCTCAAGGTCTAGACTGAGCCCCGCACTGGGCTCCACACTCAGCACAGAGTCTGCTTAAGACTCCCTTTCCCTCTGCCCCTCTCCCCTCCTCTCTCTCAAAAAAATAAATAAATCTTCAAATAAATTAAGTGTATTTCTACATTATGTACATATACACACAGAGTTGTACATATTAGTTAGTACATTTTGGCTATTGTATTACTCTTACGTGTCTGTTATCATTATGCAAATGGAAACATATTTTAAAGGCTGTGTAGGGGAAGAGAAAGTTTTCCTTTACCCTTTTAGGGTTTCTGTCTGGGTCTGAAAATTAAACTGATAAAGACAGATCACAGGGCAAAAGTATACAGATTTTATTGAATTTTTACGTATCCTTGGGAGCCTTCACAAAAGAATGAAAACTCAAAGAAGTGACCAGAGCAGGAAGCTTTTATATCCTTTAGACAAAGAAATCATACATTTGTGAAGAATTGAGAAGACAAAGGGTTTTGGGCTAGGAGTAGTAATCAGTGGTGACATACCTAGGAAGATAAAGGTTAGTTTAACAAGGTTTGTTTGTACAGATTTTTTGGCCCCAAATTCACCACCTCTGGTAAAAAGAATTTCTTCCCACGTCCTGGTACTTGTAGGGTGCCTTTCACTTGCGAGGTTAGGACCTGTTTCAAGGAAGAAGGGTGATGGTGGTGGTGGGGGGGGAGAAGGTATCTAGAGTGACCTTCCTGCTTCTGCTGTTCTTTTTTTTTTTTTTTTTTTAATTGCTTAAGTTTAAGATATCTGATATGCCAATGTGCTATATTTTGGGGTGGTGTCCTGAACCCCCATCAGCTGTTGTGCTGTTTTTCAAAGACAAAATAAGCATTTCAATTCAGTTTCAGAAAAAGACATCTCATGAATTTGGATTACGAAATATGACATTAAGAGGCTTATTTTTCTGGAAATTCAAGAAAAAGGAATAACCCTTAATATGTTCAATGGTAATTTTCTAGATCTTCCTCTTGCATCAAAGGCTACATACCTTCTGCGCAAAGCACCTGCTCTAAGTGCCACCCCCTCCCTTCTTCTCCCTTTAGGTGGGACAAGTTAATTTCCCTCTACCCCCACCCCTTTGGTTGGTGCCAAAGACTCTGGGCTCTTACCAATGAATAGCAACCCATAGGCAGTGGCACCCAAGGCCCCACCCCCAGCCCCCAGGGCAGACCACAGACAGAGCTGGGATTATTTCTACTGTCTCAGGAAGAAGTAGCCAAACATGGATCCTTAGCACAAGTCAAAGCCCGATTCTGACAGAGAATAAGGACTCCTAAGCCCAGAATAGGTTGCAAGCTGGGGGAAGGTTTTGGGAGGTTTTGCAGCTACTCTATTGTAAGGGAGAAAAACAACTTTTTCCTTTATCCTTCCAAATTCTTAGCTGGGACCCCCACGACCAGAGAAAGGTATGCAAATTTATTTGTATAAGTTTTAAGTGACATAGGAGCGTTCACAAAGAAATGAAGAACCAGAGAAATGTCAAACTGAAGTGTTTTTATGCTAGGTTCGATGAGAAGTACAAAGTCGTGGAAAAATATGATAAAACAAAGAATTTCAGATAAGTGTAGTGAGCTGGGGGACAGTGGGCAAGGCCTGTTTGTCCAGATTCCTCTCTGTGTCCCTTCCTCTTCAGAGGGAAGAATGTTTCTTTCTTCTAGGGGTAGGGAGGAGGGGACCTCTCCCAAGAGGGTTTCACCACCTGCTGCAGGAGGAGGTCAGATAGTCCTTTCTATACCTGCTGTTTCTCAAATTCCTTCAGCTGAAAATATCCAGTATGTCCAAGGTGACTTGTTTTGGGGTAGCATGTTCTGAACCCCATCACCATCTTTAGAAATAAGAGGAACCTGGATACTTTTCCACTCCTGTGGCTCTACAAGGGACCCCGCTGATCCTGAGCCCCAGGGGGATCTGTAAGCACAAAGGGTCTGTACAAATCAGGAGAACTTTGCGCTGGGTGGCAGGGAGATGACAAGCAGGAGGCAGATCAATGTCATAATCTGTAGGGAGAAGGTGTTAGAAGCTTCAGCTCTTTACATAGCTGCCAGTCCTACAGGGCAAAACACAGTAATCAAGACAACCGTTCCAGACTGGTACAGCTGGGTTATCTTCAGGTCTTTTTCTGAGTCCCTCATCGAGTGTCCAATCTCATTGCAGGTGTGATACATGAGAGGGAAAATGGGTGCAGACTTAGCTGTGTGGATCAGTGCTACCCCAGACACAGGGACTTCATGAGTTCCAAATGAGATTCATAATTCCTGGGAACAACAAGGCTGACAAGCCAAAGAGAGACCCCTGAAAATGAGACTACTCTAGTGCCATTATGGCAAGTGGGCGTCACCATGGGAAGAGACCAGCTGTAGATAGGATATGGGGAGACAAAGGACCATTTGAGCCTGTGTTCTGACTCCAGAACCACCCCATCTCTTTTTTGGCTGTGGTTCCCAAAGGAACAACATTTTGGATACAGAGCCACAGACTAAGGTAGGCACAGAAGCAATGACAACCAGTGTGTTCCAACAAGAGTGTGGCCATCTTGGATTCTGGCCAGGACAGAAGTTGCAAAGGCTGCTTTTTACCTGCCTCTTTCATTTTAGAAATATAACTTGACTATTTATCTCTTGTCCTTTAACATTCTTCTGCAAAATTCCTTTTAAAAAATAATATAAAAATTGAACATTGGTATGAGGGCTCTCATTTTTTATTATGCTGGGTAGTGAGGGTGTCGATGTTTGTTTTATTTTAGTATCATTTATACTTTACTCCTTTGTAGCAAACGTGTGTGTATTCTTAGTGTCTTTTAAATTGTAAGGGCTAAGCTTATGGGCAGTAAGATTTGTCACGGAACCTATTCCCTGATACTGGGTGGTTCACTGTCACACACCTTCTGCCTCTGCCCAGATGTGATCAGAGAAGCCATCTCCGGTCGCCTGCCCAGCACCCCATCTCCCTCACCCCATTTTATGTATCCCATAGCACTTCCTGCATCCATGTTCTGTATGTACTCGGTTATCTGTTTATTGACTGCTTCCTCCACTGTCGGCATCAATGGGGAAAGGAACGTGGACTTTTTAGAGTGACCGTATGTCAGTGCAGAGCAGTGTGTGGCACGTAGTAGGCCATCAGTAAGTATGTAGTAAATGAACGGGTGAATGATCCGTGTCGTCATAAAACCTGACCAGTCCTAGAGTTAGTACACTTCACACTTTTACTTCTTGTGAGTCATTTACGATGTTATGAGCTCATAGCGAACCCTCTCAGGTGGACAGGGGAAACATGCGGCTCGGTTCACAGCCCTTGCTGGTGGGGTTGGGAAAAGAGTTTCTGACATGTTCACCTCCACACAATGTAAAATTGTGTCTCCTCAGTACCAGCGGTTGTGGCAGCCCTGCGGAGTTAAAACGGAGCCTGATGTGCTTTGGTCTAAGTCCCTTGTTTCCATCATTGTAGGAACTGAGGGCCAGGTAGAGTCCACACTTACCCAAGAAGGTGAAGGAAATCCCTGAACAAATTGGGGCCACGCCAAGTGCGAAACTCCATTTGAGAGATGAGGAAACGGAAGCCTGTTTAGTGCTGCCCAATTGCTAGCCTGTCGTGACAGGCGTCAACAATTACTGTGCGGCGCCCCAGGGGGCTGCTCCTCACCGGAGGCGAGTCAACAACCCCGGGCCTTGGCACGGCTCACAGAGCGCCCCATCTGTCTGCTGGAAAATTCTGGCTCCAAGAGCCGAAGTAATCTTCCCGAGATAGCAAACAAGAGGTGCAGTTGGGCTTTGCGTTCAGTCAGCTCAGAACCAGAGCTCTTCACGGTGGTACGCGCATGCCCTGAACCCATATTCAGCATCCGGCACGTTCCCAGGCGCTGAGGGGTCTGTGGAGGATATATTCATCTCTTTTCCTTTACAGCCGCACACGGCTGTTTCTACCTGACAGTGATAGGTGGGAGGAACGCCCACCAATGTTGTGAGGAGCTTTCTGCGCACTCTCAAGGCCACCAGACAAGTTAACGTTACCCCTCAAGGGCTGGTCGGTCTTAAGTGACACCATCAGGTGGATATGCACTGTTCTGGACTGGATGTTTGTGTCCACTTCCAAGGATGGCTGTATGTGGAGATGGGGCCTCTAAGGAAGTAATTCAGGTTAAATGAAGTCGTAAGAGCTGGATCTTAATCTGTTAGGATTAATGTCTTTATAAGAAAAGATATAACCGGGGTTCAGGGCTGCAAGAGCATCTGGCTCCAGGGGTCCCAAACAGTCCAGATACGGCTGCTCGCTGCTCACAAAATCCAAAGGCAGAGAAATGAGAGGTAGAGGAACAAGAAAGGAATTTATTTCAGTGAAGCCAACCCTGGAAAGACAGAGGACTAATGTCTCAAAGACTGTTTCCAAACTGCCAAAAATACTTGCAGGGTTGTATAAGGAAAATGTAGGACAGAGGGGAGTGGGTACATGCAGGGGGGCAGTGAAGGTCAAATCGATCATTGTCTTAGAGTCAGTCAGGGGTTGGGCTTGCTGACTCTGGCCCAGGGCAGTCCTTGTTGCATGAGGGGGTACTTTCTTTTCCTATCAGGGAATGATTTGCCCTCGGGGTCTTCTGCCTGAGCCAAGAGACTAGCTGGAAAGAAGAACCCAGGGTGCCTGGGTGGTTCAGACAGCTGAGCATCCGACTATTGATTTCAGCTCAGGTCATGTTCTCCGGGTCATGAGATCAAGCCCGCCTCCAGGCTCCCAGCTTAGTGTGGAGTCTGCTTGAGATTCTCTCAGTCTCTCCCTCTGCTCCACCCCTCGCCCCCATAAATAAATAAATCTTAAAAAAAAAAGAATCCAACTAAAAAGTTTCAGGTCAAATGGAGGCAGCCAAAGTCCTCTTTCGAAGATACCAAGAGAGCTCACTTGCTATCTCTGCCCACGTGTATACACTGAAGAAAAGCCATGTGAGGACATGGCCAGAAGGAGGTGGCCATCTACGAGCCGGGAAGGGAGTCCTCATCAGAAATCAAATCAGCTGGAACCTTGATCTTGGACTTCTAGCCTCCAGACCTGTGAGAAAATACATTTGTCATCCACCCAGTTTGAGGTGTTTTATTGTGGCTGCATGAGCAGACAAATACAGGCACCCTTCAGACTGAAGCTCTATTTGGTAGGACAAACTTTGCCTCTTCCTAGAACAGTCGAGCTAAAGCTACGACAGGATGTAAAATGCTGAACTCGATGCTTGCCTCGTTCAAGTCTGCAGCACCCATATTCAGGATGGAAGGTAACTTAGTTCAAAACAGAAACAAGGTAGCTCTTGTTTTCCTTTGGGGTCACCTGAGGGCTGATATTAATGACATTCCCAAGACAAAAGAGGTCTCTTTCAAAGGTCATTAGATTCCACTTTCTGAAGCAGAGAGAGCCGTTCAGACGCCTGCCTACATTATAAACGGCGAGAACAAACTCCATCAGTGGGTGCTGTAAAAAGAGATTTCATAATGGAGCCAGCAAGCCTAGCTGAGGGAGTCTCTTCTAAAATTGGGTATGGAGGCCGGATGGGAAGAGGGACTTAGGCACATCCTTATGGGAGAAATTCTGAACTTTTTGCACATCACAGTGGGCCGCATGGCCATCAGCTTGCACGGAACTCACTCCTCACCAGGACAGTTGGATCTCCTGCGTCCTTCACTTCAAAAGCAGCCAATCCATCATAACAGTCTTCAGTCCCTCATTTGCATATTGACCCAACCAGTCCCAGTTAACCTGATTTCAACCTCTGTTTTTCATAGCGGACCTAAATGAGAACAGCGCTGCGGTCTTTCGGCTTAGAACCTTGCCCCCTCTTCGTCTTCTTGCAAACAACTATTCAAGTTTCTACCTGAATCTGTGCCTCCCGAATTGCAGTTCTAATCACCCAAATGAATGTCTGTTTGCTTCAATTTTCAATGAATTCTTTCTTGGTTGAAAGCACCCAACCACAGGAAATGGGTGTAATGAGCTAGCTAAATGTAAATGAGGTAGGTCCATGGCAGACCACATGTCCAACATTAGATGAAATGCAGACACTGAAGAATTCTTTGCTATGATTAAGAACAAAATTGTGAAAAATGCTTAATATTTATAATATATCATTGAATCCCAATATAAATTTAAAAATCAAATTTAAACATCTGTGGATGTATACAGAAAAACATCTAGAGTATATCTAATGTTCACAATAATTGTTCCTGAATGCATGGATTCTAACTTGTACTTGCTTCATTTTACTTGTATGTAGTTTCTGCTTTTTCTTTCTTTTTTTCTTAACTAATTTATTTATTTGAGAGAGAGAGTTGGGGGAGAGGCATAGGGAGAGGAAGGAGGAGAATGCCAAGCCGACTTCCCATGGAACCCATGGAGGGGCTCCATCCCACAACCCCAAGATCATGACCTGAGCGGAAGTCAAGTCAGAGGCTTAACCAGCTGAGCCACCCAGGCACCGCAATTTCTGCTTTTTCATAGTGCCCATGGTGTACCTGTGTAATTGTTGAAAGTTAAATAAAAATATATAAATCCACCTACTTAATCCACCCGCCCCCTTCCAACAGGAAAAACACCCAGCAGTGTGAATATTTTGTTCTGATAGCACCTTCTGCTGGCTGACCATGGGCCTCAGGTCATGTTAGTAGCATCCCGCCTGTGGTGGGTACCCCCTTCTCACTCCCTGGGCCGCCCCTCACCGAGTGCCGACTGGGGCAGAAATTTCAGTCATTCTGACAGGACTTTGTTCTTGCTCCAGTTTCTTCTGCATTCATGAGTTCCCTTCTCGCCGTAGTCAACTGCAGTGCGGCTCTCTGGAGGCCGCACCCGCCTAGCTGTGTTTAGTTCTGAGCCTCTCGAAGGCATGCAGGAGGCGGGGAAGGTTTGAGGGAAGATTGCTGGGAGTCCTTCAGGGGCCCCGGAGGCACTGGATTAGGAGGCGGTCGAAAGACATACGTGCGAATATGTCAGCTCTGCACTGACTAAATAGGGAACGTGGAGAAAACAGGCTTCCGGTGTAGGGAGAATGTCAACGCCAGGAGGTAAGACCCCCGGGGAGGAGGAGCAGCAGCAGGTGGGCCGGGAAAGCGTGTGGTATAGACATCTGCCGGCAGGACAGTCCGGCCTCAGGACGATCTCTAAGATGGGTGTTTGCCCCTGGTTTGCCAAACTGAGAGAACATGTTCAAGAAGACAAATAAGAATGAACAAAGAAGAGAGGGATTTTGGCTGACAGTGTTACGTGATATGGTCCCAGAGGCATTTTATGGACTGTGTTGGGGGTGCTCTTATGCAAGCAGTCAGAACAATCACGTGGAAGAGAGGAATCTGGCAGTGCAGTGTGGAAAGAGAGAATGGCATTCGGAGTCCAGATTTCTGGTTTTAGAATGCTGACTTTCTGATGAAAGGGTCTCCACTCTTCCCACCCAAAGGCTCCTGGATTCTCTTTCTTGTGGTACTTTTTAATCAGTTTCTTATCATTCCAGAAAGTTCTATGTAAATAGTAGGAACCTGTTACGAGCTTTGTGTTTTTCACTCACCACCACATCATGGAAACTCTTGGACATCAGTACATCTGGTTTCCTTCCTTAAAGAAACAGCAGTTTCGTATTCCACAGAAAGAATTACCAAATTACTTAATCACCTCATTCAAGTTGTTTACAGGGAATATCGTTGTCCACACACCTGCACTTGTGTGATTATGAAACTGAGTTGCAGCAAAAGGCACTTGCATGAGCTCAACTATTAAGAATGAAAATACTCTCACAAATTTTAGAAAAGGTGGATTGTTCTGCGGCCCTGATAGCAAGGAGCCATCCGAACTCGTTTTAAACCAATGGATCAACTTCGTGAACTGTTTTTACAAGCCAACCAATCAATGTCAAGCCCGCCTGCAGGAAGCCAACCAGTCAGGGACAAGACTCACGCCAATAGATGCCTTGGTATTCGACCAAGCAACAGTCTCACCAAGTCACTGTGTCCTCCCAGGTGCAGTTGGAAGCTGCTTACACCCCTGGAGAGCCACCAGCCCCTGAAACCAATGCTTTCCATGACAAACAACGAAAACCACCCATGTAAACTCAGCAGTCTGCCCTATACAAAGACAATGTGCCTGAGCAGACTTCCCCTTTAGTTTACTGTATTCTCAATAAATTCAGCTTTGTCTTTTTAATTCAGATGCTGAGTGATGGTCTCATCATCCTTTGTTGCTGGACATACTGTAATATTACATTGTACGTATGTATCTCTGCCTATTTATGTATTTCTTACATGTAGATTATAACTCTATAGGGTAGGTTATACTTTGAGGTGGATTGAAGGGATTTCAGAGTAGATTTGTAAATTTTGTGTAGGTTTTGACCTTAAAATCTGGCCTCCTCATAAGCTTTGACTCTGTAGTCCATTTTCAGAAGTGGAATTGCTAAGGGGCGCCTGGGTGGCCCAGTCGGTTAAGCATCAGACTCTAATTTTGGCTCAGGTTGTGATCTCAGGGTCCCCAGATGGAGCCTTGAGTCCTGGGGCTCTGTGCTCAGTGAGGAGACTGCCTAAGGATTTCTGTCCCTCTGCCCCTCCTCCAGCTCACGCATGCTCAATCTCTCTCTCTCTCTCTCTCTCTCTCTCTCAATAAATAAATCTTTATGAAAAAAAAAAAAGGAAGTGGAATTGCTGAGTAATGAGACAGATATTTTGAAAGTTGATAGATGCTGTCCTCCAGTGATATTTATCAATGTACATAACCATCATCAGCGAGCAGAATGTTTCACCAATACAATTTTGAAATCTTTTGTGATTCTACAAAGAAAAGATTTTCTTTAGATTTTTATTTCAAATATTCCAAATTGAGCTTGAACATCTGATCTTATATGTAAAAAACATTTGCATTTCCTTTGTTTTTGGTGAATTGGTGGTTTATAGCTTGTGAACCAAATGATGTTTGAAAATTGAAAAATCAAATAACCCTCAAGGCTGATTATTTCGCTCACTTGTAGTAATAAGCATAAAAAACTAGGAAAGCAATACTGCATTTGTGTTTATAGTTGGCTTACCAGTTACAGGTCCTCTTTGACCAGTTCGTTTCTGATTCTCAGAGAAACAATTTATTACTTGAAGATAAAGCAGATTGTTCTACGATACAAAGGAGGAAGTCTCTCCAAGGCACTAAGGTTGAGCCAGCTCTCTGTCCCCACTTGTGTTAAACCTACACGAATTAAAGTGGTTTTCTATTTTTAAAGAGCAAGATTGCAGCTCTCCTAGAGTACAGCCCCTCTTAGCTGGTTCCTGGGCAAGATAATTGGCAGGTACCACTGGAGGTCGATGCAAAGTACTGAGCGTTGCCCACTTTGAAAGACCTACGGAGGTGCGGGCTCAGCAAACCTGTGGGCGGCTGGGCTCACAAGTGTCCATTTGGGGCTGTTTCTACCCATGGCCAGCATCCGTGTTCCTTCCTTACTTGGGAAAGTATATAAAAAAAATTAATAAAAATCTTCGTGTAGTTCTCCGTATTACTGAGCACTTTGCATACATTAATCCTATTGCCAGACCCGATGCTTATGCTCTAGAACTATTGCTGTTTGGGGAATAGAACTGAATTTCACATCCACGCACATAAATAAAAATTAAGAAAATAATCCTGGCCATTGGTCTGTGAGGTTAACTTTATTTTTATCTCCTTCTTGCAAGGTAGAGAACCTTGAGGCAGAGAGAGGGTGAGAGGTGTGAGAGTGAGTTGAAAGGACACACCTGCTGACTGAGAGCCCTGTCTCTGCACCATAGCAAACTGAAAACTGGATACATAAATATCCAGAACTCTTATCCCTTAAGCCTTTTCTTCATAAAGACATAACTTCCCAAGGATAATAATTAGTGGTGGTGGAAGGAGAGTAGACTCTTAATGCCAAACTACAGAAGATCTGAATTTATTTTGAAAGCTTTCCATACGAACACTGTATTTGACAAACTGCACAAGCGCTGTGGGTTTAGATCTGATTGCAGAGCTTGGGAAAGCTGTCTAAAATGGCCTGCTTTGCATTTATGTGTATGTAAAAATTGTTTTAAGATTTATTTTTATTGTCGGCAATTACTAGTATATGTTGTCTCCCTGTGCCATTTCTGCCTCGGGAACTCAGCTGTTTATGTCTCTTTCTCCCAAGAACACACAGGCTGCAGTGCGCCTCGACGAAGAGCTCAATGATAGAGTGTCTCTGTCCTATTATGCAATTCCTATTTTTAACTTGTACAGTAAAACTGCCGTCCTAATAATGTCCTCATACCAAAAAATTAATTTTGATCCTTGAAAGGTAAAAATTTATGTGTTCTGTGTGTGGCAGTGTTCTCGGCAATCTAATGGGGCAATTTTCCCCCAGACCATCATTATAAATTTGACAAATTTGGCAGACCTATAGGAGCTACTGAGCTGCAAATCTGCATTGTGCTTGTAAATTTCGAAGATTCTTTGCTTACCGCTGATTTAAATTTTCCATTAAGAAGGAGCACTCAGAAGGAACGGGCAATTCATTTGAAGGAATCAGAGACAAAGTAGATTCTTAAACAAACAAGGGAGACCCAAGAGACCAGTCGCTCAGCCAGTTTTTCCTAGTAAGTAATGACCCAGCTCTTAAACACGAGCCTTGTCAGTATTTGCTTTGGTTGCAGCGAAAAACCTCAGAGTCCCCTGCAAATGCTGTGTTAGCTTTGCAGCCGTTTCCCGTGTCAGATTCAGATTCTTAATGATTAAGAATGCCTTCCTTCTCTCCATTCCTCATTTTGATGGCACCGGATATTTTGTATATATCCGTTTTTAAATTAACGTTCACCGAGTTTTTACCATGGGCCACCTTCTGTCTTTCATCCAATAAATATTCTCTGAGTGCCCGCTAAAAACCAGGAGCTGGATTAAGCTTTGTGGATTCAACAGTGAGCAAAAGCAATGCCGGTGGGGTTTACAGTAGTTCGGGGGAAAGAGATGTCAATTAAATCATCACACACACAAACCCCCTACATTTGCAGTTATAATCTAAGATGAGTGCCCTGAAAGAAGAGAGTGAGGTGCCCTCAGAGAATGGGGAGTTCAGGGGGGATCTCCCTGGGCAGTGTTGTTGCTTTCATATGCATTATTCATTTAATTTTTGCATCGAGTCTTTGATATTGGAGTTACCATCCTCACTTTGAGATGAGGACTTCGGCTCACAGGAGGCGGTTCGAGTGCTCCTTGTACTGTACTTCCCAGGCTCATGCAGGAATTACATAGGGATGAAAGGGAAGTGCTGATTGGTTGGTTTCAAGCATGGAGTTAGGGCTCTTTAAAATAATCCCACTCTCCTTCATTTGCCCCTTCTGGAAATTTTGTGTCAACATGTCCCTGAAGAAGACAAACAAGCTATTATTACAGCTTTGAAAGGATGTGGAAATAGTTTAAAATACCTGTGGCAAAACCAACCACTGGCAAATACTGTTCACTTGTAATTGAATGCTGCAGTTATCCTGCATTATCTGTATGCGATTCATCAGCTTCCTGGATTAGCTGCTGTGCGTTTTAACACGCAGCTCCTCCCAAGGTTAGAACAGAGTTACAGTAAGTGTGGTCCACAGGCAGCAGAGCGGCAGCACGGGCAGCGCCTGAGATCTTGGGGGAACTAGAATTATTATGCACGATGAAGTCTGACCAGCATTGCCCTTCACAATGTGCACTAGTGCTAATACTAGCCTAAAGGTAAATCTGCAACCATATGATATGTACCAATGAGAATGCATGTAGAACAATGAATAAATATCAGCTATTCTTCTATACAGATAACATGACATCTGGATGGAAGCATTCATATGAACTGGTGAAGCAACTTTCTTCCATGTATGGAAGAATTGAAAAGAATATGGGTGTGTTAGGAAAATATATACTGGTGCCTTTTTTTTGTATCATCCCTTTTTATTCTTTCTACAACACTCTCTAATAAATCAGATAATCGAGTGTATTCTGGTTTCTGATGAGTTGCTAAGAGAATAAGAGGTGGGTCAGTAAGCTTACTATGTCTGCCTTGTAATTACTGGCTGAAGATCAAGAAAAGAACCTTGTGAGAAATCATGCATAGATCTGATCCAAACACATCACCTCTCTAGGGAGAACTCCAGGCTGATGATCAGCAAAGCAAGTTCTTTGTAACTGACTTTTGCAGGGGGTCTGACCCTGGATTTAAACGTGGATTGGCAGATTAATAATAATTATGTTAGTTTTTCAAAACGCCCCTCCCACCCTCCAATCCTCTTCTCAATCCAGCTTGTTTTACCCAATTTTTTATGTTTGCTTTCACCTCCATACAAATGGATCTGGAATATAGCTGTTTATTTGGTAGTTTACAAAACATGCCAGTGTGCCTCTGGGCATGAGTACAATATAAATCACAAGCCATAAATAAATGACAGAACAACAAAAACAAAAATAAGTACAAGCTGCAACTCACATGTCTTGTAACTAATCAGTCTTCTCTTATCAGAGGAAAATGGAATCAATCCTATATACCTGTGGATAATCACACTGTGTTTTTTTTTTTTTTCTCTTCCAATAAGAAAAGCTGACTTAACCCCAAGATTAAGGGTGCTCATCTGGCTAATAGGAAAAAAAAAATGTTAGCGATAACTCTTCTAATAGAATTCCAATGGTTGCCTTCAGGTGAGGGAATATGGTTTATTTCAGCTTTTGTCTTTTTACTTTTACTTTTTCATGTTTCCTTCCAGGAGTGATAATACTGATGACAGACACCACAGAGTCTCCTTCAGGTGAGGGAATATGGTTTATTTCAGCTTTTGTCTTTTTACTTTTTACTTTACTTTTTCATGTGAGGGAATATGGTTTATTTCAGCTTTTGTCTTTTTACTTTTTACTTTACTTTTTCATGTTTCCTTCCAGGAAACAGAGTCTGTGCTTGCTCCGCAATTTGATTTAATTTTCACAATAAGCTGATAGGGTTATGGTGGGCTTATTGTAAAGCTTCTGTAAATTCAGGGCATCTGAGTAATTTGCCTGGGTTGTTTAGGTAATAAGGAATGCTCCTGGGACTGGCCTGGGACTGGCCCCAAATCTGCTCTCTCCCAAGCTTCTTAGCATCCTTCTCAGCATGACTGCTGCTTCTTTGCTTTCCCGACCCTGTGGGGCTCCCTTTTACTTCTTGCTAGTCACTACCAGTAACCTTGGACATGGTGTCTTTTTTAAAAAAGTAATCTCTATGCCCAGTATGGGGCTTGAACTCACGACCCCGAGATCAAGGGTTGCATGCTTCACCGACTGAGCCAGGCAGGTGCTCCTGGACAGAGTCTTCTAGAGAAAGTGCTGCTTCCTCCCTGTGGGGTCCGCAGAGGCACAACTGTGCCATGAAGCTTGGGAAGGTTAAGTATTGGGGGCTCTTATGTCATGACCTTCATGGTTGCTGGGAGTTGCCGAAAGATAGTAACCTGTCATCAAAAATTATGTTTAATGATCTCTCAGTTGACAACTCAATTAGGTCTCCATTAAAAACAAAGTTTCATTAAACACAAGGAATTGGATGTTACCCAACTTTTAACTGTAGTCATTTCCTTTCTGTATACCTAGAGCAGTATTTTTAATTGTCTCTTTATTTAGTGCTCAGGATGTGTTTACACTCCATGGCAATTAGCCATAGTAAAATCAGGATAAGGGAGAGATGGCTTTCCTTAATAAAGTGAGCTTTTCCATTGTACATATTCCTCAGGAAGATCAATTTTAAGATAAATACTTGTGGAAATAGATCTGGAAATCCATTCCCTTAAAATCGTCCATGTTGGGTCTTCATATACTGTGGCTTGAAGCCTAGTGGTGTAGGGTAATTGTCGGATCATTCTCTCTCGCTCTCTTCCTCTTTCCCTCTCTCAACATAGTTTGTTTTCCAAGGAAGAAGATGAGCATTCTTCTTGTTTTCCTCCGTAATGTTCCCCATCTTTCATAATGAATTTCGTCCTTCCTGTATTATGCAGGACATTTGGTTCCTCTAGTAACGTGAGGCTGGTAACTATGCGTGGTGTGCTCCCCCACCCTGTCTCCTGTCTCAGACTACCTCATTCTACCCTTGCAGGGATAGGAAGTCTGCCCTTCACCAAGTCATACGCACAAAGGCGGGGCCTAAGCTTTGAACTGATATCTTGCATTGTCTGGTAGTATCAGAGGTCTCTTTGCCAAGCACCATCAAAAATGAATTATTGTTGTAAAGTATAGTCAGTTCCTGTCATTCTTGGAAGTTATGTTCTATAAAGCTGCTGCTAACACTGCATTAGCAAATACTGAACCATTGCTCCTAGGGGAAATACAGTGTTGTGTTCCTACAAGCACCTGGTTACACTTTTGTCAGTCGGTATATAGCCTTGTGTTAGGTGTTCATCTGATTCGAGACACATTATTTATATATATTATTTCCTCATTGAGTTCACAGCCAACAGCTCCATAACTTGTGCCTAAACAAAGATGATCTGAATCATGTTGTTTTCTCTGTAAGAGACATCACAGCCATCTTTGCTTAGGAGCAGTAGACAGCACTGTGCATGGGGATTATTTTAAACAGCAAAATCACCAACAAATTGCCCATGAAATGTGAAAAACAGGATACTGCATAGACTGCAGAAAGACTACTTGTTTGGAGTGTAAGAGCTGAAACAAGATGACAGCACATCACTTTCCTCAGTCTCAGCTGGGAATGTGCTCATCTGGTGACTCAAGCTTTTCACCACCCAGCACGTGTCTGCAAATAATCACGAAAGCATTGCTAATACTGATTTGAGGGTTACAAGTAAATTTTGGTGAGTAGGTGAATTCACAAATATAGGAAATTCTTATATAAGAGTTTTGACTCCAAGTGTTTAATGGGCTAGATCCTGTGCAGATTTTTATATTCTGTTTTAATTACTTATGAGTGACATCAGAAGGTTTGTGACATGTAGGAATTTATTTCTAAATTACTTGGCCGAGGTGCAGATTTTTTTTTGTGGAACACCATCATAACTAGCATGGCTGCCGTGTTGCTGAGGATAATGTATTTTGAGATCTGGGGAGGGGGCAGGGGGCACTCTGGTCTGAGTTTCTTTGAAGCAATAAATGTCTGGACCAGGAGGTGGGATCTGCTAATAGGTACAAGGAAGAGCTCATCAGGGGTTGAAGAACCTAGTCTAGACTTTAAGCTATTGCACTGCAGCCCATGAACAGATTGGGTTGCTCCCTCTGGAAGGCAGGAGATAGACAAAGGGGAAAACACCCACCCAGAGATCCTCTGATCTCCAGGTACGTGCCCAGTTCTGGACTTCTGTTCTCTCTCTGAACCCAACACATGTCCGTTGATCACCCTTTAGATGCAGAGTTTGCATCCAGGCCCCTGCAGATGACGTTGGCCAGAGGTCCTTTTCCAAGTGTTACTTGGGGGAATGAAGAGGGGAACAATAATCTCTCAAAGCTTTGGACAGATTATATCCATGAACACATCAGTGCTTTCAATGCTGTACTGACAACAGAGTCAGTCAGAAGGGAGAAATGGGGGTGGGGGTCCTCCTCTCGTCTCTGAGAGGACTTACTCCTTCTAGAGGATCCACAAGAGGAAGAATCTGGATCATGGCTTTGGCCTCCCCAGTTTGATTCTCCAACCTCCGTTCAGTCTCTACAAATAGCTGGCAAGGCACAGCGTCCTCCAGCACATGTGGAGCCTGCCGACCAGAGACGGGAACTCAGCGGGTAAGTCAGCCCAGCTCGTCTCAGTTAATGTTCCATTACAGGCTGGAGCTCCTCTGTCTTCTCAGTAACTCTCCTGAATTGGTGAAAAAAAAAGTTTGGTGGCCCTGAAAAGAAAGTTGGGAAAAACTAAAGATAGAAAGTGGAATGCAGTGGTGGTTCAAACAGATGGTATGAGTGAATCTGACTTACATTCAATACAGAAGTCAGAAAAACTGATGCATGGAACTTTCTGCCAGTGCTTGGACCAGGATAAATACTGCTCAGGTGTAAACACAACTACTCGAAGGCGAAACATTCGAGGGAGGGGAAGCCTAAGGAAATCTTTACCTACCTTCGAGAGGGTGGGAGGATGAGAGGGAAGAAAGTAGGAAAGGGTTATATATTCTTGTGCTTACAATTCTGGGGTCCTGAACTGTATCAATTTGGAATACTAAGAAATTAGTCTACTAGCTTCTAACTCTGGAAAATGGTAGTAAGAGCTATTGGAGACTTAACCCTTGTCTGAACCATTGTAGGGGACTTCTGCTCCTTCTCAGCTATGACTCCGGGCGAGTCAGTTACTCTTTGTGCCTGTTTCCTGATCAGTGAAAATGAAGGTCATAACAGTGTCTCTTCCTCAGGGTGGTGGGGAGGAGTGAGTGAATTAGTGTACATGATATGCTTAGGACGGTGCCAGGCATGTAGCGAGCACTGTGAGAAGCCGTGGTCAGTACCTGCTTTGTCCTCCCAGCTACCTCCTTCCTTTGGGTATCTGCTCATCCCTCATTCGGATCATGCAAATTTGGTAAGGCTACCAGTCTCCCTGGTCCAAGTCCTTGGCAAATTAGTCCTTCTCAAATGGCCCAAGCTGATTTGGAGATGAGAAGGGGCCTTGCCTTTGCTGAAACGTTGTCAGTTGGTGGTAGCTTCCAGCATATGACTAAGACCTTTCTGTAAAATGGAGGTGAGACCATATGGTAACCTTAATTGAGTCCCTAAATCAGTCAGGACCAAAGCTTAGACTTCCCAGCTTTGTAGTGAATCGTAATATTCTGATTTTTTGCTCAAGTTAGCTGAAGTTGAGTTTCTTCCCCCTGCATTAGTGTGGAGAAAAGAATACCATTATGTTTTGTTTGTTTGTTTTACGTAACAGAACTCCAGGTTTTTTGAGGGTATGGTGGGAATTCTAAGGTCAAAATACTGCCCTTTTAGAGGTGCTTTTTTTTTTTTTTTTTGAAGCCATCTCTATACCCAGTGTGGGGCTCAAACTCACAACCTGGAGATCAGAGTCACATGCTGTACCAACTAAGCCAGCCAGGTACCCCTAGAGATGCTTTGAGTCATTTTCATCCACCATTCACTTTTAGTATAAATCAGACATCCCAGATTTACTTTCCAGTTACCAGCTGACAACATATGAAGACTGAACAAGCTTTTTGGACAGAAGGATAAAGAGGTCCAAGAGCTATTTTGGAGAGTCTTCAGTAGCATGGACGTGCTTGGTGCCATCAAGGCAGTGACTGACAAGGGGCAAGGCCTAGGAGAGCGCTCTGAGGAGGCTGGAAGCGGGACAGGCAGAAGGATATAGTGAGGGCTGCATTGGGGCAGAATGCAGGTCCTCACACTAGAAACACAGCTCCAGCTCCTTAAAGGACATCTGATTCCTGGAGGCTTCCGGGGCACAAAGCAAAACCATGAGGAAGTAGGAAGCGAGAATGAGATAGGAAAGAAGAGCATGGTACTTAGTTGATAGAGACAAGAGACAGAGGAGGAGGGAGGAAAACTCCTTGGGAGGGAGTAAGGTGAGGAGTTGGAGAGGCCGTATCAGGGAGAGGACAACAGTGGGAGGTGGAGTGGGGGGGGGGGGAGACCCACCAGAGCAGGGCTTTCATAAAGCCTGGCTGGGTTTACCAGTCCGGGTGGGAAACTCTGAAGTTACAGACCCCAGGGTCTCTAGGGAAGCTCATTCTTACAAAGTCAGCCTGCTTCCTTAAGGACATTGTCTTCACGGAATCCCAGTGGATTTACCATCCTTGCTTCCTTCCTGCAGTTCACTCTGCCTGGGGGTCACAGACCAAGGACACACAGAAGTTGGTTCAGAAAGTGAAGAAAAGTTCCCTTTATGTCACTTGAGTCTATGACTGTGGAGGACTCTGGTGGAAAGAAAGACTGCTTCCTTTTCTTAATCCCTGATAGCAGAAGACCAACTTCCCTCCGCACAAGACTAACATGTGATGGGGCTCCCCAGGGTTTGGAGCCCCTATCCTTTGACCCTGGAGCCAACGGGCTAGGCTGGATAGCTGCTAGAGTCAGGTGTCCACTTGGGGACAAAAGTCCCTGGCCTTCCTGACCCACGGCTAGGGAAAGGCTTCACCATCCAGCAGCGAGCAAGTTTGCAGTTCCAAGTGATAGGAGACAAATGTGGTCATTTGAGCCCAGACAGTTGCACAAAGGTCTCAGGGCACCCCCCCCCCCCCCCCCCCCCCCC
>NW_024426008.1:21641585-21642877 GCF_017311325.1 Ursus maritimus | reverse complement strand
CCCCCCCCCCCCCCCCCGCCCCGCTGCCTCGATGCTACTGCTGTCGGACCCTGTCCGTGAAGGAGCGCTCAGCACTTGGGACGGTCGCTACCACTTAGCCGTGAGCACCCCAGAACCACCTGGGAGGGGCGAGGGCCCACCCAGCAGAGAGCCCTGGCCAAGGCCATTTCCAAACCAACGCCCACGCCCGCAGAGCCGTCCCAGTGAACAGCAGGTGTCACCCTTCTGCTTCCAAACCCCCGGTGCCTCCAGGTGCCTCGCGCGCTCCCCAAAATTGCGCGTCGAAGCTGCGGCCTGGCGGGGTGGCCTCGCGCACCTGCGCGGCGCCTGCGAGGCAGGGGTCTCTGCGTTCCCGGGCACTGCGGGTGGCGGGGTGGGGGTGGGGGACGCGGGGACGCAGGGCGGCAGGTGCCCGCAGGAGCCAGCAGAATGGCAGAGGTCGACGCTTGGACTTGCGGTTCTGCGCGGAGGTGAGGAAAGTGGCTCGCGCTTCCAAGTCCCTCCCCTTCCCCCGGCAGTTTCTCGGGGCGCCCAGCAGCGCGGAGGAGGCGCCGAGAGGGCTCGGGGCAGAGGCGCTCGCACCATGGCCCGTGTCCCGGCGCGCCTGCAGTTCCGCGTGCAACTGCGCTTCGTGACAGAGGAGCAGCTTTTCGGGGCCGGGCCTCTCTCACTCCCGACCCCGAAGTCTCTGCAGCTGGATGTGCATCCGGCGGGGGAGGAGGCGGACGCGACGGTGACTGACGGTGAAGTACCGAGTCCCGCTGGAAAGTTGGGGCCGGGGGCGTGCGAGCACAATGTGCGCGCGCGTGGTGGTGGTGGGGGGGCGCGGCTGCGTGTGCAGATGTGTGCGGAGTGCGCGTGTGCTTTGGGGCGCGTGGAAGTGTGGGTTGCTCCGTCTCTGTCGCCCCCAGCAGTTGTGCACCCCGAGGCTCGCGAGGGGGAAGTGCCGGGCTACTTCCCCAGTCCCCAGCTGGCCCAAACTGCGTCTTTATTGCGCTCACGAACTTGGGTGCCGCGGGCAGCCGGGCCCTGAGAACTTGTCTTGGCGATAACTGAAAGGTGTCAAAAGCGGGGTCCGGAGAAGACAGGCACTCAGTGTCCTCACCGGGCACCTACTCGGGAGCAGAACAGGACAGGGAACCCCGTCTCCTAACTTCCAGGCCTGCTCCGCCCTTGTTCCCTCCTCCGGCCGCCGGCCACCCTCCAGCCACACCTGCAGCTTTTTGTGGGCCGAGTTCTGACTCCCGTGGGAAGGGCTGTGCAGCGTGTTCACCAGTCTCAGTGGCTGTCGC
>NW_024426008.1:21585502-21641575 GCF_017311325.1 Ursus maritimus | reverse complement strand
CCCCCCCCCCCCCCCCCGCCCCGCTGCCTCGATGCTACTGCTGTCGGACCCTGTCCGTGAAGGAGCGCTCAGCACTTGGGACGGTCGCTACCACTTAGCCGTGAGCACCCCAGAACCACCTGGGAGGGGCGAGGGCCCACCCAGCAGAGAGCCCTGGCCAAGGCCATTTCCAAACCAACGCCCACGCCCGCAGAGCCGTCCCAGTGAACAGCAGGTGTCACCCTTCTGCTTCCAAACCCCCGGTGCCTCCAGGTGCCTCGCGCGCTCCCCAAAATTGCGCGTCGAAGCTGCGGCCTGGCGGGGTGGCCTCGCGCACCTGCGCGGCGCCTGCGAGGCAGGGGTCTCTGCGTTCCCGGGCACTGCGGGTGGCGGGGTGGGGGTGGGGGACGCGGGGACGCAGGGCGGCAGGTGCCCGCAGGAGCCAGCAGAATGGCAGAGGTCGACGCTTGGACTTGCGGTTCTGCGCGGAGGTGAGGAAAGTGGCTCGCGCTTCCAAGTCCCTCCCCTTCCCCCGGCAGTTTCTCGGGGCGCCCAGCAGCGCGGAGGAGGCGCCGAGAGGGCTCGGGGCAGAGGCGCTCGCACCATGGCCCGTGTCCCGGCGCGCCTGCAGTTCCGCGTGCAACTGCGCTTCGTGACAGAGGAGCAGCTTTTCGGGGCCGGGCCTCTCTCACTCCCGACCCCGAAGTCTCTGCAGCTGGATGTGCATCCGGCGGGGGAGGAGGCGGACGCGACGGTGACTGACGGTGAAGTACCGAGTCCCGCTGGAAAGTTGGGGCCGGGGGCGTGCGAGCACAATGTGCGCGCGCGTGGTGGTGGTGGGGGGGCGCGGCTGCGTGTGCAGATGTGTGCGGAGTGCGCGTGTGCTTTGGGGCGCGTGGAAGTGTGGGTTGCTCCGTCTCTGTCGCCCCCAGCAGTTGTGCACCCCGAGGCTCGCGAGGGGGAAGTGCCGGGCTACTTCCCCAGTCCCCAGCTGGCCCAAACTGCGTCTTTATTGCGCTCACGAACTTGGGTGCCGCGGGCAGCCGGGCCCTGAGAACTTGTCTTGGCGATAACTGAAAGGTGTCAAAAGCGGGGTCCGGAGAAGACAGGCACTCAGTGTCCTCACCGGGCACCTACTCGGGAGCAGAACAGGACAGGGAACCCCGTCTCCTAACTTCCAGGCCTGCTCCGCCCTTGTTCCCTCCTCCGGCCGCCGGCCACCCTCCAGCCACACCTGCAGCTTTTTGTGGGCCGAGTTCTGACTCCCGTGGGAAGGGCTGTGCAGCGTGTTCACCAGTCTCAGTGGCTGTCGCGGCCAGTGTGGTCTCCGCTAGGCATTACTTTTTGGTTCAAAAAAGGGATCTTTTACAAGGACGTGCGACCCCTGGGTTCCTGGAGCTGTGGGCATGTTGAGGGAGTGCTTCTAATCCTTATAGGATACTGGCCTTTTTTTCAGAATCCAAGGAAACCTATAGAACCTGGCCCCAGAAAATGTTAATTCCGGAGCACCAAACTTTGCATATAATTAAGAGGTGGTAAGGGCTCCGCCCTGTAGCTCGTATTAAATACCCTCTTCTAGTAAGCCGGGGGAACAGAGCCCCAGGCAGCTGTAAGCCTCCAGAGACTCCTGGAGTTTCTTTTCTCTGACCCTAACTTCTAAGATTCTGAGTATTGTTTAAAGTGCTCTGCGTTGGGAATTTCAGTGGGAATTCAAATAAGGCAAGTACTGATTTGCTCCTCTGTAATAAGGAGGATGCAGGTTCACTGCTCTATCTGCAAGGCCTTAGAACAGACTCAGGCACACAGTAGACACTCAATACATGCTTGCTGTGGAATGAAAGAAAACCTTTGGATATGTCTTCTCTCTTTACTCTGGGCTGGGCTGGGGAAGTCTGGGCCTTTAAACAAGAAATATTAAATGCTGTTTGACTGGTGTCTTAGCTGGAGTCTTGGCAAGGGATCAAAACCTTACTCAGCAACTCCTAGATTTCTCTTTTGGTTGCAAGAGGGAAAAAGTAGTTTTCAGTATTTCTCCTGGGAATTTTAAAACTCAAGGTGCCAGAAAAGAGTTCAGTTTGTCAACAGTGGTCATTTGATTTAATCTGTAGCCATGCACCTGGAGAAACAAAGGCACAGATTTGAGATTTACATATTACTTGGTGTCCTATGGATTTCTTTCCCACAAGTATGTGTTAAGAGAAGAAATACCTGAGGTTCGAGGGGAGTGAAGTTGTAGACTCTCCAGCAAGTTACCGAACGCCTGGCCTATGTGGACGTAATTATCTCACAGAGACGAATATGCTTTCCCTTAATGATCTCCATGGTATGGATTAGACCAGACTAACGGAAATGGAAGGAATAATTACAGCTGAAGCAGGAAGTCATTGTCACGCGATTTCGACAATTCCTTGGGAAAGAATCACAAACAAGAAAGTGGAGAACTCACTCTCTTAACAGCTTAACTCCTAAAATGCAATTGTTAAAGCTTGCTACGGAAAGTTTTGGGAGAGAAGCTATTCTGGAGTTGTTTTTTTAGTAGCTCATTTTACTGTATGACCAACTGGACCACTGTGAATGATGGGCAGGCAGAGCAAGTTTAAAAACAGATTCTTGTGAACTGTTAGAAGAAAGATTTTGATGTATTCGAATATCATACCCCCAGTAGCAGAATTTCGAATGGCTAGGATTTCTCCTGGGATGAAGTCTTTTGGATGGGTCCAGAGTCTCTAAGAATGGCTCTAAGCAATGTACCTTTAGAAAATGATAACCATTTCTTAGCTCTTCTGTGGAATTAGTTATTAAATAGGTAGGCTAGTTATTAAACAAGTGGAGTAACTGGGCCTGGATTCAAATCCTGGTACTACCATTTATGAGCTGTGCTGCATTTAGCCAGTTATTCACCCTGTGTCAGCTTTAGTTTCTTCATCTGTAAGGATGGCAATACACATGTTAAACCATTAAATAAAATAATGCATACACCATGCTCGGTGTAATGCCTGGCATATATTAAGAGCTCAGTAACTGTTCACTGTTGTTGTTAATGTTATATTTACATTCTGTCCCCAAAACAACAGTTTTCTCAGGCTGTTCTGAGGAATAGCTGGGCTGTATTTCTGTGAAGATGTTCTGAAGAAAACTTAATTAAGTCTGGTAGATAATAACTGGGAGAAACAGAACAATCTTTTAGATTCCCAGTCTCAATAGCTTGTCATGTAAAAAAGGGAACAGAACAGGAGAAACCAGTTTATTCTCATTTCAAGCCCTCCAAAATTGACAATGATTTTATGAAGGGAATGCACCAAGAGATCCAGCACTCCGGCTTATAAACTCTGAGGAGACAGTCATTCGTTCCTTTTTTTATTTCTTACATACATATTTTTTGAGTCTGTGTCCTACCACAAGCCTGCCTGAGCACATGCCTGATTCATTCTTTTATCCCCAGAGCCTTCCACAATACCCAGTACACACAGGGCATCAATAAATGTCTCTTGAGTGCATCAGTGATTTAAATGAAGAATGTTTAAATGTTGCAAAGATAAAACTTCAACTACTGAGCACTGTGAGTGCAGAATCTGAGTTGTCCCCAAATGATTAAGACACTGAGTTGACATAGAGTCTAGAGGGATGTTTTAAAATACAGTATATTCATAGAAAATTTAAGGTATATTAAGGTCAACAAACCAGGTGACAAGTGCCACTGAAAAGTTAGTTACTCATAGTCCCCAAGAGAGGGGGGCACACCACACCATGGTGGCGGGCACAAGGAGAAGCAATAGGTGGGTCTGGGGGGCGGGGGGGCAGATGGATTAAGGGGAATTGTGGGTAAGAGCCTTCACTGTGGTTTCTGTGGGAAGGAATGGGGGAGGCAGGGTTAGCAGGCTTAGGTTGGCAGGATTGAATAATTTCAGTGGGCTCTGGGGGACTGGGGCTGTCCCGAGTTGTCCGGCACCTGGCCTCAGGTTGATTATGGCAGGTGGATAGTAGCCTGGAGTGTGAGAGCCCAGTCAAGGGGGTTTTGGGGTTTTGGGCTCTGGATTGGTTGGCTTGTATTTGAAAAGTGTGCTTGCAGATGAGTTGTTTACTATCTCTAGGAATTGGCTAACCTAGGAGGGGCAGTCTCCCTAAGGTCAGCAAGACCCCAAATGTCAAAGCATCAGAATACAAAAATAAAAGACATGGCTAATACAAGGGAGATTCAGAACATAAGGGAATTGGTAAATATAGTATATAGGGTGGGGGTGGCTGGCTGCTGGGCTTGCAGGGGTGGCTGCAAGTAGGAAGAGCCTGTGGATAAGGTCTTGAGTTTAGGTGATGGGGGGGAAATATTATCTTCATATCTCAAGTATGTGAAAGAACTAGAAGGTGGAGAGAAAGCAGACCACAGGTGGGAGATGGGTCTGCTTCTTCTTCACCCCTTCCTCCAAGGTCAGTGCCGTGATGGGGGGCTGGAGGAGAAAGGAATTTAAGAACCGAGACTGTATCACACAAAGGTTAATGGTAGACTGGATCTCCAGGAGAGAAGAGAGAACATTTCTTCCCTTGCTCAGTTTAGAACTGTCTATTAATTAACCTGGAAGAGTTAGGGAAGTATATAAATAAGCCACATAGATAATCAAGTATAAAAATGTGGTAATTTTGTCTCTGAGGTATTTTAAAAGGATGCTAGGTTTTTTGTTCTCTCGCGGTTGCTCATCTCATTAGAGGAGAAAAAAAGAGCAGAAGAAAAGTCAGAGAAAGACATCCTTTGTATCACATGGGAGTATTAATCTCCCTTCATTAAATTCTGTGATAACAGACTCCGTAAGTTGAAGCCTATGATCAGAATCCTGAAGTCAGTCACCTACAAATGATATAGGCATTCATTTACTTTTCCTTCAGCAAATATTTATTGAACACATGTTCTGCGCTAATCACTGGGTGAGCAATACATGAGCTGGATAAAAGCCCATCTGTATGGAGCTAATATTTTAATTGGGGGAAGATAATAGCCAATGACATAGCAAGACAATTTCAAAGTGAGATAAATGTTTGGAAGAAAACGAACCCACTGGAAGAAAAAAAAATAGAAAGGGAGGGAGGCTAATTTAGAGAGTGATCAGGGAAGGTCTCTCTGAGGAAGTAGTATTTGCTCTGAGGCAGGAAGGATGGAAGGAGCCAGCTAAGCAAAGAACTAGAGGGAGAAGACGACAGGCAGAAGGAATGGCAGGTCGAAAGGCCCCGAGGCTGGAAGGAGTTGGTGTGTTCGGGCTGGCCAGTGGAGCCAATGCTCATAAAGAGAGACGGGGAGTAATGTGAATTCAAGTTAGCGTTCCAGTTATTCTTGGAGCATAACAAGCTATCTCTAAACTCGGTAACTTACAAATAACTGTTTTATAATGCTTCCAGATCCTGGAGGTTAGGAACCAGGCAGGGCTTGGCTGGTGATTCTTTTCTCCTTGTGGCATTGACCGAGGCCAATCATTGGAACTCAGCTGGTGGCCATCCTGGTCTGGGGGATGCAAGAATTCTTCATTTACCTGGGCTGGTGTCTGGGCTGGTATGATGGTTAATTTTTTGTGTCAGTTTGGGTGGGTTGTGTACCCAGATATTTGTTCAAACATTATCTGGATGGTTCTGTGAGGGTGTTTTTGGATGAGACTAACATTTAAATTGGTGACTTTGGGTGAAGCAGATTGCCCCCCAAATGTGGATGGGCCTCAGCCAATCAGTTGAAGGCCTCAATAGAACAAAGACTGATCTTCCCCAAGCAAGAATGAATTCTGGCAGCAGATGGTCTTTGGACTTGAACAGCAACACGGGCTCTTCCCTGGGTACTCACTCTGCTAGCCTACCCTGCAGATTTTAGATTTGTCAGATATATGTACACACACGCACACACACACACACACCCCCTCTGATACTGTTTCTCTGGAGAACCCTGACTAATAAAATGGAGATGACTCAAAGATTAGGACCATCAATGGGGAGCCTCTCCACATGGCTTGGCTTCCTCCCACATGGCTTCCTCACACCATGGGCTTCTTCCCCAGAGACTCTTAGTTCTAAGAGAGAGTTTCCCAGCAGACAAAGCAGAAGGCACATTACTTTTTGTGAGGCACATGTGGAAATCAGTCGACATCACCTATGTCATACTCTGTTGATCAAAATGGTTGTAAGTCTACCTGGGTTCAAGGAGAGAGCGTGTAGACTCCACCTCTTCATGGAAAGAGTGTCAAAGAATTTGGAGGCAATGTTTTAAAACTGCCATTATACCAGCCAGGTCACACGGGATGTGATATACATGCACACATCACTCTCTCACTAATGACAATTACTGAAACAGCTGACCAGAGAGCCTGGGTTTTGATATATACCACAGTGGACTTCCTAATTCTGTCCTGAATTGAACTTGCTCCTCCTCACTCCCCCCGCCCCGCCCACTTGGTGAGCAGCCCCCAAAACACCATCTCTGCAGGCAGACAGTCAGGAAGCAGGTGGCAGGGGGGTTGAGATGGGCAGGCTCCTGTCCTTCTCCCAAGAACATAAGAGAACCCTGAGGGGAGAGGTGTGGCGTAGAGAGGCTAGAACTGCCGTTGGGACACAGTATTTCTTAACGGGGATCAGGGAGCATGTGTGCTGGGGAAATTCATCATCAGAGACATTGCAGAGCAGTGAGCATCCCTGGCCCCTTGTCGGTAAATGCCAGCAACCCCTCTCTGGGACCTCAGTTTATATGACAGTGAAGAAAACCTTCCCTCACGCCAACAGAACTCCCTTCGTGTGGACACATGGGGAAGGACGAATGCAGAATTCCCTCCCCTGCTCCCCCCCGGTTAATCAAACTCGGGATACCCAAACGCTTCTCCATCTGTCTGAGAAACACCATGCATGTCCTTGCACGGTAGTCCCTCTCCCAAACAGTAGACTACTCCTTGCATTCGCGGTCACATCCAACCTTGCTACATTTACTCACCGCAACTATTCGACATGATGGTTGCACTGAAGTGTTGTTAAAGGAATCCTGCCAAGTCACTTTCCTTCTCTTGTTATATTACCAAGGGCAACACTTGCATGATTTCATTATAGCTTTCCAAGAAAGATATTTAATGCACCTAAATGGAGACCTCAGCTGGACCTGGTTTTGTGTTCCAGTGTTATGGGGTGCACACCCGTGAAGAGAGAGCATTCCTGTCCGCTGTCAGGCAGCCTCGGTACCTCGAATGGATGACAAATATGAAGCCATTCAAAGCCCTTGTGTGTTTGAGTCTAAAGACACCGAGGTGAAAATACGTGAAAAGACTTGTTTGCCAGGCTGAATAAAGATCCTTTCAAATTCCCTTCTTCCCCTATTTTCAATAATTGTACCAAGTTGTGGTCTGTATTGAGTACCCATGAATACACCAGTTCAAAGACAGGCCATACATAGAGTCAGTGCCACGGGGAAGGGAAAACAGTCCTGGGACTCTTGTGAGTAAACTGCATAGTTGTCCCTTAATCTGATGAGTTACTCCTTGAAACAACATGGTTATCGAGGCAAGAAATTTACATATATTACTGACGTCCTATTTGTGATATGATGACTTTGTGTTGTGACTGGCCACAGGATATCTGAACTAACCAATTGCTTTCACAGATGCGGCTTATAAAAATTTAGCAGGAAGTTTGAAGTGGTAGCATGGAGTGAGCACACTCTTGTCATTAGCATCCTGTTCCTCCCAGTGTTGTCCCCCCTAATAAGTCCCCGGTGCCTGGGAGCACTCCCCAGACCCCTCAGTTCCCTCCCTTCTGCAGCTAGGCTTTCACACTGAAGATTTGCAGATAAAACCTGAGGGGTTAGATGTTCCCAGTGAATTCACATTTAATCCCGGACAGCCTCACTCAGAGGAATGACTTTACCTTCTCGAATAAGGGTTTTTTGGGGGGGTATACGAGATTTCTGAGTATCCTAAATTACTGTCTAATTATTATATTTATCTCCATGTAGTAAGCTATGCCTTTGTGGTAGGTGCTAGACACACTATGTCTAGCCTCACTGTAAGTGGGAGGGTAAGTAATATTGACATTATTTTATTGGTTCATCCGTCCCAAGTGTATCGTCCTTGAAACCTGACTCTGTCCCCCTTTCCATGATACTGTCTTGTGTTTAATTACTCAACCTTTAACCTGTGGTAAAGTTGAACATCTAGCCACAAACCCAAAGTCACATAAGCCCACAGGATGAGAAAACTCTTTGCTTGTGGCTTGAAGGGAGCTAGATCTATCGGTAAGCTTAGAAACCTGAGTGAGAGAGTAGAGTGACTGATGGTGGTTCACCTTTTGGCATATTTCAGGCAGAGTTAAGGTTTTCTAACTCTGGGCCAGTCATCTAAATAAAATCGTGTGACCTTCTTTTGTTAATGGTTTCTCACTCTTTTAACCCTGTTTTATAATTAGGGCGGTGAGGTGGTTGGATTAACCAGATTAGATTTCCCCATTTATTAGCTTCATGACCTTGAGCTTACTGAACCTGCCTGAACCTTTCTTAGTTTTCTCTTCTAGAAGCTGAGATAATTTTTACCTCATAAAGTCATGGAGAAAATAAACAGAATAATGAAATGTGAAAAAAAAGCAAAGTGACTTCTGTTAATTTTCAAAGTAAATAGGTTCAAAATTATCAAATAAAAATAACACAAAGATATTTGGCAAGCAGTCATAAAGCAAAGCTACCAGTTTTATGGATCTTACATTCTAGAACCATTCGGAAAGCACCAGGATACTTTGTTCACATTGGACTTCCTGCAAGACTGTTTGAGAAAAATAGACTTTGTGATTCTAGTAGATTTACTGTGTGTATAGTTGTCTTCCACTGAGTCCGTAATGTCAGCCTCTCTACTGAGGAATCATTTCTCAGGGCCTTTTTATGTGCTGTTTCTTCTGCTTAAAATGCTTTTCCAAATGCAGGTCTCACTCTAGCCTTTGGTTTATTTGGGTCCTTCTCATCCTTTAGTTCAAAGTTTGAAAGTCCTGTTTTGAGAAGGGACTTCTCGTCATGCTATGCGCCCACTGTTCCCACTGTGTCCACCACCATATTTCTCAGCCCTTTGCTTTGCTTTCATGGCAATTACCACAACTTGTAATGAGAAATAAAAGAATTTTATGATTTACCTTTGGTTAAAATTGAAGTTGGAATCACAGGCCACAAATCACAAGAGTATTTAATGAGAAACCTTGAGAGACAGGGAAGAGGTTGACCCAAATGCTTCTGAGAGTGTAAGAAGGTTCAAGTGTATTTTCCAATTAGCAACCATAAAGGCATCAAGAATGGTGAGCACTAGCCAGGTCAGGAGAAGGGACTGTCTCGGTCAGCGCTGTGCATATTCTGAGTCTTGTCATCATGAAATTGAGTTCCTGGTCAGTGTCTTTACTAAGAAGGGCAAAAAGGTCTCCAGTCATATTTTGTTTTTAACCATAGAAAGCTTATGGTGATCTCCTGGGAAATATAAGTCAACCTTGAGGCCATTATGACTGCTGAAAAGCTTGTTTAACATGTTTGTTATGGGAAATTGTATTTACTTACTATATGTATATTTTAGAAAATCGCATTCTTTAGCATATTTGTTGTAGAACATTGAGTTTATTCACCACATTGTGTTGTACACCACGGCACTGTGACGAATAGCTTACCAACTTTCTTCAGTAAGTCTCCCTTTAATCAGTGACAGGAATTCATTTTATTTATTGATTCATGCAGTTCATACTTACTGCATACCTGCCATGAACCAGACACTGTTCAAGGCACTGGGGAAATGGCAGCGTATTAGTTATCTATTGCCAAGTAACAAATCACTACAGACTTAGTGGCTTCCAACGATACACATTGATTACCTCCTCATTTCTGCGGTCAGGAGTCTGGGCGTGGCTTCAGTGGGTGCCCTGCTCAGAGTCTCTCAGAACCTGCAATCAATGGCTAGTACTGAGATTTCATATAAAAATTTGATTAGGGCGGGATCACTTGTGTGGTTCTTGGCTGAATTGGGTTCATTAAGTGCTATTTACTGAGGGCCTCAGCTTCTTGCTGCCCATTTGCTGGAAGTCACCTCCGGTTCCTTGGTACATGGGCCTGCCCAGCATGGCAACATCCCAACATGGCAACATTTGTCTTCAAAGCCAGTGAGAGAGGGAGGGGTCTGATAGCAAGACAAAAGTCTCAATCAGATGTAATCACGGAAGTGACATCCTTGACCTTTGTCAGAGTCTGTTGGTTAGTCCCTAGGCCAAACCATACTTGAGGAGAGAGGATTACATAATGGCGTGAATACCAGGAGGCAGGGATCATTGAGGGCCTTCTGGAGTCTGCCTGCCATAAGAGTGAGCAAAAAAAGGTCACCACTTTCACAGAACATACATTCTAGCATCATTTGGAAAGGATCAGGATCTTCATGCTGGACTTCTGACAGGCCTGTTGGAGAAAAAGACATTTGGCACTCTAACACAAATTGCTAAACACCGTGGAAAGAATCCTTCTCTCAGTTAGTTATCAGGTGTAGTCCTACCCTCAATCTCTCAGGGACTTTGCAGTTAAATTGCAGAACCAGAGCATGTCTCTCAAAGTACACAAAATCTCCGAGCAGAATTATACTATCGATGGAACAATAAATCAGCTCCAGCGTGCTTCTGGCTTCCTGGTCCTTCGGACTACTTTGGAGAGCAGGATGGAGGGGGCCCCTCTTTAGGATTAAGACAGAATCCTGTCGTGGTAATTTACGTGTAGTTTTCAGTCAGCATGACTTCCAGCATGACTTCATTTCTTTGTGTGGAGGGCTCAGCTAGCTTTTCTTCTTTGTGGGGAAGAGATGTATTGAAGAAAAATCTGTGCTTAGGTGTAGACGCTGAAGCAGGTTCAAGTCACAGGGGAGCCAGTGCGCTGTGCTTTCAAATACTAGAAATTCCGGTGACTTTTATGGAGTGAAACAAAGAAGTCAGTGTGATATGGGGAAGGAGAAAGAGGTAAGGAAGAAAGGGAGGGAAGAAGAAAGGACGCTAGAGCCGTCACTGTGTATGGCATCTTAGGGGGTACACAAGGGGTACGCTCGATGGATAATGCTGTTTTCTCGAGCAGCCGTGCTTTATGACTCTAAGTCATCTTCTAAAACACGCTTCACAAACCTTGACATTTACACGGTCATGGGTTTCGAATTCATGTTTTAAAAAATGTGGAGATAGATTCTGGATAGGCTTGAGAGAACAGCTATGCCTTGGAACTTGAGTATCCGAAAATCAAAGATTAATGCAAATCCATCAGTCAGAACTAGGGAAGAGGAAAGTGGGTCTGAATGGTGTGCCTGGCTTTTCGCCTAGCCAAGTAAGTGCAGCTAGTGACGGTGCAGATCCCCAGGTGAGCATTGCAGGTGAATGTGAGATGCAACGCTCGGAAAACGAGCAGGTTCCAGAAGTAGCCTAAGACTTTCAGAGAGAAGAACAGACCTGAGATGCACACCCGGCCATCGGGACTGGAATCTGAGCCCCCACAGTGCTTCCCTGTGCTCGGAAAACAAAAGGTCTCTATCATTGCTTTGTGAATTTCCTTTGGATGAAGCTTATTTTTTCCTTACAGGGAGACTTTTTTTCTCATTTCATATTTTTTCTTCCTCAGAGAAGGAAGTTTTTTTTAAATCCCATGTCTACAGATGACAAATGCTTCAGGGTGTGAATGCTGTTTCCTTAGATTTTTAGGAATCTCAGATCACAAGAGCAGAGAACATGTCAGCTGTAGGCAATGAATATTAATTTTCTAATCTGCAGAATAGTCATAGCATTAGAAGAGACTGTGGTTCAGAGACGTGGAATAAATGTACAGGCTCAGCCCGCTCATACATAAAAGAGCCGGCCTGGAGCTCAGCCCCACTGTCCACTTCAGCTCTCTCTCCTGCTCTCCTTGGAGAATATTTAGAATGTGCTTTCTTTACCAACTTAGATGATTTTTCTCTCTCGACTCACAGGAATACTTGTGATTTTTCTATCTCTCTCTCTTTTTTCCGTGAAGCATTTGATTCCTTGGTATCCCAGTTAGACTGGGAATACATTATCTGGTGTCAAAGCAATAGCACTTTATTAGCATTTCCCCCGTATTCTGATGTGGTTCTTCCCTTTCAGCTTCTTGAGGGCGGGGCTGTGTCTTAATCATTTCTCTGTTTCTAGGGAGACGTGCAGTACGGTCTGATTCTAGGGGGTACGGTTACTTAGCTTTCGGGGTAGAAAGTGTAATTTTTACTTGGAAGAGATGGACCTAGAATCCACATCAGCTTTATTCTGCCATAATTACAGTGAACTAAGTTTTTTGTAACCTTTCTAATAAATTAACCAAGTTTCTCTTTGCTCTTATTGGTTAATTTTGTACCTCTTGGAGCAAATCCTTTCCAATCAGAACATGTGCTGAACTCTAATAATCCAACAAGTGAAGGGGAGCAGTGGAGCTAATTTGCAGTGTCCGCCCCAGCAAAGCATCACTTAGTGTTTTGGGAATCCTCTTCAGGCTTCCCCACTCTTTTTTCCCTGATTCTTTCCTACATGTGTTGTTACGCTTTTAATTAGCTTAGCTCACATGGGGCCAAACATATTTGCAATGTGTAGATAACAACCACCTTTCAAAAATTCCTGGAATGTCTAACAAATCAAGTTTCCCAGAATGCTAGAGAAGACACTTTTCTCCATGGAGCTTAGAGCTCAGGAAATACGGACTTCACATCATTTGAAGCGGCATGGCTGCCTTTATGTCAACATCTTCCAAAGCAGTATAGTCTGTCATTGGCAAGTAGCAAGATTATAAAATGCCATTGTCATTTTCATTGTTTCTGATAGTTATTCATTCATTTATAATTATTTATTAAGCACCTCTCATTGCCTGCACCATTATAAGACCTAACCAGTAATCAAGAATAACCAGTTTTTCTGTATAATTCTTACTCTTGATAATTTCACCTACTACACACATAGACTGTTGTCAGCAGAGTCCCACTACTTGTGAAAAGCACATGCTGGCCTTTACCCTTCTTCATGTGGTCCTCCCGAATGCACCTGTGGAGCCCACGCTCTTAAGTTCAGAAAATGAAATTTCTATTATAGATACCCCATACCACAATATTAACAGAATGGGAGAAAAGAGATATGTAACCCAGGAGAACTGAGGCACAGGAGTAAACAAGGCTAGAAAGAACCATAAACTCATGTTCATCTTTTTATGGTAGCCCCAGAGAGTAATTACCAAATATCATCATGTTTCCTATGCAGCAAACACATCTCTTAGTGGATACTTGCATACCATGTAACTGCTCCCCAAAATTCTGCTTTCCTTTTTGTCTCATATTTTTCACTTTCAGCTAGTTAGCTATAGGGGTGGGGGTGTCTGTCTTTTTGCACAGACCCTCAAATACACATAAGTCTTTCGTGCAGTCTTCCCACGTCATTGCAGGCATAATAGTACACGCCAACAGTTTACTAGAGAATTAGTAAACCTGTTTTGCAGTATGTATTCTGCAAGAGTGGAAAACTAGGGCTCTCATAGCTGTCATTAGAAGTATTTTATATGGTGGGACAATATTATTAAGCATGAATTTCCTGGGTAGTTGAGCTAATGGTCATGGTGTAAATCCCAATCTCCCATGGTGTAAATCCTCCATAACAGAAATAACAAGAAGGAGGACTAAAACTCATGCTCTCAGCATCAGAAGAAGACAAAACACTGTCCAAACTTCAAAATACCTGCAACTATACAAATAAACACAGAATCCTGGTGAGTTATCTCTCACTGTGAATTACGAGGGCAATCCCTGATCACTTTTGTAGACTAGAGAAGAAAAAACTAGCAGCAGACCTGTTACTGATCTAAAGTCATCACCATAAAGTCCGCCATAAGAGTGAAAAAAATGGGGAACAAAAAAAGTGACCTTGTAGATCAGGAAACCGACAACAGGGAAGAAACTTAACATTGCAAATAAAAGAGGCAGTTTTGGAAAGGTGACACTTCAGGAGAAGAGAAGGAGTTTAAAATGGAGAGGCACCTTTTGGAAACCACAGGCAACGGAGTGGTAAAGGAAAGCACTGTGATCCTACAAGGCAAAAGAAAAAGCAAAGAACAAACATCCCACCCAAAAAGCCATCCAGTAAATCTACCACATGTTACTATCGATAGAAAAATGTAGTCTTGAGCAAGGTATCTCTTAAAACACTCCAAACCGCCCATACTCAGAAATGCAGAAGCATAACCAGCCTTCATTTCTATATACCTACCATGAAAATACAGCAGTAAATGAGAATTAAATTAATTCAGTGTCTGACAATTCCACCCACTAAATGAAATAGAGTAAAATATTCTCAAAGAAGCATTTGGGGATTTCAAAAACAAGTCATTTCAAGACAGAAACTTAAAATCCAAGGATAAATGGATACAGAATAAAAAAGACCAAAATAGGGGTTGATTAAATTCAGGAAAAGCATTGAATAGTCTAAATTATATAAGAAATTAGGACTAATTTAAAAATTCCCTAAGAAATAAGAGATTCAAATGAAAACTTAATAAGAGCATTGAAGAAAATTAGGAATATATCAAGAGAATAAAAACAAGATTAAAAAAGAAATAAAGAGTAAGAAAGTGTTTGAAATGAAATGTAGGCAAAGATCATCCAATTAGATATAATTGGAGTCTCTGAGAAAAAGATATAAAAAACAATGGAACAGAATTAATATTTAAAACTGTAACTTTAAAAAAAAACCTTATTTCTTGTAAATAGAAAGTTAGAATCTAAATATTGAAAGGGCTTACTGGGTACCAGGATCTATTGGCTCATAACAACTAACTCAGACCTATCTGAGTAACACTTTAAACTTTATAAAGATGTCTTTTAAAGTCTTCAGAGTTACATGGCAAGAAGATAAAATACCTTACAAAGGCAAAAGTCCTGGGCGGGCTTTAGATGTTCGAAAACATATTTGTTGTTCAAAAACAACATACAAAGGGCATCACCAGTAGAACAGCATTGTTGTGTGTGTGTTTTTAATGATGTATTTATTTGAGAGAGAGAGAGAGAGAGAGACAAGAGTGAGTAGGGGGGAAAGAGGGAGGGAATCTTAAGCAGTCTCTCTGCTGAGTGCAGAGCCTAATGCTGTGCTCTGTCTCACCACCCTGAGATCATGACCTGAGCTGAAATCACAAGTCAGATGTTCAACCAACTGAGCCACCCAGGCGCCCCACATTGTTGTTTTTTTATTTAAATGCAGAAACTAGGAATTTGTATCTAAGAACATCCTTGAGAATCTATTGGAATCCCACTAAGATAGAAGTGGATGAGCTTCAGCAGAAGGACTGATGGTGAAAGTTTGATGTACTTAATTGTACATACAACATTCAGTAAAAAACGGGCATAAGGATAGAAAAATGTATGTGATATATGTTCACATAGTGATTAAAGGAAGACTCACAGCCTTAAATACTTCTGTCAATGAAAGGGGAAGGAATGAAAGTTAACAAATTAAATTCCAAACTCAAGAAGCTAGAAAATGTTAAAAAAAAAAAAAAAAAAAAAAGGAAAAAGAGGGAAATAGTAAAGAAACGTAGATTTCATTAATAAGTCAAAATCATGGTTTTTGAAAAAATTAGCAAAATATACAAACCACTAACTAAACTAATAAGAAAGCCTAAATATTCAAAATAAGAACTGGCAAGGAAAAAATAATCATTAAAACAGAAGAATTTTTTTTAAAAATTAGAGATTGTTTTGCCAGTATCCATGCAAATAAATTTGAAAACCTGTAAAGAATGGGCAATTTCCTAAGGAAATTGACTCTCTTAAAAATGGAAGCTTACATACACCTATTTTCATCAAAGAAATAGAGACAGTTATAAGGAAGTTGTTCCATAAGGGAGCACCAAACCCCAATGATTTCACAGGGAAGTTCCACCAAACCTTCAGAGACCAGATAGACCTAGTGCTTCATAACTTATTCTAGAGTATTGAAATTATTTTTAAGAAGTAAAGCTAGTGACAATATAATTAAAAAGTTATTGCCAATATCTTTTATGAATATTGATGCAAAAATACTTAATATAACCTTAGCCAACAAAATCTAACATCACAATAAAGAACTGATAAACCATGATTAAATGACATTTATTCCAGAATGCAAGCTTGGTTCATTATTTGGAACTCCAGTAAAGTAATACACTATGTTAACAGATCAAAGGAGGAAGAAAAGATCATATGCATAGCTCCAGAGATGCTAAAAAACCTTTGGAAAAGATCTGATAGAATTAAAATATATAACTCATTCTTAAGCCGCATCTTACTTCATGGGAAAACACTAGAGGCACTTCCACTAAGATTAAGAACAAGAAATATATGCCTACTGTCTCTACTACTATTTAGTCTTGTCCTGGAAGTAATAGCCAAGGCAGTTAGAGGATAAGGATAGGAAAAGAAGTAAACTATTTGGGTTTGCAGGTAATATGATGATGTACTTGGAAAAACCTAGGGAAACAAGGATAAAACTTTCCCTCAATATAAAAAGAATTCAGTAAAGTAGCAAAATGGAAAATTAAGTAAGGAAACTGACAATAACCAATTCGTGGACATAATGGTAGAAAAACCCCATTTAAATAGCAGCAAAGGATGAGTGTACTTCTTAATACCCATCATCTACAAAGAACTTCTCAAACTTAATATGTGAGAAACAAACAAATCATAAAATGGGCAGAAGATATGAACAGACACTTTTCCAATGAAGACATACAAATGGCTAACAGACATATGAAAAAAAGTTCAAAATCATTAGCCATCAGGGAAATTCAAATCAAAACCACACTAAGATACCACCTTACGCCAGTTAGAATGGCAAAAATTGACAAGGCAAGAAACAACAATTGCTGGAGAGGATGTGGAGAAAGGGGATCCCTCCTACATTGTTGGTGGGAATGCAAGGTGGTACAGCCACTCTGGAAAACAGTGTGGAGGTCCCTTAAGAAGTTAAAAATTGAGCTACCCTATGACCCAGCCATTGCACTACTAGGTGTTTACCCCAAAGATACAGACGTAGTGAAGAGAAGGGCCATAGGCACCCCAATGTTCATAGCAGCATTGTCCACAATAGCTAAATCGTGGAAGGAACCAATATGCCCTTCAACAGATGACTGGATTAAGAAGTTGTGGTCCATATATACAATGGACTATTACTCAGCTATCAGAAAGAACGAGTTCTCAACATTTGCTGCAACATGGACGGCACTGGAGGAGATAATGCTAAGTGAAATAAGTCAAGCAGAGAAAGACAATTATATGATTTCTCCCATCTATGGAACATAAGAACTAGGAAGATCGGTAGGGGAAGAAAGGGATAAAGAAAGGGGGGGTAATCGGGATAAAGAAAGGGGGGTAATCAGAAGGGGCAATGAAGCATGAGAGACTATGGACTATGAGAAACAAACTGAGGGCTTCAGAGGGGAGGGGGTTGGGGGAATGGGATAGGCTGGTGATGGGTAGTAAGGAGGGCACGTATTGCATGGTGGACTGGGTGTTATATGCAACTAATGAATCATCGAACTTTACATCAGAAACCAGGGATGTACTGTATGGTGACTAACATAATAAAAAAAAAACATTTAAAAAATAAATAAATAGCAACAAAGGATGAGTGTACTTCTTAATACCCATCATGTATTTTACCCATCCTCCCACCCACCTCCCCTCTGGTAACTGTTAACTATACTAGAATTAAAATAAAAAACTTAATAAATATTTCAAAAATAGCAACAGGGGAGATTACATGCTTAAGATAATTTAACACTAAATTTGCAAAAACTCTTCTGAAAGACACAAAAGTATGTGAAATTAGTTACACTCCCTCCCCTATTGGAAAGGATGACTCACATCATAAAGATGTCAGTTCTCCCTAAGTTAATTTATAAATTTAACACAATCCCAATAAAATATCAGCAAACTTTTTGTTTAAATGGAATTAGATGATTTGGTACTAGAGCTTATTTGGAACAATAAATAAAATAACCAGTAAAACACTGAAGAAGAAAAGCTATGCAGGAAAAGTAACCCTACTGTGCATTAGAACACATCACAGATGCTCTACAATGAAAACATGAAGAGAAAGACAGGTCAGTGGAATAGAATGAAAAGTCCAGAAATAGAATATCTGGAAATTTAAAGAAGTAATTTTAAATCATCAGAGCAAAGATGGACTTTGTAGTATGTTATTCTGGGCAACTTGTTAGCCATTAGGAAAAAGACAAAATGAGGTCCATAACTCACATCATACACAAGAAGAAATTCCAGATGGATTAGAAATCTCAATATAAACAATAAAATCATATAAGTACCAGAAGAAAACATACATGATTCTTCTCTTATCGGTATGAAAGAAGGGCTTTTTAACTGGATTCAAAATACTGTATAATAAGTGATTAGTCAAATTTACTACAGAAAAAAACAAAAGCTTGCAACTAAATTATAAATGACAAACCGAAAAGTTTTGCAACAGATATCACAAATTGTTAATATCTAGCATTAGCGAAAAAGCCAGAGTGGAAAAGAATATCTATAATTTGCCATGTTTTGTTTAAGAAAGAAGGAGAAATAAGAAACTATGTGCACCTGAAATTTATGCCAATGAGAAGGAAAAGAAGGATGCATGAAAGACTAATTATATTGGTTACCTAAAGGGGGTGGGTGGGAATCGAATGCAAAACGTAGAAGTAATTGAAGGAAGAGGGTTGACACTTCTTAATATACACGTTTTTGGATAGCTCTCACTTATTGAACTATGCTAATGTTTTATAGACTCAGTATAAATAAAATAAAAAAATCAACATGTATGGGGGACTTCAAGCTGGAATACAGGCAGAGAAATAAAAACAGTATTTTGAACAAATAACCACACTAAAGATTCTGTGAGAGATAAATTGAGAAAACAGAAATTCCCTGATATTTGAGCATTGTAAGCTTGAAAAGTATTTTACCTTACTCTCATCTTGATCTCCTTCTTGTTAGAAAGTTGTTTGTACTAAAGGAGGAAGATGCAGTAGTTTCAGGAGGAAAAAAAAGCGCTATGTACCAAGAGTGTGGGGGGTCTGTGATAAAATGATAGATGAGGGGTGAAAATGGCATTCTAAGCTTAGACCCAGGCAAGTCTGGCTGATTCAGACATTCTGAGCTTGTGGCATAGCTGATCGATGCAGTATCTTAGATTATCGTGCTTTGTTATTTATGCTTTTAATTCTGGTTTGAAGACAGCGATAAATAGCTAAAATAAGAACCATAACAACATTGGATAAACATATAGCATTTAAGAGATTTAAAGTTCCGTTCTGAGCTCTGCCTTAAGGAAGTAGCTTCATATATCATTTCTTTAGATGAGATCAGAATATTTGCAAATAAAAATTCAGAGTGTGTGAAAATAGATTAAATTTAACGTGCTTTGTTTTATATTGGTATAATATGATTTTCATAAGTAAAGAAAATCATCAGTGGAATCTGGAAAAATATTAAAACCTTTTTTTATTAGGCCTGTGGGAGACTTAGAAGTAAATAATACAGTCTATAGGAACAATGAGCAAGCAGGCACGTGCAGAAAAAGAATATCTTTATGGTTTAGTCTTAAAATATGAATGTTTATTTTCATTAAACATCAACTAATAAAAATCATCCTGAAAAAAGACATTAAGATTTTGTAGACAACAATAATTTTCTATTAGGTAACAAAGCAATTTCTTAAAAATTATGTTAGTTGTTCTCTTATAAAAACAAAAAAAGTCTACTCTATTCACGGGTTATATAAGTCAAAATGTAGTGGGCTAGGTGGTGATGTCCCTGTCCTAATTCCCAGACCCTGTGAATATTACCTTATATGGTGAAAGTATTACCTTGTATGACAAAAGATGTGATTAAGTTAAGGGTCTTGGGAGGAGGAGCTTATCCTGGGTTTTCTGGGTAGGCCCTAAATCTAATGACAAATTTCCTTAGAGAGAGAGGGAGATTCTGCAAAGAGGAGGCGTTGTAACCACTGGTCCAGAGATTGGTGTCATGTGGCTGCCTTATAGTAGGGGAGTCTGTGCCCCATAATCTCAGTCAAATTGTATTATTTTGAGACTGAGTAAAAA
The DNA here is from genome assembly GCF_017311325.1 of Ursus maritimus. Lineage (NCBI taxonomy): Eukaryota > Metazoa > Chordata > Mammalia > Carnivora > Ursidae > Ursus > Ursus maritimus. The sequence continues at coordinate 21,621,483 of NW_024426008.1, read as the reverse complement.
TATAGCTCAACATTGCTCTGGATCTTGGAGTTAAATATAGATCACCTAATGACCATTGCTAACCACACAGAATTTGAAATCGAAGAAACATTTGCTCAGACAAGGATATATCATAGTAGCGATGATACTTTTTCTTGATATAGACCCTTTGGAAAAACTCTTGAGTATGAAAAAAAAAAACCTCCTAAATATTTTATAGTATGAAAGGGTCGACTGAATAGTTTGAGACCATAGGACCTGAATCCATCCTTAACTTTTACATAAGACAGCATGACATGTAGGGAAGATTGCAGACTGAGAGTCCGTTTATTCAGTTGCATTACATTTTTCTAGATTCTTTCCCAGAAATCTGTAAAGTGTCAGTTGTCGCATTAATGGTTATAATGGGTTGGCAGGGCATCTCTTGTTCTAAGGAAAATAAGCTCTTTAGAAGGAAGTGGAGATATTCAGAGTATCAAGAAGGAATGCATTCATAGGAACATATAAACCCATGAATACTTTGGACTGAGAAATAGGGAAGCTGGAGTGATGTCAAGACGGGAGTGTGTAGTAGAATTCCTGACCTAGTGGAAGGCACGGACGGATGCTACATGCCTGGCAGCGATTGCCACTTAGGCGTAGGTGAGGTACAGGAATGGTGAGAGATTCCACTTATCTGGGTATCCACTGGTGAGGAACCTGAATTATCTGCCATGTGGTAGAGATACTGTACTAAATAAATGTTTGAGTTTTTTGGTCGACAGTTTCTTCTTTCAGGAAGCAAAATAATTGGTCCATCCTACACATCAGGGAAAAATTATTTAGAGATGTGAAAATGATGGGAACCTTGGATAAAAGTGGCCCCATTATAGCAGGGAGAACTCTGGGCATTTGGAGGTATGTACTCTAGACTTTAGGAAATCTACATAACTTTGTTCAGGACTCAAAATGCAAAGATTGTCCATTACGATTGAGATATTATTAAAATTGAAATTCTCATAAGAATAATTGCGTGTAATTCCAATGAGGAACAAAGGGCTGACACTGTTAGGAGACTTCATGACTATATGAGGAATTCAAGAACAGACTTTAATTGCCATGAATAAAAAGTATGAAGTAAAGATATAAAACTGGTATAAATAATTGCATAATACACAGAACAGTAAGAAATTATCAGGAAACCTACAATGTAGCATGTTGAAAGGAAAGGAAAGTAAAACTTGAAGGATTCTTAAATGCTTTCCTGATGTGCACCACCATCTTGGGGTAGATGATACAATGTTAATTGGTAACAGAAAGCAGACTCTCTTTTGCCCCTCTATTCTTTAATAAGGTGACCAGAATTCCAGTTTAGGTGGAGGGATGGAAAAAGTTAAACTCTCAGAGGTTCTTAACTTGGGATCCATAGACTCCCAAGCAAACCACGGATAGAATTCAGACAGTTTATGAACTTGAACGGGGGAAAATACATCTTTATTTTCACTGACTTCTAGCTTAAATTTAATATTTCCTTCAATTTTGAATGTAGACAACAGACCACAGTAATCTCAGCATTGTGCTTTATCACTAATAAAATCACAGATATTTTCATATCGTATTACAATACTTGCAGTAGCCTCAAAATATCCCTTATGCACATCACTGCTTTAAAATTACAATAGTTATTAGACCTTGTTATTTAATTTCTTTAATAAAGCATATATATTATTATATTTTGAAAACTATATTTCAAAATTAGTTTTCATAGTAATCTTATACATTTTATGCATTTAAAAATATTGTTCTGAGAAAGGACCCATGGACTTCATCAGACTGCTCAAAGGGATTTATAGAATGAAAATTTTAAGGACCCCTGAATTATTAGCTCCTCTGAGTGTGTCTCCCAGATTGAATATCCCATGTACTTGGAGAGTGGGGAGAATTCTGAACTGAACTTCTTTGTCGTCAGGGAAACTGGAGAGTCACTGAGGTAATGAATGATTAGAAATGGGTAAATGTCATAATTGTATCTAGATCAGTTACCTTGGCCTTAATATTCAGTAGACTCTTTCTTATATTAGGCCTTTAAAAAGATAGATTAGGGGGGCGCCTGGTAGCGCAGTCGTTAAAAGCGTCTGCCTTCGGCTTAGGGCGTGATCCCGGCGTTCGGGGATCGAGTCCCACATCGGGCTCCTCTGCTGGGAGCCTGCTTCTTCCTCTCTCATTCGCCTGCTGTGTTCCCTCTCTCACTGGCTGTCTCTCTGTCACATAAATAAATAAAATCTTTAAAAAAAAAATAAAAAAATAGAAATAAAAAGCTAGATTAGGAAGATAGGGAACAGTAGTTCCCTTAGGACTGCACGTAGTATTCCTGTGATCTTTTTGGAACCTGGATCAAAGCTCCCCAGCAATCTCTGTGGTCAAGAACATGACTTCACACCACGGCCCCATAATTCACCTTGAGGTCAGTTAAAAATCGACCAGACCTTGCTATGTCTACCTTCAGCAGCGCCCCCCTGCCCGCCCCAGTAAAGCCTCTATGGCCATTCAACCTCTTTCTTAAGGACTGTGCACCCGTTCACGGTTTTCCTCTCCAGTTCATCTCCTCTCATGATCCTTGGTAACCTCTGTGACCTCAAGCTTTAATTTCAGTTTGACCATGCACCACCTTGGCCAAACTCCAGAATTTATTATCTACCAGAAACACTCCATCTCTGAAATCTCAAACTTCAATATCTATGGTCTAATTCCAACAGGTTGGCCTATCTGTTAAGCAGATGTTTAAAGATGATAATTGAATTAATAGCCATTATTTACAAATGGTGAGATTTCATATGAAAATCTGGATTTTTCAGTTTTTTATAAATTGGAGGATTTACAACATTGGCACGGAAATCCTATGTGGCACGGAATAGGGCTGCCGCATTTTCATTATAGTTCTTTATCTACTCAAGAGCTTAGGCCTTTTTTGGGGCGCCTGGGTGGTGCAGTCGTTAAGCATCTGCCTTTGGCTCAGGGCGTGATCCTGGCGTTCTGGGATTGAGCCCCACATCAGGCTCCTCCGCTGGGAGCCTGCTTCTTCCTCTCCCACTCCCCCTGCCTGTGTTCCCTCTCTCGCTGGCTGCCTCTCTCTCTGTCAAATAAATAAAATCTTTAAAAAAAAAAAAAAAGAGCTTAGGCCTTTTGGTTCTTTTTCTTCCCATTTTATACACCCACTCATTACTTTGCTTCTCTTCTATCTTGTGGGATCCAAAGGCTCTTTACTCTGAAAACTTCTCTTTATCACTACTCTCAACTCCACTTAACATCATTAGTATAAAGTAGAAATTGGAAACAAAAATTTTTAAAGCCAACTCCTTACCCTAGAAATTGAAAAACAAACAAAACAAATAAACAAGCTATGAAACATCGCTTGACCTCTCATAGTCCATGGGATATAGCTAAAACAGTGGTCATAGGGAATTTATGACACTGAATTACATCAGTAAAAAATGAAAAGAAATATCCAACTTAAAAGTTATCAAAATAACACTTGAAAGTAAAATGAACTAAAATTAACACTAGGAATTCATGAATTAGAAAGCTAAAAAACTGAATAAACTTTAAAAATCTTTTTCTTTGAGAAAATCAATAAAAGAGAAACCACGAGCTATCCTAATCTGAGGGAAATGGAGAAAGCACAAATACACAAAGCTAGAATTGACAAGGAGAAGTAGGTATTAGAAAAGAGGAAATGATAAAACATCATGAAATTACTTTGTACTACTTTGTGAAAAAAATGGAAAGAGTAAATGACATGAATATATTTTTTAAAATGCAGCTTACAGAATGGATGCTATAAGAAGCAGAAGCTCTGAACAGAACAATTATCGTAAAAGAAAATTGAAGAAATATTTAAAGAGCTCCCCTAGTAAAAGCACCAGACCCAGATGGTGTCACAGGGGAAGCCTATCAAACTTCTTAAAGGTCAATTATCCTAAGAATACTTAAGCTATTCCAGAGCAGAATAAGGGACATCTTTCAGATTTGTTTTATGAAACATTTATCACTGATCTCAGAACTAAGATTGCATACAAATTTATTGGTTCTAAAAATTTATAACTAATCTCAGTTACGACTGCTGATGCAAAAATCCTAAGTAAAGGTTAGTAAATGATGTCCAGAGAATATTCTTTAAATAACAAAGCGTCATTCTAAAAAGAGTAGAAAACTCATTAATTTATTATTTTAATAGGGCTAAGGAGGGAAAAATGTACGCGATTTCCATAAATGCAGGGAAGACACATGACTTCTCTAGGTAGCCCTACTGCTCCCTCACACCTGTTGGGCTCTGCATTCCCTACCATGAGACGTGATCCCCAGGATTCCTGTCCTGCGTTCAGCCTTTCTCATCACCCCTAAGGGAGGCTCCAAGGAACGGGTTGGTAAGTGGGTTAGGACTCCACTTGAGTCGGGGGCTCCCAGGGATTCTAAACTCTCATGCTAGTCTACTTTCAGTCTTTACAAGTTCATTAATCTTTCAGTTGATTTTTCTTTCCTGCTTTTTGGGTTGCCACCTCTCCCGTCTGCCAAGAGTGTCTTGGCATTTGTGTCTCCCATTTCTCCTCTGAGGGATTTGGCCCCCCTTTGAATTTAGTTTGCTTGTTTGCCTTGTAACTTCAACTTTTAGTTAGGGTTCTCTAGAGAAACAGAACCAACATTTACCAATAGGTCAATGAAGAATTTATTCTAAGGAATTGATTGTGCAATTATGGAGGCTGAGAAGTGCCATGATCTGGTCTTCACAAGCTGGAGAGCCAGGGAGGGCAATAGTGTAATTCAGTCCAAGTCTGGATGCCTGAAAACCAGGAGCCCTGAGGGCAGGCGAGACCACTGTCTTAGCTCAAGCCATCAGCCAGGAGGGGTTGAATTCTTCCTTACTCTACCTTTTTGTTTAATTGGATTGCCCTCAACAAATTGGATGATGCCTAGCCCCCACGTGGAGGAGGGCAGACTACTTTTTTGATCCCACTAATTCGAATGCTAATTTCATCCAGACTCATCCAGAAATAATATTTAGACATATATCTGGGGCACCCCCTAAATCAGTCAGGTTGACATATGAAATTAACCATTATATATATAAAATTAGGGGCAGGGTAGTGTTCTCTTGTGGCTTTCTATATCCTAAACTCAGGAATTATGGCTTATTCATCAATATATCCCTGTAACTAAACACACATTCCTCTCCTGTTCACAATCTCATTACTGGCATAAACCAGATATGTTGAGTTATGTTAATTGAAATACTCTCTATTTTTTTCCTTCTGTATCTAAAGAGTCTTCATATTTACTCTTGGTTATGCCCTAGTGGTAGCACTTTTTAAGCAACTGATAGTATTTATTAGTAAATTAGCTGACAGTATTTCAGGAATGAAGGGGAAGCTGTAACTAATAAGCCAGGACCCAGAAGGACAGAAAAAAAAAAATTCTTTTAGAGACAAACAAATGAATATTGCCATATTAAGGAAAGGTGAAGAAGTAATCACCAACCCTTTTCTTAGCTAGGATTCATTTCTGAGAGAAACTACCAACCTCTGATTTTCATCCCAAAGACTTTGTAAAGGCAACCCAGGCTTTCTTTTGTGTTGTCAGACTTTCTGCCTCTAAAGAATGTTGAGTTTAAGGAGAAGAACAGGAACACAAACCAAACAGATGCAAAATTAAATGCTTAGGTGGGAGAATGAAAAGTCCAGCTTTTTACAACTCTGCACAGCCAGCAAGATGGTTGAAATTAATTGGAAATTTCCTTCATTGTCTTTCTTAGTTTCTTCTCTAATTTGTTTCTCTGGGTTTCCAACTTTTGCCATTTATTTATCTATCTTACTATTAAAAAGCCCCTCTGATTCTGGTTTTAGTTCCTGCCAACCATTGTTCTTATGCCCCATTTTGGCATCAGCCTCACCACTTACCTCAGTTCTAGCTTCTTGGAATGGATCTGGCAGCCAAGTGTTCCTGCAGGTGCATACCCTAGTATGATCAAGCCCTGGGCTGTGGCCAGCGTTCTTCATTAGACTAGGACTTCTGCATGTCGACCCTTTCCTCTGATAGTCCACGTCGCTTTCACATTTTATATAATGCCTTCCCAGTAACATGTTTTTCATCAGTTTACCTTCATCCAAATCAGTCTGTACTGCGTACTTCCTCATTCACTCAAGCCGATTTGTGTTAATGTATCTAAATTATATGTATATTTTACACACATATGTATATGTATAAATACGTATTTTCATATTTTCCTTGTGCCAATTGGATCTGCATATGTCTCTGGTGAGCAATCGGTAGGTTATTTGTTGTAGCTTGTAAATTCCGCATAGTGAAGATCAAAACTTAGCCCATCCTTAAATTTTAGAACACATCTCAATTTCATGCTTTCTGGGAGGATGCAATAAAGCCTTTTATGATTCTGGTGCCTTCTTTGTAAGCTGTAATTAACATAACACCGTTTAGTAGTTGTTTGGAAATGTTGGAGTATGGATGTGCTAGGGATGATAATGGGTTATATAAAATCTTATTAAATATTTACAAAGAACTTATATAAGACCGATCTCACAGTGTTTTGGGAAGATAACGCACGTAGTAAGCATCCCTATTCACTATTCTTATTCTTACTACATTTTGTACTATTTTTCTTTGGGGACTAAGGAAAGCGTATCCATAATTATGTAGCCACAGAGGACTCTTTGATTACCCACGTTTATCACTGACAATATGAGTGACCAATTCTTTTTTTAATTTTAACTAGAACAAATTAATTATGACAGTTGACAGACTTTTGAAAACACTTCCCATAAATCTGCTGGTTCAGGCTGACTGTCTTCTGAGTGAATCATATCTGACTGAACATATAACCTACCTCCATCTGCTTCCTCTTCCTCTTTCCCAGGTAACTCTCCCCACCCCCTTAGTTTTTTTGCAAGTTTTCTCTTTGCCTCAAATTTCCTGAATGATGAGTATTTTAGTTCAGGTTGCTGTAACAAAATCTCATAGACTGGGTGGCTTATAAATAACAGAAATTTATTTTTCACCGTTCTGGAGGCTGGACGTTGTGATTAGGGCACCAGCAAGGTCAGCTGGCACCAGGTTGCAGACCACTGATTTATTGTCTCCTTACATGGTGGAAAGAGAGAGAGAGAGCTCTTTGGGAGGCTGTTCGACGAGCCACTAATCCTCTTCGTGAGTGCTCCACCCTCATGACCTCAGCACCTGTCAAAGGCTCTACCACCAAGGCCATCGTGGTGGATTTCAGTGTGTGGATTTTGAAGGGACACAGACATTCACAAGTGGCAGTGTTATATTTTGTCACAGCTAGACTTGGGTTACATGAAAGCTTCATCTCTGTATAACACACTAAACTTCAAATGTCTTTGCCTCAAAAGTTGGTTTTGGTTAGCCAACTCTGACCATTTTCATTGTGTAATTTAATTTTTAAAATCCTGGTGTTTGGTTTCTTTCAATCACATCATACCAATTTATACTTTAAAAAGTTTGCTGTGTGAATTAAGAACAGTGTTATTTAGCAAAGGCAATTATTTGATTACCTCCCCTGTGCTAGTCGCAGCCTGGCATTTAATCTGGCTGAGGCCCACAGACCGCGATTTGAACAATCAGGGTAGTTTCTGTAATTGCAATAAATCATATCATTAACCATGACAGACTTTTCCTCCCACATATTTTTTTTTCAGTAACAGTTAACTCCTGAACTCCTCATGAAAGCCAGATTTCACTGTAGTCAAGTGAATTTCATAGTCAGCTGGCAGAATATAAAGACAGAGTCTGTGTTGGAAAAACACCGATGTCCCAAGAGCGGAGCCTAAAGAGGTCACTCTAACTTTAAGAGATGTAAAGCTCAAATGAATATGCCACACACAGAGGCCACCTGAAAGAATAATTTGTGGAAGGATTATCTGTGGCAAGCCTGTTTAATTTTCTAGCAGGGAGACAGATGGAGATCAAGTTGTGAGGCATACTTATATTGTTACATTTGGTCATTTATATAAAATACACCTGCTACTGTACTGAGGCTTCCTGGGATGAAAAATATGAAAAGGGAAAATATTTTAAAAGGAACATTTATTGCCACCTTATGTAAGCTCATTTTACAATATGTCCCCTTTAAATAGGAATTTTAAAAGTGGTCTATGTTCGAGGCCCTACCATCTTAGAAACTTTACCTTCACATTCACCTTGTCTGGTGCCTGATAGGTGGCCACATTTAATAGTGCATGATTTCAAATGATATGCTTTTCTCTGTTATCCAGTTGGTGTGCAAACTGTTGGCTCTCGCTGTGGAACATGAGATATATAGGGTATTTTTACTCTAACATTACTGATTTTTTTATGCACCTATTTTTTTCTTATTATTGATGTGACCATTTATGCCTTGTTCCAGAACTCTAAGCCTGCTTTGCTTTTCTGCATGTTCAGTATGATAGCTTAGTGTTGTGATTACCTAAACTGTACTTACAACAGCATCAAATACTGATCAGGATTTCCAGAAAAGGAAGTTAATGCCATATCTTCAGACCTTTGCTAATCAATGAAGAATGTCCCAATGTCAAGGACCCTTTGTTTCTCTTTAATTTCCTTTGAGCTTTCTCTCTACCTTTAAGTCATTCCTGAACTTAACTTATTAGGTGCAGGGGAGGTAAATTCTCCAAGTCTTGCATGACTTCCTACTGTCTTTATTTTGCTCTCAAATTAATATCTGTCTGTTGCCTATAGAATTACGGCTTCAGGATTGTTTTCTCAGGTATTTGAAAGCATTTCCCCATAGTCTTCCCGCATTCACTGTTCTATTGAGAAGTCTGTTTCAGTTTGATCTAGTGTTTTGAAGGTAATCTCATTTTTTCTCTGCAGTAGTTTTATTTTTCTCTTTATAGTTGGTGTTCTGAAAATTCAAAATAATGAACCTGAAATTTTTAAAGTTCATCTTTTAAAATTTATCTTCCTCAGCATTTCATGGCCTTTTACCTTCTTGGTCTTTAGACCTATTCATTTCATTTTATTTTACTTATTTAATTTTTAAAAAGGATTTTATTTATTTACCTGAGAGAGGGAGTGAGCAAGAGAGAGAGAGAGAAAGAGCTTATATAAGCTGAGGGAGAGGCAGAGGGAGAGGGAGAAGCAGACTCCCTGCTGAGCAGGGAGCCTGATGTGGGACTGAATGTGGGGCTCGATCCCAGGACCCTGGGATCATGACCTGAGCCGAAGGCAGATGCTTAACTGACTGAGCCACACAGACACCCCTAGACTTGTTCAGTTTAATAATCCATCTCATTTCAGAATTCTTTCTCGTTTTTCATTCTTAAGTTATAGTGCTTGTCTTTATCCCTTTTTTATAGATGCAATATCATTTTGCCTGTTAACTTCTAAAAAAAATTCTGAACACAGAGAAATATTGAGAAACGGGCAATATGAACACCTAATAGCTTCCAACTAGATTCAACTGTTGCTAACCATTGCTAAGCCACAGCAATCAGACAATAAAAGAAATAAAAGGCATCAAACCAGTAAGGAAGAAGTCAAACTTTCACTGTTTGCAGATGACATGATATTCTTTATAGAAAACCTGGAAGACTCCAAAAACCCTGCCAGAACTGATGAACAAATTCAGTAAAGTCACAGGATACAAAATCAACATACAGAAATCTGTTGCATTTCTATATACCAATAGTGAAGCAGCAGGAAGAGAAATTAAGGAATCAGTTCCATTTACAATTGCACCAAAAACAGTAAGACACTTAGGAGTAAAACTAACCAAAGAGGTAAAGGACCTGTACTCTGAAAACACTGATGAAAGGCATTGGAGAGGACATAAAGAAATGGAAAAACATTCCATGTTCATGGATTAGAATAGCAAATATTGTTAAAATGTCTATGTTATCCAAAGCAATCTACACATTTAATGCAATCCCTATTGAAATACAGTGTTTTTAATAGAGCTGGAACAAACAATCCTAAAATTTATGTGGAACGACCAAAGACCCCAAATAGCCAAAGCAACTTAGAAAAGCAAAGCTAGAGGTATCACAGTTCTGGACTTCAAGTTATATGACAAAGCCGTAGTAATCAAAACGGTATGGTACTGGCACAAAAATAGACACATAGATCAATGGAACAGAATAGAAAACCCAGATATGAACCCAAACCATATGGTCGATTAATCTTCGACAAGGCAGGAAAAAATATCCATTGGGGAAAAGACAATCTCTTCAACAGATGGTGTTGGGAAAACTGAACAGCAACATGCAAAAGAACAAAAGGATCACTTTCGGGATGCTTGGGTGGCTCAGTCAGTTAAACATCTGCCTTCAGCTCAGGTTATGATTGCAGGGTCCTGGGATTGTGTCCTGCATTGTGCTCCCTGCTCAGTGAGGAGCCTGCTTCTTCCTCTGCCTGACCCTCCCCCTGCTTGTGCGCTCTCGCTCTGTCTTTCTGACAAATAAATAAATAAAATCTTTAAAAAAAAAAAAAAAGAAAAGAAACTGGACCACTTTCTTATACCATACACAAAAATGAATTCAAATGGATTAAAGACCTAAACGTGAGACCTGAAACCATAAAAATCCTAGAGGAGAACACATGCAGTTACCTCCTTGACATTGGCTGTAGCAACTTCCCTCTAGATGTGTCTCCTGAGGCCAGGGAAACAAAAGCAAAAATAAACTGTTGGGACTTAATCAAAATGAAAAGCTCCTGCACAGCAAAGGAAACGATAAGACTAAAAGGCAACCTTTGGAATGGGAGAAAATATTTACAAATGACATATCTGATAAAGGGTTAGTATCCAAAATAAATAAAGAACTTTGAGTTCTTTATTAAAAAAAAAAATCTGAACACAGAGGAGTGGGTATTGTGAATACCCTCCAGCTAGATTCCACCATTGCTAACATTTGAAGCAATACCTTTTGGAATCTCCCTATGGATATCACACCTCCTAAAATGTCTTCTTCTGTTTACTAAGTTATTTCTATTTCTTCTGGTGTAAATTGTTCTAATTATTTCTCTTGGTTATTCTCTTTCATGCCGTTGACTATTTTTTAGCTGTTTCTATTTTATATCAGTTGCTTATATTAGTTTTCTATATTTCTTTAAAAGACTAGGTTGATTAGTGTATACGATTGGTAGGAGTTTCCTTAGCAATTGTGTATTGATTAGTCTATAAACTGCCATGAGTTTTTACTGGCATTGCATTTTTAAGTGTCTGTTTCCCTACCACATTTTGCTCTTCAGTGAGAAGGCTGATGGGAAGCTGTGCATAAGAAGGCAGGTGTGTTGGTCATTAGACTTCACTTTATGGGGTGGGTGTGGAGCAGACACTCAGCCTGGGGACTTCTGCTCCTATTGCCAAAGGTACAGTTGACTTCAGGATTTTAGTGTATTTGTTACTGGACAGGGTGATCTTGTTTCTTTTTCCTCCTACGTTATCTGTTGTGTGATTTAAGAGTTATATTCAACTTTGCTTGTCTGTCAGACTTCTACATACAGGTCCATAGTTGAGAGTTAGAAAAAGGCACCTCCCTCTGCACCGATACAAAGGATGTGGTTAACAAGAGGATGTTTCACCATCACTGGGAATGTGTAGTATGCAAGCTAACACCTGTGTGTGGTGGCCTTACTTACATCCAAGACATAAGACTTTTCCCTAGAGTGTAGTTCACTTTAAAGAGGTCCACAGGGTGAAGGGAGATTAGTTTTCTATATTTGGAAAGGTGTGTAGTAGCCTTTCCAGTAGCCATCTGGAAGGGTGTAGTAGCCTTTCTAGTGCTCACCCCAATTTCTACCTCAACACAGTTCCCGCTTGGCTACCAGGAAGATCTTTCTAATATTCATAAACATAATTTTCTCACTTGTCCAACAAGAGAGGGAGATGTGAGTGTGAGGCTTCAATCCTTAGTGAAATTGTGTTAATATATACAGGGAAGTCATAATGGAGAGCTGCTGGAGGGTTGGGACAAGGGAAGGCTAAAATTAAAATAAAATGCCCAGATGGGGGGAAGAGGTTTCCTGACAGGGTGAAAGAGGGAGAAGCCATGAGAGTCTGAATGCAGAGAGGACAGAGAACCTTGCCCAACACACCGAGGGTGGGAGGGGCAAGAAGAATTTGTGAAGTTAAGAGAAGAACAATCTGCCATTTTATATCCTGTTTTTCCTACATTTATAACTATTCAGTTTGCTCATCAGCCACAGAAGTCAGAACTGTTGTGTGTGATACACAGTTTCCACAGGACCTGGTACCGTGCACCCCTGCGTTTTTAAGCCCTTTGTGGCACCTTGAATGCTGTGTTCTCTCAGGTGTAACTTCAAACATAAGATTTTATCTCATTCTTTTTCATCAACCTGAAAAAGAGCCTCCTCCTAAACTTAGCTAGAGATCGCTTTGCCCCTGAGATATTCCTAATGGTAGACTGTGCTGTTTTGTTCCTCTGCCCCCCTCCCTGTGTTTGTCACCATTAAATCGTACTGCATCTGTTTAATTACTCTTAGTGAAATGATTTCCGTCCAGAGCTGTCTTCGTTATGACGTGGATGTAACTTGATACTTAATGGGGAGGCGCTTCGTGATTGTCAGCCAAGTGGATGAATGAGGTCCCTACCCCACCCTGTCTGAACCTTCATTCTCTGACACCGCTCTCATTTTGGCCCTCCTTTAGCCTTTAATGACTTTCATTCTTCAAATTCAGAAAAACCTGCCTAAAAGACTTATCTGCTTAGCAGTCCATGTATTCCTTTGTATACCCTTCAGTACACATTATGTCCTGGGCGCTGACAGAAACGTTGGAGATGATCAAAAGCAAACCCAGTCCCCACCTTCTTAGGGCTGTTTAGTGGGAGAAACTGACATTTATCCCATGATTATTCAGACTAGTGTAGTCTTGCTCTTTAAAGGAAAAATAAGTAGTGCTGGGAGAACCTCTAATGGGGCAGTGGGTAGTTAGGGAAGTCATGGGCGGCTGCATCCAGGAAAGTGGCAGGTGAGCTGAGATTGAAAAGAAGGAGAGGGAAGAGTGGTCCAGCGAGTGTAAACAGTACGTACAAAGACCCTGTGGCTGGCCCAGGGGATAAATTGCACTAAAACAGGCCAGTGTAGCTAGTAGTGAGCAAAGATGAGTGTGTTGAAGAAGTTGGAGAGCAGTAGGCCTTAGTACATGCAGTGTCCTCTGGGCTGTGCTAAGTGGCTTTTGCCTTTAATGTGTAGATTCAGGGACCAGGCTCCCTGGGTTTGTATCTTGACTATGCACCTTGGGAAAGTCTCTATGCCTCAGTTTGCTCATCTGTAACATGACGATCATATATTAGTACCTACCTTATGAAAATCATACGTATATATTATATATATACTCACAATGATATGTACATGTATGTACAGAGATAAAGTCTATACTGATGACCATATGGGTATACGGACGTATATATATATATTTATATCATCATTATATATTTTACATATGTATATATATCTATATCATTATTGGCGTGTATGTGTGTGTGTGTGTATATATATATATAAATATATATGATTTCAGTGACAGTGTAAACACTTCCTTGTATGTAATCTTGCTCATATTTATTTTGGTAACATGCCTGGGAAAGACATTTTATGTCGGAAAGTAGAGAGAGAAGGGAAATTAAGGGATTGTTTCTCTAATTTTCCCTTTCCAAACTGTAATTTTGAGACTTATGAAGACTTTGATGCAGTTAAAAACGTCTGTGTGTAAAGGCTTGTGTTTTTCTTTCCGTTTCTTGCCCCTATTTAAGAGCGGCAGGACCCTGTAGGTAGCATTTCTCTCTAAGCTAAGAAACAGCGTGCTTCAAACACCAGAATACATTGATCCGACACCTCTTGACCCCTGAAGTCAAGGTGGACGTGCAGTAGCAGAAATCTTGCTGATAAAAACCCCCTTTTTGAAGCTGCTAACTACTACTAAGACATACTTGCATAAAAGGTATAAGGGGATTTCATTTCAAGCATCATTGAGTTGTGAAGGTAAGAATTACGCATAATTTGCTTCCTTGGAACTGGTATTTGAGAGGCCTTATTGATTTTCATTGGTGACCACATATAACTTGTAACATTTCCGTCAATGATCATTCTGATTGCAATTGTGTTAAAATAGCATCCAAAGCACAAATAGAGGGGAAAAAGATTTCATTTAGAACTCCTTCTTTATTGAGTGCCTGCTTTGTGCTATTTGGTGAAAGTGGAGCCTGGTGTGTGTGTGTGTGTGTGTGTGTGTGTGTGTGTGTGTGTTTCACAAATACCACCGAGTGCAGTGTAGCTAGAAGATATTAGCTTCCGAATACGTTTAAGCCATGAAACAGTATGTCCCTTTGTCTCCCTTTGTCAATGTTAATTAGGATAAATTGCCAGACTTCCCGGTGGTAACATGTCTAATTTAATAACCTGAGAATCTGATGCTTGAAAATATAATGAAATGAACTAAATACCATGGCCGTTTTATAATTACTAATACAAAACATATTGTAACTCATCTTTACTGATTAGGAAAGACTTTTATGAAGCACAAAATACAGTCAGATGAGAACTACAGCTCTATCTGCATAATCTAATATAATTATCAATCAGGAAATTGTTCTTGAACATAGGCTGACGGGCCAGAATTTGTTTGAAGATGAAGAACATCAGTCAACAAATCCCCTGCCAGATTTGCGTCTTCATTCTGTAAAAAACCCACAGAAATAAATGTAGTGGAAGCCTTCCTTTCTGTTTTTCTCGGAACAAGTTTCTATCATTTGACTGTTATCGGGAGCCCAAGTGATTATGCCAACAGACCTGGGATTTTACTGAGGCTTCCGTATCTTGTATATACGGCCGGAGCCAGTATTTCTTCACGGTTTAGAAAAACCAGGCTCGTTCAGTATTTTTATTTTAAAGAATTATATAGTAGTGCCTGGGTGGCTCAGTCAGTTAAGCGTCTGCCTTTGGCTCAGGTCATGATCTCAGGGTCCTGGGATGGAGCCCCACATCGGGCTCCCTGCTCAGCAGGGAGCCTGCTTCTCCCTCTCCCTCTCTGCCTCTCCCCCCAGCTCGTGTGCTCAGTCTGCTCTTTGTCTCTCTCAAATAAATAAATAAAAAATCTTAAAAAAAAAAAAATTAAAGCATTATATTGTCGACAGTGTGGAAGAATGGGACTTATTTGCACTGAATCCCAGTTTGGGTCTTCTCTAGTTGCCTGACCGCAGAGGAAGATGAAGTGTAGCAGGTGACTTACCCTCAGAGTCTCAATATCCTTATCTGAAAACACACCTACCTTTTATTATGGGGATTACATGAGATTTCACCAGGAGTCCCGTGACCCGAAGCACCGTACATATTCTTTCTTTTCTAGCTTTTCCTTTCTTTTCTACCTATTCCTCCTGAGAAGGCCGCTGTGGTGACACGTGAAGACTTAGTGTCATATGTGACTTTGAAGCAGTGGCACAATTAATTAATTATGTTTAAGTGCCTTTGGTTTTGTGGGGAGAGCCTCGCCCCACATGTGTGGGAGATGGTTGAGTGTGGTGATTCAGAGTTTGGAGGCAAATGAATTCAAACCTGGATGAGCTTGAACCCTGGTTCTGTTACATATGAGTTCTGTGAGTCTGTGGAGGCTACTTAATCTCTGGGAATCTTATTTTCCAGATCTGTAAAATGGGGATGGTAACTGTATCATTTGCTAAGGGATTACATGAAAAGGTTAAATTGCAACATGCGGAAACCTCGTATAAGAAGGGACCCGTGAATGCTTTCCTGTGTCCTAGTATTTTAGGGCTTATCATTGTATCATATATATTATAATCTTTCTGTTTCTTATAATTCACAGACGCTGATGAGGGCTTTTTTTCCTCTAAGGATTTTATTTATTTGAGAGAGAGAGAGAGAGAAAGCTTGAGCAGGGGGAGGAGCAGAGGGAGAGGGAGAAGCAGACTCCCCACTGAGCAGGGAACGCGGACACCAGGCTCAGTCCCAGGAGCCTGGGATCATCACCTGAGCCGAAGGTAGACGCTTAACCGACTGAGCCACCCAGGCGCCCCACATTCTGATGAGGTCTTTTGCTTCACTGATCTACCCCTTTATTTCTGGTGTAGGTATCTGAAATTCTTTTAAGGTAAAACAGGTTTTTCTTCCCCATTTAGCAACCAATTTGACTATGCAAATTTTGCAAGGTTAGTTTAACTAATTAGTTTGAATGGATTTGTGATTGGTGTTGGAATCAAGATTTTTTTCCTATTAGTGGTAGCAAGGAGGTTCAAAAGCAGGCAAAAACCAATAATACAGGGTCCTCCAAAGAATAAAAATGTCTCCACATAGTTTCTCTAAAATTACAAAATTAGTTTCAGGGAGTTGAAAAGAAAGAATTCCAACATTTTGCATATTTCAAAATGTATTTCCATTTTTTCCTTAGCAATGGACCAGATTCCTGTGTAATGTATCGTCCATTTATTTCATCCATTTTTTTTTTCCAGTGAACATTTGTTGAGTGTTTATAGGATACGGAGTTTTGGGTATCATCCCTGCCATCAAGATACTCATAGACAGGGGCAGGAAGCAGTGGGGACAGGTGGATGGATGGGTAACTCTGTAATATACTTTATTGGAACCGTGCTGGAGAACTGGAAAGATGTTATAAGGGCCTGAGAAGGGGCAGGAAGGGAAAAATGGAGCAGGTGATGGATCGGGATTGGTTCTCAGTCAGAGGATGCTTCTACACTCCTTGGAGGTGTTTAGAATGTATTGGGGCATTTTTGGTTGTCACGGTGGTTGGGGTGTGGTGTTAATGAGTGAGGGCCTTCAGTGTACAGGATAATCTCACACAGCAAAAACTGCTGTTTGACAAGTGTTAATGGTGTTCTGGTTGACAAATTGAGTGAAGAGGGGAAATAAAGTGAGTTGTATTTATATCCTGGGTGCACTATAGGATGGGGGAAAGATTTGCTTTGAGTTGATAGCATTTGTGAAAACGAAAGGCAATTAAAAAGCAGGATTATTCTTTTCCTGTCTATTGCTTTTTGTCAGAATGTCTTGAACTGGTTTTTCAATCTTATGTCTTCCCCAAAGCTTAACGTAATGATGCATCTTGGCTTGAACATGCCTGCTGGAGGAGCCTAGGCTTCTCAAGCCCCCGAGATCACTCTCAGAATGATGAAACCCCAGGAGAAAAAATTTCCTTTTTTTTTTTTTTTTCTTTCCAACAGACTGCCAACTTAAGAAGGGGCCAACTAAAAAACACTGACATTCTGAACCAGAAAATATCTTTTTCTTTGCTTTGATACATTTTAAAATAAAATAGATTTGCTCAGACATCCAGAGCACTTAATAGAGTTGTCCCTGGCTCTGGCCTAAACAGAAAGAAGACACCAGGAGAAGTAATTAAGTTGTGGGCGTGCAGGAGCGCAGAAGGAAAGGAAGAGGAAGAGGGGATTTGAGTCTAGGAGCCTCTGGCCCCAGCAGTGCACCTGTTGATCCCAGAGGAGACGGCCCAGTAGCAGAGGCACAGGCAAGGAGTCCCAGCATTTCAGCAGAACCAGAAACCTCATGATGATACATGCCAAGGTTCAGACTGCACTCTGTTATATCCCACAGTTTTGCAGAGGCCTCTGCAGGCCAGAGTTCGGGATGGCTGGAGGAGGTAAGACAAACGGGAAGAGGGGTGAGGAGAGGCTGGGTCAGACAGTCCCTCCCCTGACCTTTAGCAGGCATCTCTGACTATTGTATATACTGGAGTTCTGTGTAAGTTTTCATTTTTAAAATAGTGAAAAGTGTTTTCCCTTAAAAACGATCTGAAAACAGCTAGTATTGAAAAAAGCATCAAAGTGCTCATTCCTGTGTTAAAAGTTAGTCTGCTGTGCAATTTTGGTCAAGTGCCTGGACCTCTCTGTGCCACTGTTTTTTTTTCTCCTCTGGATAATGAGGGATTCAGACTTGAATTTCTAAGGACCTTTCAGCTTTAACATTCTGTGAATTATTAAATATGTTAATCAGTTTACTGCACTATTGTGAAAGAGGAGGATTTGGTACCCTAAGTACAGATTGTTTCATGGTTACTAACAGACAAACCACACAGAAGACCTAGGAGAATCTAGGTTTTTGATCTGAAAGTTATAAGAGGTGTGAAATGAAAATGAAGTTATTTATGGAAATTCACAGCTTCCTGTACTCACAGTTGCCAGTGGTTTCTTCAGGGCAGAACATCTTGACAAAGAACAAGGGCCCTAATTCACCCATTTACTCAGTGTTCTAGTTCGGGCTTTGAACTGCAATGATGAGTGGGCCAGCCTTCCACCGGGTAGATGTGTTTGAGTTTTATGGAATAACTAAAATTTTTACAGTGGGATTGTTTGAAAAGAGTCCTTTCATGTCGTGATAAATATTTTTAGTTAGATACAGGTGCATGGGGTATATACATTTATTGGTCTAAGAGTCCTTTGATCAAACCATACCGTCTGTCCGGCTAAGCTTCCAGGGCAATGCAAGGATTTGTAAGCCGTGCACAGCCTGTCTATTCTGACAGCTCTGACAATTCTGACACGTGCTTCCCATTTTCCTATCAGCATTTCAAAAATTGCGTTACTTACTTGACCTGCTTTCATTTGCGGCATCTTCTATGGCTGTAGGGTCAAGCTGTTCGGTACAGGGCAGTGCCCCAGGGTTCTGCTACCGTCTCTGCCGTGTGCCTGGGTAGGTCCCTTGGCCATTTGCCAGTCATTTAAAATGGTTTTTCAGGGTTGCTGAAGTTCGCCTGGCTCTCTGCCTGTTTTCAAATGATAGTCATCTGTTGAGAACCATCTCCATGTTAAAGAGAACCATGAAATCAAAGGGGAAGAGGAGGGCTAGCCCATCTTCATACAGTGATCACCAGTCCACACGTTAGCAGTTTACTTAAGCCTCCCAACAACCCCACAAGGAAGGTATAATTATTACTACCATCATCATCATCTCCTAATTATAGTTGAGGAAATGGAAGCTCAGAGATGTAGAATCACTTATCCAAAGTTTCTCAAGCCGATGTTGCTTGCTTTGTAAACTTCCTTAGCTAACTACCCCTTGGTGTCTGTAGAAATTATAAAGACCTGGCCGTAGAGTCCTCAGTCACGCGTGCGCTTTAGTAGTCTAATATCCCAGATTTCTGTACTAATTTAAATGTAAAAGTATATCGCTTTTATTAGATGAATTCACACTCGTGTCTGATCAAAGGTCATGGGCACCAGGTGAAGTTTGCCTGTTATCTTGTAAGAGCTTTTGGGTTGGGGCTGGCATTTTTGTGGTCTGTTGCTAAGGCATCTGGCCTCATGGTGTGTCCACGTGCAGTGCAGCCCGGCCCATAACCCCCGTAACTACCAAACGCATGGACTTCGTGTCTCTCAATTCTCTTCTGTGAGCCTACGGCAGAGAATACTCCAGCCAGTCCCTTTCCTTTGTCTTACCAAAGCAGCTTGGAAGCCTGAAGTCTTTGTTTCTTTCTGCGCATGCTTGCAGACCAACAGGGAGAGAAAAGGCTCCACTAGACATTGTTTTTCAGCCTTGCTAACAAGAAAAGAGAATGGAGAGGTGGGGTCAGGTGATGTCGAGTCAGGGCTGGCTGCTTTGATTCTCCAGCACAATTACTCCTCTGCAAACACCCTAAGTACTTAGCACTGCAGGGACTCAGAATGCTCCGCAGTTCTGGGAGTTGCTGGCACACACAGGGACCCAGTCAAACAGCACAGCACAACAGTGCCGCGGCCAGCGCGTGCCAAGTTCACCGGTCCTCTCCAAGGAGCTTTGTCACAAGTTTTCCCAATTTTGACCTCACCACATCTTAGGAACAGCCGAGAGTCTAATCCAAAGTAGGTGAGGATGTAAGTCATAAATGGATGATTTCCACTGTGTATCTGCCCACTACCTCCTCGGTGCACGTCTGTACTTCAGTGTATGCTGATTTATTGCCCCCCCAACTTTTTCATGTTGTTTGATCTTTATTTACATTTCATGTATGTGCAGATTGTCTCTTGAGGTTTTTTGTTTGTTCGTTTTTAAGATTTCGTTGATTTATTTGACAGAGTGAGAGAGCACAAGCAGGGGGAGCAGTAAGGGGAGAGGGAGAAGCAGGCTCCTCGCTGAGCAGGGAGCCCGATGTGGGGCTCGATCCCAGGACTCTGGGATCATGACCTGAGCCAAAGACAGACGCCTACCCATCTGAGCACCCAGGCGCCCCGTGTCTCTTGAAGCTTTCGAGAGCACTGAATTATATTCATTTTTCCACATAAAGGGGTTTTCCCCCTTCAGTGTAGAAGTACTGCAAAGTCATTATGTGAAGAAAAAAAAGGAAACTGTGTAAGGGTGGAAAGCAGAAAACCCAAAACTGTCCTGTAAGACAGTCATCCCTGATACTTTGTGTTTCTAAATTTCTTTGTTCCAAGTATTTTTTTTTACCTCTTTGTTTTTGCTATGTATGTAAAATGGTACTGAGTGTCATTCTGAGTAAATCTATGGTATTTGCATTAAGAAATTCTTAAAAAAATTTTAATTTAAATCCAATTAGCCAACATATAATGATTAACCATCACTCATTTCAGATGTAGTGTTCAGTGATTTATCAGTTGCATGTAACACCCAGTGCTCATCACATCACATGCGCCCTTAATTCTACCATAATTTTCTGCTATTAAACTAAGGAAGGGAAGGATTCTTAATAGTTTTGAGTCTGCAGATCTATACCGAATAGTCGAGTTCATAATGATGGTGTGGGAGAAGCTCCAGCCAATGGTGAGCATAGCGCAGTTACCCCCAGACAGGGGGCCTTAACCTTTGAGCTGTACCAGTGCCCTCTGAAGTTTCCTACTGTGTGAGACATTATAACTTTTCTGGGCAGGGAGCTGGGGTGGTTCTGTGGGTGTCAAGACAGCAGCTCTTTACCAGCCTGTAAATCCACACCAGAAGACTGGCTAAAAATCAGTTCTGGCTTTCCTTACAGAGTCAGGGCCAGGACAAGGGCACCTGCTGTAACAATGATAATTCTGGGAAATGCTAACCAGTTTAATGACAAGTGTCAAAAATAGGGGGAAAAGGAGAAGAAAGAAAATATAGTCATGATTTAATTGTCTATCTAGAAACATTTAAGGAGAATCAATGGAAAAATTCTGATTATCAAGAGTTAAGTGACCCAATTCAAGATAAATACACAAAAATAATCTGCATTACCCCAGATGAGAGGAGAAACGATTGGGCCTGTAATGGAATAGAGTCTGTGTAAATAGTTGCCCTAAATATAAAATCTCAGGAAATAACCTTAAAAAATGCCTAGGGATCTATAGAAAGAAACTTGAAAGGTTTACTGAGAGCTGTGTAAACTTGGGTAAAGGAAGGCACATTCCATGTTTCACACTGGAAAAATCCATCATTATTAATGCTTATGTTAAAATTTACTCCAAACTGTAATTAACAGATTGATCATTGGGAGAGAGATGATATTCCAGAAACAAGCCTAAGTATCTGGTTTCATGAACATGAGTATTATGGGATGTGATTGTGCAAGGGAATATATATGGAGGTTAAGATAATACCAGGTGGAGTCTGACAGGCATGGACTGAAATCCCAAATCTGCTCATTTTTGGGGTAGCTCTTGTTTTCCCCAGAGCTGTAATATGAGGACAATAACTTTTATTACCTGAGGATTAAGTGGTAAATAATATGCAGGCAATATATGGTAATGTTAATTAATACTATTTCATCTTCCAAGATTTGGAAAATTGGCATCCTGATTCTTTTCCTAACATATTATCCTTAAGATTTTAAAATGTATTCTTAAATCTGTATTTGTATAATTATTTTTTTAAAAGATTTATTTGACACAGAGAGAGAGAGAGAGAAAGTGCATAAACAGGGGAAGCAGCAAAGAGAGAGGGAGAAGAAGGCTGTCCTCTGATCAGGAAGCCTGATGCAGGTCTAGATCCCAGGACCCTGGGATCATGACCGGAGCCGAAGGCAGACACTTAACTGACTGAGTCACCCAAGAGCCCCCGTATTTGTGTGATTATTAAAGGTAAAGAAAATATAATAAAGTTTGACTTCTTTGGAATATAAGGAAATTAATATATTATTTTTCCTGTCTCCACAATTCATCCTTTCGCTGGTTATCATGAACTCGATCTGTGTTCTGAGAGCATCTTAGAAATGAGTTATGTATTTTCATGATTCACTTATATGCAATGTTATATGTTAGCGATCCTTGGTTATAGTAGTGATTGTCTATTGTAGAAAGTTTGAAAAACGCAAAAACATATGAAGAAGAAACAGAAAATGACTCATCATTCCATCACTTGAAAATAATCATTATTAATATTCTCATGTCTTTCCTTTTGGGATTTTTTTCCCCACTTAGCTGTGCTTTTGGGTTTCAGAATTAATAAATACATTTAATCTCATTTCAATAAAAAATCTCAGTGGAACTTACTGGAAGGTTCAATTTAGCTTAACAAAATGATTCTGCAATTTATATGGAAGAATTAATAATTAGAATAATGTGGAAAAAAAAGTTTAAAAATATTTAAGGGAGACTCTCTCCTGTCAGGTATAAAGCTACTGCAGAATTCCCCAAATTAAAGTTGTGTTGTACTGGTACAAGATTGGATAGTAGATTTGTGGTATCATAGATATCCCAGAAACAGAATTTAGTGTTTGGAAGAATTTAGTATATGATGAGAATTACCATCATTATCAGTGGGAGGAAACATTATATAGCACATATTTTGCTGGAATAATAAATTAGAGCCTCACCTCCTATGATTAAACAAAACAACTTTCAAACTAATCTAAGGTTAAACATTCTACAGTTTTTAAGTCAGGTGCTACCGTGTTTATAATTTTAACGCAGGCTTTCTTTAACTTACCCTGTGCCCTTCTAATAATAGTCTGCTTTATTTTAAAAAGGCAATGTCTTCTTTTATCTTATTGAACTTGAATTATACAATTATTTTTTTTCTTGCAGTAAAACTGTTTTACAAAAGTGGCTTTTATTTGAGAGCATCACCATTATTTACCATGCTTTTTTTGTGTTTCAGAGTAATTTCATAGACCCAGGACAACCTTATCCTTACAGAGAGTAGTAATTATTTTGTTGTAGCAGAGTGAGATTTTGTGCTTTGTAGGCGGTGTTTCGGATCTTGTAAGGAGAATTCAGAAGCACTTTTTATGGCACACATAAGTGCCCATTCTGACTTGTGTCTGACTTATTTTGCTCCATTTCTCTGACTCTGCACGTTGTACGAAGTTCCTTTCATTTTATGAGTCATTCTAATATGGAGAGGATTCTGTGAGTTTGGATTTCTGTGGCTCCCCAAATTAGGACTTTGATTTCTGTAGCTCATATAATTTTTTCACCAAGTAACAATCGGAAATGCATGCAAAGTTGCATTTAATTACCCTCTAGCATTTTAATTGTTGAAGGTCGAGGGATTACTCCAGGATCACCCCAGAACTCCGTGGCTGAATAATGGCCCCATCCAGAATGCTGTGTTCACTTTGGACCATGTAACTTGCCATAATAGAGTAACTCTCTCATGAACCTCAACATTTGTTGATCAGAACAGTTTCCATATTTGGCTTGTGATACGCTGAGTATATTCAGTGATTGTGCAATGTTAGAGAGTTCCAGAAAGAATTCTCTAGGTAAAAGTCATTGTGACTTACGATAAATAAGAATGCCAGATGACATGATGTGATGAACACTGGGTGTTATATACCACTAATGAATTACTGAACTCTACGTCTGAAACTAATGATGCTCTATATGTTGGCTAATTGAATTTAAATAAATAAATTTAAAAAAAAGAATGTCAGGTGGCTTCCAGGGGAATGTAAAGGAAGTTGATGCAGTTAGCATTAAAACTCATGAAGGAGTCATCAAATAGTAAACACCAATAATAATGTCAATACACTGAAATTTCAAGCTTTTCCTGTTATGTGGACCCCCCATTTTTTTTGTATCCCCATTTTTTGAAAAAATAAAGCTTGTAGCAAAGTTATTGTTTGCTTTCCCTCTTTTCCTTGGAGTTACGAGGAGGGTTCAGTTTCCCTGTTTTTCTTGGAGTTGCTAGGAGGGTTCAGTTGCTAGTGAAAATGCCTTTGTCTGTTTTTAAACTGTGTGAGAATGTGCTTTGGAGAGATGAGTTGTTTTTTTTTTTTTTCCTTCTTCAAATACTCTTGTAATCATCTTTATTGATGTGCTAATCTTCTGTGTTTCTAACACCTTTATAAGAATGGTCATATTACAGGAGTGTTCAGCCTTAGACCAGAGGAGAGAAGAGTTATACCACGCTTCCAGGTTTTTCTTATTAGCTATTGAGAAAAATTGGTGATTGTATTTGACTTAATGGACTTGGTGTATTTATTTGAACAATACGAGGTGTTGAGTGAAGTTTCTTTTTTAAGGAAATAAAATGCATCATAGCATTGTATCACCAGTGTGCACTCCTGACCGTTTTTTAAGATAGGAATTTAAATCCATTTGTTACCAAAGGTCTGATTTCAGAGTTCCATAATGTTAGAGATTTATTTAGCCTGAAAACCTATAGCAGCCCATTCATATATTCTGAGATGGAAAGTAGGTCAAGGAAATTTTTGTCATGTAATGTCTAATAGGGAAGAATTAATTAAGGTGGCTGTTGGTTTGTTAGTCTGCGAGAATGTGTGAATTTCCATGTTTCATGTTCCTAATTCCAAGTTGGGGTGGATGGGACCAGAATAATTTTGATAAACATTCTCTTGAAATGAGAAGGAACTTTTCAGTTTGACTCTTCCATTTCAGCTAGCATGTTGTGGCTATTGAATATCTGAGATGCCCCATAAATTTATATTTGAAAGACTGCCATTGGATAAAGTTTTCTGAAGCCTTTGACACTCATGAAGCAATATTGTTTGAATATCTGTGTGGTTCCCTCCAGATTTGTGCAAATCCCATAAGCAGAGGAAACAAGCTCTATCCTTGCTCTACAGAGAGAAGACCAGTTTTAGGGAGAATTGCCTTACCCAGAGTTACTCAGCCCAGTGGCACAGCTAAGGGTATAATTGTTCATACAGTTACATGATGAAAGTCATGCTGGGGTTTTTCCTATCACTAATTTCTACCCCAATAGTTAGCTTACGAGTTAGCAGTCAGTCTAATGTGGTTGGCATAGACTGAAAATCCAAGACTCACCATTTGGGTGTTTTGAGCTCTTTTGGCCTATACACAAGATCTTATAAATAACAAACGGTACAAGTGTCACACATTGGGTCAAATATTACCCTTCCCACACCAGTTGTAGCTGATGATTCATCCCTTATGTAGAGCCACCAATAACACTCCAAATATAACCTCAGAAAATTTTGAATCACAATTTTTTTTTTTTTTATGACATCGAATCAAAGTGAGGCAGAGAGTGGGAGCACAGAGCATTGTGTGGTTAGAGCTGAGCCCGCTGGGTGGAGAACCTGGGATTCAGAGAGCAAGTCCAGGAGGTATGCCGGGCTCCTATACGGACCCCTTTTCAGAAAACCGCCTTCTTCCTCTCTTTCCATGTCTTTATCAACTGTTTATATTTCCATTCAGGACTGATCCCATCCAACCCGCATCTTGAGATACGTAATCAACATTAGCTAGTCATCTGAAATGACTGTCTGGAGATGTCACAGGACTGAGTACCTGTGCTGGCTGATTCTGTGTGTCGGTCTGCTTAGAGGTAGGCACCAGTCGTTTGGCCACACCTTGTCTAGATGTTGCTGTGAATGCAGTTTTTAGATGTGAATAGCATTTAAAATTAGTTGACTTTAAGTAAAACAGGTTACCCTTTATGGTGTGAATGAGCCTCATGCAATCAGTGGAAGCCCTTAGGAACAAAGACTGAGGTCACCCTAAGAAAGAAAGAAGGAATTCTGCCTCCACCCAGCCTTTGGACTTCAGACTGCAGCATCAGATTTTTCCTGGGTTTCCAGCTCCCCAGCTGGTCCTACACATTTAGGGCCTGCCAGCCCCCAGAATTGTGTGAACCAGTTCCTTAACATCTCACCCTCTATTGGTTCTCTTTCTCTGGTGGAACACTGACAGTTATAGCACCCAAGAATTTTCCTTGTGTTAACAAAATACATTTTATTCGAGTATGCGTTACCTACTAGACGTTATGCTAGATCTTATTCAAATTAACAATAACCCTATGGAGCGGTATTATTATCTTCACTTTAGAAGTAGAGAAACCAAAGCTCAGAGAATCTCAGCAACATGGCTAGTTTCCCACACAGTCAGTTGGCATCTTGGAAGGCATTTTGAAATTTTAAATCAAGCCTTTTGTTTTGTTTTGTTTTGTTTTGTTTAAAATTCAATCCTCTTTGCAGAGGAATGGCTACTGCTTGGCTATCTGTCAGGTAATTGCTTAGATCAGTGGGAAAGCAACCTTACCTTTTCTCCCCTAGTTTAATTGTGGATAATAGCCTAGTTACTAGGGCAGTGAATTTAATGGAATTCAGAAGCGGCTACCTAACTTTTATTCCATTTAGATCTCCTTCCAAACTTGTAATTGTCCAAGGGAATCTCAAGTGGAACAGCCCTCAGGACGGGAGAAGCCAGGTCCAGCAGTGAGAAGCAGCAGTCACTGTAAATGTTGGTTCGGTTTCCTGCTGGGATAGGTCTCAGGTGTGAGAGTTTGGGTGCCCATATTCCACCTGACCCCAAGAGACATGCTTTGATCAGCTTTATAAACCAAGGGTAACTGGCCAGCTTGAGTTTCCTAGGAGTTAGGCTCCTTTCAGTTGGGCTCAGTTAGTGTCTTCTCTATAGGTAGTTCAATCAGCCAGTGCAGATGTCCCACCTCTGAAACTCTTCACACTCTGCTCTGATCTCCTGTAATTTACCTGTTTAATTTGACGGGTAAAGTAGCACCCGGATAGGATGAAGCCTTTGTAGATTCTGTTAATTTAAAAATAATTTTTTATTGTGTTAAAATATACATAAGATAAAATTTACCATTTAAAACACATTTTAAAAAGATTTTATTTATTTATTTATTTATTTGAGAGAGAGAGCAAGCATGAGTGGTGGGGGGAGGAGTAGAGGGAGAAGCAGACTCCCCGCTGAGCAGGGAGCCCAAGGCAGGGCTTGATCCCAGGACCCTGAGATCATGACCTGAGCTGAAGACAGAGGCTGAACCGACTGAGCCACCCGGGTGCCCCCCCATTTAAAATATTTTTAAGTATACAGTTGGGTGACATTAAATACAATCACAATGTGTGCAATCATCACCACCATCCATCTCCAGCAGTTTTTCATTATCCCAAACAGAAACTCTGTGCCCATTAAATAACTCTTCACTCTTCGCTCACCTCATCCCTGATAACCGCTCTCCTACTTTCTGTCTCAGTGAATTTGTTATTCTAGCTCTCTCTTATAAGTGAAATCGTGCAATACACGTCTGTGTCTGGCTTATTTCACTTAGCCTACTGTTTTCAAGTTTCGTCCATGTTGTAGAAGGCGTCAGATTTTTCTTTTTTTAACCTACCCTGGCCCCACCTCTCTGCATGTATCAGAATTTTATTTCTCGTAAGTCCCTGCTTTAAATTCTTTGCGCTAAATATCTAGAAGGGAATTGCTGGTTTGTATTATAATTCAGTGTTTAACTTTTAGAGGAACCACGAAACTTTTCCATGGTGACTGCACCATTTTACATTCCCATCAGTAATGCACAGAGTTCCATTTTGTCTACACCCTCACCAACACTTTTTTTTTTTCCCTATTTGTTTGTTTGTTTTTATAGTAGCCATCCTGATGGGCGTGAGATGGTATCTCCCTGTGATTTTGATTTGCATTTCTCTAATGGCTAAGTGATGTTGAATATCTTTTCATGTGCTTCTTGACAATTTGTATACCTTCTTTGGAGAAATGTCTGTTCAAGTCCTTTGCCCTTTTTGAATTGAGCTGTTTTGCTGTTGTTGTGGACAAGTTATAGAAATTCTGTATAGGGGCGCCTGGGTGGCACAGCGGTTGAGCGTCTGCCTTCGGCTCAGGGCGTGATCCCGGCATTATGGGATCGAGCCCCACATCAGGCTCCTCCGCTATGAGCCTGCTTCTTCCTCTCCCACTCCCCCTGCTTGTGTTCCCTCTCTCGCTGGCTGTCTCTATCTCTGTCAAATAAATAAATAAAATCTTAAAAAAAAAAAAGAAATTCTGTATAGATTCTGGATATTAATCCTTTATCACATATATGCTTTGAAAATATTTTCTTCCATTCTTTGGGCTGTCCTTTCACTCTCTTGATGTTGTCCTTTGATGCCCCAAAAGTTTTTAATTTTAATGAAGTCAAATTTATCTATTTTGTTGTTGTTGTTTCCTTTGCTTTTGGTGTCATTTGTTCTTTTTTATTTAAAGAATGATCTCATATAACTATCCTCTCTCCACATTGTAGATCTGTTAGCTTCCTGGACGTCTCATCCAAAATGTGTTCTACGCCTCCCTGAAAAACCAAATTTGTGCTTCATGAGCCAAAAGAGTATGGCATAGTACAGTGATTAGAACATGACTCTGAAGTTAGACTGTCTGGGTCTGAAATCTGTTCAGCCACCCTCTTGTGTGATCCTGGACAGATTCATTCATATTTCTGTGCCTCACTTTCATCATCTATAAATTTGAGTTATAACAGTACCTTATTTATAGGGTTGTTGTGAGGATTCAATGAGGCAATAACATTAGTGTCTAGAATATTGTCTCTCCAATTGTATGAATCAATGTATATTGGCTGTTAATATTGCACCTTAGAAAGCAAGTGGAATTAGGGACAACTGGTTTAAAATAGACTACTAATATATTCTTTATAACCTCATGGAGAAACCTGTCAAGAGTTATATATTTTTTTCCGGATTTTTTTATTGCTCTTTCTTCTATCTTTGACCCTTTGTACCAGAGCTAGCTTACTCACTTAACTTCAATAAAAACTTTGTCTATAGATGTTTACATAGAGCTTAAAACTCAATACCCCTAAAAAAATTGGAATGAGTAGGCACAGATCTCCCGACACAGAAAATAATAATTCCTTATGCTGTAAAACTGGGAAAAGTTTGACCATTTCTTCTCTTATTTTTAACTTGATCTTAAAGATGTCAGACAATTTTCAGATCACATTTCTTTAGATAGAGAAGTGAAATATAAGAGATAGGATTTTATTGCCACAAATTAGGATTGAACTCAATTGACAGCTCGTTCTGCTAGATAACTAATTACTGTCAGAACACACGATGGCCCACAAATCAACTCCCTCTCAACCAAAATCATTATTTTTTAACAGATGTTTTAATGATGTTTAATTGGTATATATCTCGTTACTACACAAAAGGTCAACTCAAGGTGTTGCCTGGGGTTAATTTTGCAACTAATTCATCTTAGAGGGTTCACCAGGAGGTTACATTGCTTAAAACTGATAATGCCAATTTTGAAAATTTTCCAGGAAAAAATTATCATAGCCGTGCTCTTTCTGAAAGAAGCATGGGCAGCCATTCTTTCTCCCTGTTTTGTTGGCTCTATTCACTTGTCCTCCTTCAGCTCCTTTGGCTCCTCTCTTGTGAAGGTGGGCTGTCTTATTCTTTGGACAAGGATCTTGTTTGGACGCCTCAGTTTTTTTTTTTTTTTTTTTTTTTTATGTCAAGACATGTAACTTTTTGTTTTTTGGGCAACAGCGAACGTGGGCACGCTAGTCTCTTAAGAGAGACTTTAACACAACCATCTGCTGCCCAGAGTTTGTGCAACTCAACAATGTAAATTAATATGCAGGGAGGTAGATGTCCCAAACAATTAAGCTAATCCCTTCCCCTAGATGGGCTGAACTCTACCTTGGATAAAACTAGGCTATCTGTGACTGAAGAGCGATGTTTTGATCGCTGGTAGAATAGCTTCTAGTTTAATTACACTTTTTCCTGAAATTCTCAACTTCAACCAAACGTTGTTAAGTAGCAGCTATATGAAACTCAATCTGGTATATTTTATTGGCACGTTGAGAGCGTTGTCTGTCACATCACTGTATGTTTTTATGGAAATTCAGGGGAGGGATTTATTTGGGTATCTCTGACTTCCATGAGTAATTGATACATACTTATATTCTGGATACTGTGGGCCACTATCTGGTTGTGTTCATCTCTTTATGTAACGACCTGTTAATCAAATTGGAAGGTCTGAGACAGATGGACAGCCCATTTCTAGCAAATATGTAAGATTGTGGGCTGTATGTCTGTGTACTCCTTCTACCTTTAAGTGGAGAGGTGGAATAGCCTATCGATGAAGAGGATAGTCTCTGAAACTGAACGGCTTTGGTTCAATTCCTGGTGTCCATAGTAACCAACTTTGTGACCTTGGATAAATTAATTTCTCTGTTTTCATAACTTCCAGTTTCCTTATCTGTAGAAAGGAGATAATAGTAGTATCTTTCTCATTGATTTGTTGTAAGAATTCAATGAGTATCACATAGGGTGCCTGGTGGTTCAGTCGCTTAAGCATCCGCCTTTGGCTCAGGTCATGATCTCAGGGTCCCAAGATCAAGCCCCACATGCGGCTTCCCGCTCGGTGGGGAGCCTGCTTCTCCCTCTCCCTCTGCCACTTCCCCAGCTTGTGCTCTCTTGAGCTCTCTCTCTTGAGCTCTAGCTCTCAAATAAATAAATAAAATCTTTTAAAAAAATGAGTATCACATATAAAGCAGCTAGAACAGCTTGTGATGCATAAGATTTTTCCATACATAAGTTTCATATTATTTTTACTTTCTCACCATTGTTTTCAACTCTTTTTTGTTTTTATTTTATTTTATCACATTATACACACACACACACACACACACAATCATTATTATTAGAATAGCACTACTTCTGGGAACTCTTTGGTGTAGGTGTCAGAATCACATCTTAAACCTCAGTAAGTAAAAAAAGACTAATGTAACAAAACTTCAAGAATGAACCTGCTTTAAGCATAGCAAGATCCAGGAGCTCAAATAATATTATTGCTTCTCACATTTGATTAATCCTGGTCTATTTTAAATAGCATCAAAATCACTTCTTGCCCTTTTATCACAGTTACTCTATCCTGTGGGTTTATATAGAGGCAAATTGAATTAAAACAGCTTGACCCCACCATCTTTAACCAGAAGTTCCTCATTAAAAACCACATGAAGGGAAAAGAACAAACTAATAAAATCTATTTCTACTAAAGATTTCTTCAGGACATTCAGAACCTTTGGAATGAGATAGTTAAATATACCAGTATCTTCAAGTTTTTACTCTTCTAATGAATATTACTTTTATTGGTACACAAATTTGTTTTCCCAAAACCGTAAGCATTATTTTACCTCTACCATCGGAGAGTTTTCCAGCCTCATAATTTGAAAATTCCTTAACAGCCCAACCTGTGTTTCCAAAGAGAATAATGCTCCGCAGTCAGCAGAGTTCACATACATAACCATCAAGTCATGTTTGTAGTTAACAGTCATCTGACCACTACATCCATGACCTGAAGACATATAGGCAAGCGCCAAGATCACTAAATTTCTTCTGTGCCAACTCCGATCAGTTAGTGATGCCTGCTTGGCACTGTGTTGAGAAGGATCTGTGACAATACCCGGCCAGGTGGGGAGGAGTGCCCTGGTGGATTAGTGTACCCTGCCTTGAACCAGGAATCTGTCATCTCTTTGTCATCTCTCTTGTACACCATCGGTTCGAAGGAGCTACTGAGTATTCTTGAGCCTGTGGAGTTCTTATATCCCTACGTAAAATAATTCCAAGATGTTCATAATCTGTGTTACATGTAAAAATCTGAAAAGTTAGAAATGCTGCAGTCTTCTTGATAAAATTATTAGTAATTAGAATTGCCACTTAGAAATTCTACTTTAATGCAACTGTTACTATTAAAATGTATTCTCTTCGCTTTCCTATTTAGAAAACAGTTGAGTAAAAAATGATTGCTTTATTCAAAACAATTCAAAATAGAAAGTCATTAGGTTTCCCAGATGATTAGAACTTGACATATATGGATATTAAAAAGAGGTTTGGGTAGAGGCAAATAATTACCTCTTTTGAAGACAATTATTAAAAACCAATTTATAACTGGCTTTCAAAACACTGCTTTCAAAATTACATTCTATCTGTAGATACAGATTGGGTATTCTGATGCAGTTTTAATGAAAATATCAGATAAGATAAACATGGCTATTTCAAAAATTTACATTTTAGGTTATATTCCAAACTAATATGCTTTGACTTTATAAAAATAGTGATGGCCACAGATCCTTAATTTTTAAGGATAATACCACGTATAGATACTTTCATCTAAATTTCCATAATTATTATCAAACTTGCTTTTTCCCCCCAAATATTTGAAAATGAAAATCTTATATTGTGAGTGAACATCCATATACCCGAAGTCTAGATTCCATCGTTAACATTTTCTTATGCTTGTTCTCTCATATCCATTTATTAATCCGTTCCTCTCTCCATTGATAAATCCACCTTTTTGTTTTTTGCACATTTTAAAATCAGCTGTATGCATCAGTCCATTTCAGCATTAAATACGTCAGCACGCATACCACAGAGTTTCATATTTGTTTACTGTTTTTTTTTTCTTTTGGTAAAATTTACATGAAACAGAACGAATACATCTTATGCGTACCATTTGTTGAATTCTGACAAATAAATGCTTTCGTCCATGTAACCCAAACCCTGTCAAAATGGAGAACATGACGGTCACCCAAGGAATTTCTCAGTCTTGCACTGCTCCTGCCCACCTCCCCCTCAGAGCCAACCACTATTCTGGTACTTTTCCCCTTGAATTCAAGTTTTGCCTGTCTTCGTGTAGAATTGCAGAGTATGTACTCTTCTGTGTAAAGTTTGTATCACTCAACATTATAGTTTTGAGATTTATCCATGGTGTTTTGAGTATTAGTACTTTGTCCTTACTTAGTTGGGTTGTAGTCCATTATATTAATATACCTCAGTTTGTTGATACATTTTTATTGATGGACACATGGGCTCTTGCAAGTTTCTGGCTATTATAAATAAAGCTGCTGTAAAGACTCGTACATAAAATATCTTTCTAATGGACATATATTTTCAGTTCTCGTGCAGAAATACCTAGGATTGGAAATTATGGGTCAGAAAGTAGAGATATGTTGAGTTTTTAAAGAAAAGTTTCTGTTTATCTCAGTGATTCTGAAAAAATGGATAATATTCTAGGGTTCGATAAATTAGCTAATGCCTAAAAATACAAAAAACAAATATTCCTTGTTCTATATCTCACAGTGAACAACTAATCAGTCTGCTGTCATTATTTTAAGATATGCTCATGCATTTTGCTGATGCCATAAATTAACACATTAACTCCAATTGTTCTTAATGAAAGCCAAAATAAGACTCTGTCTTTCTCAGAGCTTAATGAAGGTATTTAATTCTGGAATGGAGTAATTGTGTCTTTTCCCAATCAGCAGAAAAGAAATGAATATAATTTTCTTAAAATTTTGTTATTTGCGACTATTTCTCTGTGGTGTTGAGAGATAACAAAAGAAATTTCCAGAAGTATATATTAATAGGGAAATCTTGAAGCATCCAGTTATGCCTCATCCAAGCATACCGGTGCTTTCATAGGCGTGTTTTTTCATGGTTATGATTTTTTTAGCCTTTTTAAATTATTGAAGTGTATGTATATGAAGTGTATGTATTCACATACAGTGTTATATTAGTTTCAAGTGTACAGTATGATTCAAAAATTCTATACATTACTCAGTGCGCATCACGATAGTGTATTCTTAATCCCCTGTTTTACCCATCCTCCCACCCACCTTCCTTCTGGAAACCGCTAGTTTGTTCTCTGTATTTAAGAGTCTTTTTTTTTTTTTTTTTTTTTTTTTGCTTATTTGTCTCTTTTTTCTTTTCTTTTTAAAAATCTCATATATGAGTGAAATTATATGGTATTTGTCTTTCTCTGCCTGACTTATTTTACTCAACTTCTTACTCTCTAGGTCCATCCATGTTGTTGCAAACGTCAGGATCTCATTCTTTTTTATGGATGAATAATTTCTGTTATAAATATATGTAATACACACACACACCACATCTTTCTTTTTATTCATCTATCAATGGACAAGGGTTGCTTCCGTATTTGGGCTGTTGTAAATAGTGCTGCAATAAATATAGGGGTGCATGTGTCTTTTTGAATTAGTCTTTTTGTATTCTTATATAAATACTCAGCAGTGAAATTACTGAATCATATGGTAATTCTGTTTTTGATATTTTTAGGAACGTCCATCCTGTTTCACACAGTGGATGCAACAATTTGCATTCCCACCAACAGTGCGTGAGGGTTCCCTTTTTCTCCACATCCTCACCAACACTTGTTATTTCTTGTCATTTCTATTCTTGGCATTCTGACAGGTGTAAGGTGATATTTCATGGTGGTCCTGATTTGCATTTCCCTGATGATGAATGACGTTGAGTATCTTTTCGTGTATCTGTTGGCCATCTGTATGTGTTCTTTGGGAAAAATGTCTATTCCAGTCATCTGGCCATTTTTAATTGGATTTGTGATTTTTTTGGTGTTGAATTATATAAGTTCTTTACATATTTTGGCTATTAACCCCTTTTCAGATATATCATTGCAAATATCTTCTCCCATTCAGTAGGTTGTTCTATTGATGGTTTCCTTCGCTGTACAAAAGCTTTTTATTTTGGTGTAGTCCCAATAGTTCATTTTTGCTTTTGTTTCCTTTACCAAAGGAGACATATCTAGAAAAATGTTGCTATGTCCAATGTCAGAGACATTACTGCCTGTGCTGTCTTGTATCAGTTTTATGGTTTCAGGTCTCACATGTAGGTCTTTAATCCATTTTGAGTTTATTTTTGTACATGGTGTAAGAAAGTGGTCCAGTGTCATTCTTTTGCATGTAGCCGTCCAGTTTTCCCAACACCATTTGTAAAAGAGACTGTCATTTTCCCCCATTGTATATTCTTGCCTCCTTTGTCATAGGTTAATTGACCATATAATCATGGGTTTATTTCTGGATTCTCTCCTCTGTTCCATTGATCTATGTGTCTGCTTTTGTGCCAGGATATATGTTGAGTTTTATAAGAAACTGCCAGACCTTTTCTGTAGTGATTATACTGTTTTGGATTTCAGCCAATGATGCATGAGAGTTCCAGTGCTTGACATGCTCGCCACTAGTGTTATCAGTCTTCTTAATTTCAGCTGTTCTGGCAGATTTGGGTAGTATTTCCTTGGAGTTCTAATTTAATTCTTCTGATGACTACTAATGTTGAGAACTTTTTCAGGGGCTTATTTGCGGTGAATATTTTCTTTTGTGAAGTATCATTTTAAGTCTTTTGGCTATTTTGAGGGGAGGGTTATTTGTCTGTTTATGTTTGAATTGTGGGAGCATTTTATAAATCCTAGATATGATTATATTCCCATTTGTGTGTTCTGAGGGTATTTTCTTCTAGGCTGTGGCTTGCCTACTCACATTTTTAAGCCATTAAGTATGATGTTTGCGGAGGTTTTCTTGTAGGTCCCCTTTCTCAGATTGAGAGATTTCCTTCCTATTCCTCATTTTCTGAGTCTTTATAATCAGTGATTATTAAATCATGTCACGCATGTTTTCTTTGTTAATTGAAACTTTATAGTGTTCATGTGGGAATTGCAATGATTGAGTTTTGAATGTTAAATTGACCTCACATTCCTGAGAAACCTTACTTGGTCATGATATATCATCTCTTTTATATAGTACTGATGCAGTTTGCTTTTATTTGCTTAAGGAATTTCGTGCCTGGGGGTGTCTGGCCGGCTCAGTAGGTTAAGTGACCTACTCTTGATTTTGGCTCAGGTCATGATCTCAGGGTCGTTATACTGAGACCCGCGTCAGGCTGTGTGCTGGGCTTGGATCCTGCTTAAGATACTCTTTCCCTCTGCCCCTTTCCCTCTCTCTCTCTCTCTCCCAATCAAAAAGAAAAAAAAAAAAAAAAA
>NW_024426008.1:21546187-21585492 GCF_017311325.1 Ursus maritimus | reverse complement strand
AATAAAAAAAAAAAAAAAAAAAAAAAAGGAAGAAATATTGTGTCTGTTTCATGAAGGAAGTTGGTATGTAATTTTCTATTTTTGTTGCTGCTTTGTCAGAAGTTATCCTGAGTAAATATTACAGTTATGTCAGCCTCAAAAATGACTTAGGAAGTGTTCTCTTCTCTATATTATTAAGCAGTTTTATGAGATTGGTGTTACTTTTTCTTTTAATGTTCGTCATCCAATTTACCAGGAAAACTGAGCACGTAAAAAGTTCTTTTTAGTCAAGTTTTTGATAACATATTAAAGTTTGTTATTTATATAGGGCTTTCAGATTTTTTATTTACTCTTGTGTCAGATTTGGTAAGTTGTCTTTTTAAAAATATTTATCCATTTCATCTAAATATTGAATTTAGAGCTTTAAAAAATAGATATATTATTGTTTTTGATTTCTCCTGTGATTCTATATGGGCAGAGAACATACTCAATATGATTTTATACTTTTTAGAATATTTAAGACTTCACTTACGGCCCATGATATTATCTGTCTTGGAGACTACACTTCATATTCTTGAAAAGCATATGCATTCAGCAGTTTGGGGGTGATTGTTCTATAAATATCAGTTCTGTCAAGGTGGTCTGTAGTGTTGTTCGAATTATGTATGTATGTTTAATTTTTTGATCTATTTCTGTCAATTTTTGCTTTGTGTATGTGGAAATTCTATTACTAGGCATATACACTTTTATGATTATGTGTCTTCCTGGTGCAATGACCCTATTACATTATCAGTTGACTCTTTTGATCTCTGGTAATATCTTTTTTCTTGAAAGATACTCTATCTGATATCAGATAGTACACCTCCATCCAGCCTTATGCTCACTGACTGCATGTATATACAAATACATTTATATACATGTATATAAATTTATCCCAACATATCTGTATCTTTATATTTAAAGTGTTTTAAACATCATGTAGTTGGGTTTTGGTTTTTAATCAATTCAGATAATCTCTATCTTTTAATTAGTGCTTAATGCATTAATGCTTAGTGGGATCATTAATATGGTTGGATTTAGGTCTGTCATTTTATTTGTTTGGCCCCTCTGTAGTTGCTTCCCCTGTTCCTTCTTTCTTGCCTTCTTTTGGATTACCTGAATATTTTTGAGAAATCCACTTAAATTTATCTATTGACTTTTTAGCTATGCCTCTGAAGTTTTAAGAATTGCTGTAGGAATTATTACATACACTCTAAATTTTCACAGTCTAAGGGTTATTATTCTACCACTTATGTAAAATGTAGAAAATTTGAGCCATGCACTTTCATTTACTTTCTTATTGTTTATATTATATTTATCATATGTGTTACATATCCATATGTTATAAACCTCAGAACAAAATGTTTAAAATTTTATTTTATAGCAATTGAGAGAAGAGGTGGGTGGGCGATATAGTAACTGGGTGATGGACATTAAGGAGGGCACATGATGGAATGAACATTGGGTGTTATTTGCAACTGATGAATCACTGAACTCTACATCTGAAACTAATGATACACTGTATGTTAAATAATTGAATTTAAACAAAATAAGTTAAATTAAAAAAATGAAAAATAAGACATATACTTACCATTTCTGATGTTTTTCACTCCTTCCTGAAGATCTAAGTTTCCATCTGCTATAATTTCCCTCAGTGTTTATAACTTCCTTGCATTTTTTATCATGCAAGTCTGCTAGCAACCAATTCTTTTAGTTTTCCATTATCTGAAAATATCTTAATCTTGCTTTCATTTTTGAAGGATATTTTCTTTGGCTATAAGATTTTGGGTTATTGGCTATTTTTTTTTCTTTTAGTATTTTGAAGATGTTCTACTCTTCTTGAACTCTGTTGTTATAGGTAGAAGTCACTGATAACTCAAATTGCTGTTCCCTGTATGTTATATGTCATTTTTCTCTGGCTATTTTAAGATTTCTATATTTGCTTTTCAGAAGGTTAACTAGGCATGACTTTCTTTTTATTTATCTTGCTTAGGATTTACGGAGCTTCTTGTATTTCCAGATTTGGGAAACATTCAGCCATTATTTCTTTAAATATCTTCCTTATTGTACTCTCTCTCTTCTCCTTTTGAGACTAGATTACCTGTACACTAGATCTTTTCGTACTTTAAGACAATTCGTTGGGCTTTTTTCATAATTTGTAAAACATTTTTCTCCATATTGGATCATTTTTATTCATTTACGGATTCACTGACTGTTTTTCCTGTCATCTCATTCCATTATCCCCATTCTGTAAACTGGTAATTTCAGTTATTTTATTTTTTATTTTTAGAATTTCTTTTTATTCTTTTGATAGTTTCAATTTCTCTGATTTTTTTCCTTTTAATCCATTGCAATTATTTTTTAGTTTATGTCCTTAAGCATATCTAAGTAGCTACTTTAAAATTCTTGTCTGCTAATTCCTCATCTGGATCATTTTGGGGGGCATTTTCTGCCAATTGTATTTTCTTTGAGAATTTGGTTACTTTTTCCTGTTTATTTATAAGTCAAATAATTTTGGATTATATCCTGAACATTGTGAATGGTATGTCATGGAGCCTCTAATTTTTGTAACATCCTTCCCAAGATGATTTTCTCTTTTAAAAGCAGGGAAGTTGGGGCGCCTGGGTGGCGCAGTCGTTAAGCATCTAGATGCCTTCGGCTCAGGACGTGATCCCTGCGTTATGGGATCGAGCCCCACATCAGGCTCCTCTGCTATGAGCCTGCTTCTTCCTCTCCCACTCCCCCTGCTTGTGTTCCCTCTCTCGCTGGCTGTCTCTATCTCTTCAAAAAAATAAAAATAAAATAAAATAAAATAAAATAAAAGGAGGGAAGTTAATTTGTTGGACTCAAGCTTTTGCTGCTTTTTTTTTTTTTTAAGATTTATTTATTTGAGAGAGAGAGAGAGAGAGCGCAAGAGTGGGGGGAGGAGCAGAGAAAGAATCCTCAAGCAGATTCCACACTCAGTGCGGAGCCTGATGGGGCTTGCTCCCAGGACCCTGAGGTTAGATCCTGAGTCAAAACTAAGAGTGGGCTGCTTAACCAACTGAGCCAGCCACCCAGATGCCCTTAAACTTTTGTTTCTTGATTGGAAGCATATATCTCAGTTGAATTCATTTGTTTCAAGTAAACTGTTTTGTGCTCTCATTCCATGTGTGTGTTTTAGTTATTGCCTCCCCTTCTCTGGCTGCCTTCTTTCTGGGATTATCCCCTTGCTGTCTGGCAGCTGTGG
Organism: Ursus maritimus; assembly: GCF_017311325.1. Classification (NCBI taxonomy): domain Eukaryota; kingdom Metazoa; phylum Chordata; class Mammalia; order Carnivora; family Ursidae; genus Ursus; species Ursus maritimus. The sequence continues at coordinate 21,582,245 of NW_024426008.1, read as the reverse complement.
TTATCCTAAATTGTGTCTTCTTGTTCTTCAAGCCAGAAAAATGACTTTTTGTTTGCTTTCAAAGTGTTGCCCACCCTGAATGGCACACTGGGGTCTTACTGTCAGCAAAGAAGCTTTAGAAAAGAGAGAATCAACACAGTGCCGTCCTTTCTTCCAGGGGTCAACTCATCTCTGGTGTTTGCCTGCTTTTGGTGAATGTTTTTTATATTTTGTTCAGAATTACAGTTATTTTCAGTAAGAGGGCTGATTCTATACAAGCTTAATCAACCATTATCAGGAGTACCATTCAGTCTTTTTTTAGGTTGTATTTTTGATGGGACAGTATCATCACATGTGCTGTTTTTTACCCATTGAATTATTTTTACTGATCTTCTGTCTAATTTATTCAATACTTCTGTAAACATGGATGCCTAAACAGAAGTACTATTCTAGTAATGGTGGAAAAGACCTTCATTGTCATGCTCCTTGTAGTAATATATTATTCCCAATATATTCTCATGTTTGATAGGTCTCGTTTGCAGAATTTTCATGCAATACAGAAATCTTTGTTTTATGTCTTATTTACTCTTAATTTCACACAAGTCTTTGTGAAGTGGTATAAGCACTTACATGGCAGTTAGCAAGAATGGAAGCATATGACAATGAAAAGGAATGAGAAGCCATTCACTCACTGAGGGTTCAGATACCTGACCTGGCTATCAAAAATATTATGTTGTAGCTAACTGGGCTTCTTTGCCATGGAAATCCCACTCTCATTCCAGTTTTTCATGTGTAGTAAGTAATAATCATAATGGCAGCTAACATTGATTAAATGCTTATATTATACCAGACCATGTGCAAGGGCTTTATATTTATTATTTCATTCAATCCCCATAACCATTGTTATTCTCAGAGAGGCTAAGTAATGTACCAAAGGGCACTTAGAAAGGGCTAGAGCTGAATCTCAATTGCTTTTAAAGCCAGTGATCCTATTTACTAATCATAGTCAGCATTTGTTCTGCTTTGACTCTCTGATCCCTCTCAAATGTGTCATCTGTCTGTACGATTCATTATTGTAGCTCTCCTGAAAGCCGTGTTTTTGTCTTTTCCATATGTGTCTTCCATTTAAGTCAGCTAACGGTGTCTTACACAGAGTAGGTGGTCATTAAATGTGTGCTGAGTTGAATTGCTGTGTTCTGTCATTGTACTCTATCAGGACTGTTGTAACCTCTCACTGCACTTCTATTTTTTAATAATATATTTCTAACAGGTTGTATTATTCTTTATTTATTTGTGAGACTGCTTTTCTCTCCAGTTATCTCATATGTATTCTGTAAGCCACTTCATTCCCAGGACTTAGCCCAATACCTGGTATGCAAGACACAGTCAATACATATGTATTCAATGAATGATTGTGGGGGACATTATGTTATAGCATAGGATAATGCAAGATTATGTCCTAATAGGATAATGCAGGATTATGTCCTATATGAATAAACATTTAATGTTTATGCCTTGTCCACTGGCATAAACATTTCTACCCAGTGGTAATCCTTTTCGGAAAGACTTTATTAGAAGTAATTAAACCCCCCAAAAGATTTAGTTCTTAGAAGGATCCTTCACTTTCATAAAACATTGATCTACATGAGACATATTTTTAGATCCAGACAATTAACACATTTAACATGTTGCATTGTTTATTTGTTCATTAGTTTATTCACTCATTCAAAAATATTTTTGAGTTCTATTATGTGCTAGATCTGTGCTAGACTGGGGATACAAGCAGGAAAAAAGGCGAATTCCCAAACTAATAACTAGGCCTCCTACTCGCTGTATTTCCTATGGACCATTTCTCTGATTTTTGTCTTTCCTCTTGAGTTCAATATCTTTTGTCTAGGCTATTATCTATCCTATAAAAATCAAACCAAAAAAACCCTGTTATTCGATTCTTTGAAGTCATTTATAAAAGTCATTACCGAACCACAGTGCTCTGTCTTCAAGCACTGTTCTCAATGAATTCAGGTGAATACACTCGCAGCATCCAGCTGGTGGCCATTGGCACATATACTGAGCATCAAGAAACAGGTACCAGAACTTTTGATGTAATATTCCGACGTCAGGACTGCTCAGTCAGCCATGCTGAGTCTTCAGATGACAACCAGTTGTTATTAATAGAGTGGACTCTAACGGGAAACAACACTCTGGCTGGCTGGCTAGTTTTTATGTGCACATACATACACATCAAGTGACTAATAATCTCTGCTTGTAGCTTGTGATGGAATTTTATAGAAGGGAGAATGTAAGACCATGCTTGTGAGCACTCTGCAGTCTATAGATGTGTTTGCGTGGCACACACATTTAAGACCGTCTATTCCAAATAGGCCAACCTACCTTTCTGTTGGCAAGGGTTGGGTTTTTGCTATGGAAGTATTGGCAGGTCTCCACTTTTGGGGAGAATGGTCCTAAGAGCATTAACTCTCTGGCACTTTTAAACTACTCTGAACATGGCCTAAGCCTATTTCTGAGCCAGAAGGTTTTGGGTAAAGAGACAGAAAAGTTCATGGTAAAAAGTTATTGGCATGAATGGGAAGCATCCACCAAACAGCAGGTGATTGCTGAGCATACTGGTGGGGACTGGCAGCATGCAGTATGGAAGCTGTTTGATCTATCTATATCTATCTATATATATATAGTAAAGCCATCCTGTGTTGAATATGTAAAGAGCTCCTACAAATCAACACAGAAAAGGCAGATGTATCAAAAGATAAACACACAAAAGCTTAAGTAGGGTTTTCACAAAGAAGGATATCCAAATGGCTAATAAACATGAGAAAAAGCCCTGAATTTCACTAGTTTTTAGGGGAATAGAAAATAAAACCACAGTAATATATCATTATGCACACACCAGAACGGGTAAAATTTAAAAAGCTGATGATATCAAGTGTTGGTGAGAATTCCGAGCAGCTGAGCCTCACATACCCTAAATTGTTCCAACCGCTTTGGAAACCTGCTTGGCGGTACCTATTAAACTTGTACATACTCACTCGCAGCAGTTCTAGCAGGTGTATTACAGAAATGCCAATAGATGTGTATTAAAGACACGTACAGACGTATGTGGTAGCACTGTTTACAGTAGCCCAAACTGGAAACAACCCAGTGCCCACCAACAGCAGAATGGGTAACTTAATGGTGAACTTTTCATAAAACGGAATATTTTACAGCAGTAAGATGGAAGTATTTTACTCTTCCTCAGCAAACTTGCATGCCTCAGTCCCAAAAAAACCAAATAAGTTAATAAGTGTATAATAAAATTCTGATTAAAGTTATTTCATGTGATAATCACAAATCTCTAAATGATCTGGATTTCCTTGTACTAACTAATTTCTTTAAAATCTAATAACTTGGACAGGCACTTAGTTTGATCCAGTCAAGAAAGTTAATACGGCCATTTGATTCACTTTCTCCCTCCTTCCCTCCCTCCCTCCCTCCCTCCCTCCCTCCCTCCCTCCCTCCCTTCCTTCCTTTCTTCCTAGTATGTACTTTTGAGGGACTTCTTTTTTTTTTTTTTTTTTTAATTAAATAGGTAAGGCTTTGTTTTGTTGACATATGTCTCAATAGGCCTGTTGAAGGAGAAATTCTATGAAGATACATTGGCTCGACTGTAAAGATTCCTGGATCAGACAATGGTCTTGATGAGTCCTTAGGCCATAGGTAATATGTGTAGCTTCCAAGAAACCCCCTGAAGTCACCTTGAGGCAGATGAGGGGAGAGGATATATATGAGCCTCAGGATAAAACCAAGGTGCCATATCACACTGAGGGCTGCATAATATAAATCTTCTGTGAAGAAGGGTTCGTTTCATGTAATTAACCATAGTATTTTCCCATGGGAACATTTCCTCATCTTTTTGAACTTGCAGTTTTGAGGCTTTCAAGGGACTAACATTATTAATATATGCACGGCTCTTATAATGTGTACAATCTATAAAGATATAAATTTTATTTACTTAGAAGCAGGCACTTATCTGGTAAGGGGCCTTCTCCATTTAGAACTGCACCACCTTTAAAATGAAATGTGCATGGTTATCTGTTTGATCTTCATAAATCTCAGCATATTTTTGTTCTGCTTGCTAAACCACAGTCTGCTCCGTGTCTCCCCAACCATTAATCATTAATCCCTTTTATTCTTTTCTTGAATTCCTTCTTTTGTTTGCATTATTTATACCTATCAGGGTAACATCATTCATTCATTCAGTTGTTCATTCATTTATTCATAGTTTATCAAATTGTTATTGAGAGCTCACTCTGTGCTAGACACAGTGCAGGCTCCTGGAGATGGAATTGTAATTAGCCATCACGAGTTCCCCATCCTATAAGAGAGGCTGATAGATAAATATATATTTGAAATGCAGTGAGCTAAATGCTCCACAAAGTATACTGGGAAGAGAAAGAGTTGTTCAGTTCAGGTTCCTAGTCTGGGGAGGTTGGGCTGGGTGGAAGAATTAGGAGGAATAGTCTGTCTGTCTACCACTTGCAGAGATTAGATACTTTGGTTGGGTTCGGCAAAAGAATGTTGTAGGAAGCATTTAATGTAGAGGGAACAATAGGTAACTCCAAGTAATTTGTTATGAACAGATCACAATTAATGGCAAAGGGAGTAAAGACACATTAAAGTAGCTAATATGCTGTAACCACTTACTAAGTCTCAGAAACTGTTCTTAATATTTTATGTATAACAACACTTTTCATCTTCTTGACAACCTGTATGGTAGTTACCCTTATCATTTTTTCATAGATGAGAAAACTGAGTCCAGAAGGGTTAGATCATTTGTCCAGTCACCAGTATATGGTCATTGGTGAAGCCAGGATTTGAACTCTTAACTCCTTTGCCAGGTTGCCTCCTAAAAAGGAAACGTAATTTTGGAGAAAGAGATCTTGGAGGGCCTATCAAGTCAATTTGGAATCAGTTCTGTATATTATGGAGACCCTTTGAAGAGTTTTAAGGAGGGCAGTGGCATGATAAAGAGTATGCTAGAAAATTCACCCAACATCCATGGGGGAGGGTAAATAATAGGGAGAGCAATTTTAGAGGCAAGGAGATCAGCTATTTATCTCTTCCCTATTTTATTCCAAAACTAAATCGAGGAGACTTACAAAGGTTGAGATAGGACACAATAAGAACACCAAGTTAGGACAAATTAGAGCACCAAATCCACCAAGTAGGAAAATAAAGAGAAAAAAAGGGCACGGATATGAGATGGTGCCAGTGTTAAAACAGGGGCAGCAAATGAGGTGCTGTGCTATGTGTTTGTCAAGGCTCGACTGCAAGCTTAGTCCCAAGCCACTAATATGTAGATGGGAAAATAATCACTTCATGTCTCCATAAAACATAGGGAGTAAGTGGGTCGGGGGGGGAGAAGAGAGGTATAGAAGGGGGGATGGATGTGTGGTGCACATCTTTCTTAATGTAGGGGTAGACATTGGAATGTCAAGCCTGGAAGGCAGTATTTTATAAATATTATTACTCTTAGCCCATATCTTGGTAGCTTTTGGGTAGTAGAGAGTTCAAAATTATGTTTCTGAATAAGCTCCTTCTGTGTAGACATTGTTGTAGCCAGTTGAGTGGGGAGTCATATGCTTTCACTGTTAATTGAGCTAGGTGTGCAACTGATAACTCTCCTATAAAAATGGTGATGGGGGAGAAGGTCGCATGCCTGGATAGTACTAGTTTCTGTGCCCTAACCTGTTCCCCTGCTTACCCCCGCACTCATGAACACATTCTGCTTGGAAGTGAACACCGCAGGGCAGGATAGAGAGTAAAGACCCAAAGGCAGGATCAATATTATCATAAGAAAAAAATGTCCATCTGTGCTAACACAGAGTCAGTATGTGCAGACAAGACCAAAAGTTCTACTCCATATAGCGTGACCACGTAAATTTTCGTCTGGAAAAATTATTGAAGCAGGTGCGACCAAATATCCACCACAGTCATAACTCATTAAAACATCCAGAAGGCTGGGTTTAAGCAGGACAACCTCCTGGTGTGTCTTCCAAGATTAATCATTTGTAGAAATGCAAACCAAAGTGACCAAAGTAATGTGCTTTATGGAATTATTTGCTGTAAAACAATTAAGAGTTCCTCTGAAGTTCTTCATGGTGGCACTTTTTAGGCAGTAGGATCAATTTCTTCTTAAGGCCCGCCTTGATCTTAATTAGAAAGAAAACCATAAAGCAAAAAGTCCATCTACTTCAGAACTGGTATCTGATTATTAAGGGGCAAGTTTAAAAGATCATGACATAAAAAATTTAAAAAGAAATAGGTTAAAAGAAGCATTTTGATTTATGGGAAAGTATTAATGGAGTTAATGCTTCAGGACACTGATTCTCACAGTCACGGGATGATGGGAACTTGAACATCAGAAACCAGGGTTTTCTACAATGAGAGTAAGTAGCTTTTAAGCTTTATTCAATTCCTGCCTTTGGACTCAATGGACAAGGACAAGGAAACAGCAAAAGTCACAGATAATCTTACATCTATCCTTTTAGACTTCTCCAGAGGTAATGAAGACTATAATATATAGTTCAAAGTGGGATGACCCAGCACTTAACTTTCCTTCCTGCCCTTCCATCCTGTGCCTTGTTTTTGGGCAGCTTGACCTGAGAAGTCCTGGTGTACAGTTTTATCAAGCCAGAAACTAGCAAATGGTTTGGAAAGCATTTCCAAAAGGTAAGAAAGAGTACAATTCTGGAGAACTTTTTAAACGCCATTTTTTTTTTTTCTTACTGGATTCAGATACTTAATTGGGAGACTTTTATCAATCCTTAAGAAACATATACTCCAAATATGGTAAAAAGTGAAGCAACCATACATTAATCTCCCATAAGAGAGTAAAGAAGTGAAAAATACTAAATCTTAACAATTTAACTATACTAGCTTATTAGAATAATACTTACCAATATCCAAGTAAGTTTAACAAAGAAATGCAGGGATAGTTTAACAGAATACCCATGAATAAAATTTTGCACTTAGCACATTAACAGACTAAAAAGATGTCGAAAATTAATTTAATAAATTCAAGCTTCATTTGTGATAAAAAAAAATATTAGTAAACAATGTTAAAAAGCTCTCTTAATATGGTAAGGAATTTGTGTCATAAATCTATAGCAGACATCACACTAAATGGTCACACAATAGAGATATTAATCTAATATTTCTTCCTTTTTTTTTTTTTTTTAAGTAAGTCCTATGTCAAATGTGGGGCTTGAATTCACAACAGCAAGTTCAAGAGTCCCATGCTCCACTGACTGAGCCAGCCAGACACCCCAATATTAATCTAATATTAAAAAAAAAGACGTAGATGCCTACTCTCACTGCTATTTATTCCATGGTGTCATGGAAGTTTTAGACAATAAAATAAGCTTTTAAAAAGTACCAGAAAGGTGGGGTGCCTGGGTGGCGCAGTCGTTAAGCGTCTGCCTTCGGCTCAGGGTGTGATCCCAGCGTTCTGGGATCGAGCCCCGCATCAGGCTCCTTCTCTGGGAGCCGGCTTCTTCCTCTCCCACTCCCCCTGCCTGTGTTCCCTCTCTCACTGGCTGTCTCTCTCTGTCAAATAAATAAATAAAATCTTTAAAAAAAAAAAAAAAGTACCAGAAAGGAAATCACAAAATGGTCATTGTTTCCAAATGTTTGATTATCTACCTAGAATCCACTGAAAGTACTATTGGGTATAATAATGAAGTTTGGTAAAGTTACCAGATAAACAGGAGAAAAATATCCAAGTAAATATTTTAGTGGAGAGCTTGTAATATACTAAGACATATATACTAAATGAAAATATTAGGCAATAAAACAGCTATGTGGAGAATGAAAATGGGGTTATGTGGGAGGAAGTCACTGGGAGGCTAAAGATGGAATGGTGGGGGCAGCTTTATCAGAAAGTGAATGTGAAAAAGGAGTCAGTCCTTTTCATGAAGAAAGGGACTTCTCACCCACAGAACTGTGAGCCAATAAATTTATGTTGATTGAAACTTCTAAGGTGATGGTAATTTGTTATCAGTAGTAGATACATAAGGAGTATTATTAAAAAATGGCATTCAGTTGAGAGGCTGCAGGAGAAGTGGGCTTGTTAAGTGTAGCCAGATTCCTGATATAAAAGAGGATGAGGGGAACTTGATACAAGATCAAGGCTTTGGAGGGAAAGACCAGGTGTACAGTATACGGATGTTGGAGGTCAGGGAATTATGGGATGCTGGGCCAGATAAACAAATGACTTGGGGAGACTGACATTCTAGTAGTGTGTGAGGTTAATGGGACTGTGAGGCATGATGGGATAAATCCTGAATGTGAGAAAAGTGGGCAACTAGCTAGAAAGTCTGGAGCCACTGGGTCATTATTCTCTTCTGTGCTTCCTGGTGGTATGACAGCAAAGAGGTGAGTACAGTTCTCTTGGAAACTGTTCTCTTGAAGATGGAATGATGAGGAATGCTTTTGTCTTTCTACAGAGGTGGTGTAGGGAGCTGGAAGATAAGTGATCTCATTAGAAACAGGAGGTTAGGAACTGCCTTTTCCTTGTAGAGAGTATAAAGTGTGGAGAGACACAACAAACGGAAAAACTCAGCAGACACTAAATATAATGATAATGTAATTGGCCTTAGTTTATAAAGCAGAGAGAGTAAATCTCTCAGTTATTAACCTGTATCTCCATGTCTTCCAGTCCTGTAATGCTTCAGTCTACTGCTTAAAATCCTTGGTGACCACACAGTTTCTTAACCACAGTTAACATAATACTTAATGGGGAAGCACTGAAAACGTCCCCCTAAGATCAAGAATGAGACAGAAGTGTTTGCTCTCACTAGTTCTATTCAACATAGTATTGGAGGGGTATCCAAAGGATTTATGAAGAAAATATGAAATAAAAGACATCCATATTGAAAAGGAAGAGGTAAAAATACTTATATATGTATATAAAAGATCCTAAGGATCCCCCCCCACATAATAAACTATTAGAGCTGATAAAGAAGTTCAGCAAGTTTGCAATATTCAAGATCAACACACAAAACTCAGTTGCATTTCTAAACACTGAACAATCTGAGAATAATATTTTAAAATTCCTAATTGTCTGAATAAAACAATAAAACACTTAGGAATCAGTTGAACAAAAGAGGTGCAGGAAACACTGAAAATGCTAAAACATTTTTGAAAGAAATTAAATAAGACCTAAGTATATGGAGAGACATCTTGTGTTAATGGATGGGAAGACTTAATGCTGTCAATATGACATACTCGCCAAATTCATCTACAGACTCTGTGCAGTTCCTGTCGAAAATCCAACTGTCTCTTTTGCAGGGGTGGACAGCTGATCCTAAAATTTATATGGAAATGCAAGGGACCAAGAATAGACAAAATAATCTCTAAAAAGAACGAAGTTGGAGGACTCACACATCTCAACTACAAAACTTACTACGAAGCTATAATAAGATGATGTGGTACTGGCATAAGAACAGACATATGAATCAGTGGACTAGAATTGAAAGTTCAGAAATAAGTCCATACATCTGTGATCAATTGACTTTTGACAAGGGTTGTCAAGCTAGTTAAATGGGGGAAAGAATAGTCTTTTCAGCAAATAGTACTTGGAAAACTACATACAAAAAAAATGAATTTGGACCATCTCACTACAAAAATTAACTCAAAGTGGGTAAAAGTATAAGATTTAAAACTGTAAGACTCTTAGAAGAAAACATTGGCTTAAATCTTATGACCTTAGATTAGGCAATGGTTTCTTAAATATTATACCTAAAGCAAAAGCCACTAAAGAATAAACAGGTATGTTAGACTAGACTTGATTAAAATTAAAAACTTTTTTTGCATCAAGGAGAGTATCAAGAAAATGAGAAGACAACGCACAAAATGGGAGAAAATCTTTAAAAATCATGTATCTGATAAGAGTCTAGGATCTAGAATATATGAAGAACACTTATAAGTTAACAATGAAAAGACAAATAACAGAATTAAAATATGAGCTAAGGATTGGAATGAGCATTTCTCCAAAGAGAAATAAAATGGCTAATAAGCACATGAAAAGATGCTTAATCATCATTAGTCATAAGAGAAATGCACATCAAAACCACAATGAGATACCACTTCACACCCACAAGGATAATAACAATAGTAATATTAATAACAAAAAGACCAGTTAACATTTGTGTTGGAGAGGATGTGAAGAAATTGGAAACCTTATACATTGTTGATGAGAATGTAACATGGTGCAGCTGTGGTGGAAAACAGTCTGAGAGTTCCTCAAAAATTTAAACATAACGTTATCATATGACCTAGCAGTTCCATGCTTAGGTATATACCCAAGAGAAGTGAAAGCATGTTCAAACAAACGCTTGTATAAGAATGCTCATAGCAGCATTATTCATGGAAATAATAAAAAAAAATGGAAGCAACCCAACTGGTTAATGGATAAACTAATGAATAGATAAAGTGTGGTCTACCCAAATGTTTGAGTATTATTTAGCCATAAAAAGAAGTGAAGTACTAGTACACGCCATAACATGGGTGAACCTTGAACATATGCTAAGTGGAAAAAGCCAGACACAAAGATCACATTTTATGTGATTCCATTTATTTGAAAAGTCCAGAATAGGTAAATACATAGAGATAGAAAAATTAGTGGTTGGCAGGGGCTGGAGGGAGAGAGAAATGGGGAGTGATTACTAACGGGTATAGAGTTTCTTTTAAGGGTGATGAAAATGTTCTGGAATTATATAGTGGTGATGGTTGCACAGCCTTGTGAGTTAAAAATATCGCTGAATCATATGCTCTAAAATGGTGAATTTTATGGTATGTGAATTACATCTCAAAAAAAAAAAAAAAAATCCTTGGTGAAAACCAGGCTCATTGTCGTGGTGTGCTGAAGATCACACTTTCAATGACCTGAATGCATTTTAGCTGTCGGGTAGCAAGCCTTAGGCATGCTAGATGCTGGAGAGTTTCCATCAAGCAGGTGGACCAGGGAATGCTTCTGAAAGTCAGAATGATCCAGAGGCATCATTTCTGATCATTCTACCATGAATGCATTTGGATTTTTAAATTTATTATCATTTCTTTTTAGTGACAGAGGCGTCAGAGTTCCCAGGGACTGGTCCATAGTTTCATGGGTGTTGAGAGCTGGGACTGAAACACCCATTTTGCTGACATCATTTGTAGAGGAAGGTGTGTGGCCCCAGAGCCAGCAGCTGCAGCAGTAGCTTCTAGATTCCCCACTTTCTGATCATGACAGAGACAGTGGCTTCAGTGGACGGTCATTTGGGAGGGGTTGTTTTGGGGATCACGCCTTAAAGATTGGCCTAAAAACTACTTACAAAGCCCTTTCAATGATTTCCTAAGCCTTTCTCTAAATTAAATGTGTTTTCATTTAGCTAGAATGATTTCTCTCCTTCGACTAAAGCCTAACAATGGACGAGGCCCCTACTCACTTCTGTCCTTCTTGGCCCCACACTTCATGTTTCAGCTGTATCAGACTAGTGTCACCTCCCCCACATACCCTGCTTTTTCATCCCTCTGTGTCTTTATAGCCGTTGTTACTCCTGCCTGGATCATTTCAGTCTTACTTCCCTGCCATCTTATTTTTTTAAGCTTCCATTTGAATCATCTCCTGGAAATCTCTTGGAACAGCTCCCCTCCCCTCCAGGACTGGGCAGGTGCTCTTCCTCCCTGCACATTGTTACCGTAACACCATGTTCTGGTTGCACCACTCTGCTTCTAAGTTGAGACTGCGAGCACCTTGTGGACAGAATCTCTTTCTGCTTTTCTTTGTTACCCTCCAGCTTAGCAGAGCCTGGAGCATTGTACATTTGTGAGTGCTTACTTTTCTGAGTTGAAGTTGTGCTTTTTAGCCTTCCTACTAATTTTTTGTGTGTAACTTTATGTAAGGACTAAAGACCAGCTTGAGAAAGTAAATTAAAATACCAGAATATATACCTATTTATATATATGAAAAAATATCCATATCTATAGATAGAGATAGGAAATATATATATGAAAAGATAATAAATTTGGGCTCTATATGTAGGTTTGTGATGGAGAACAATTATTTTTTAATTTAAGTTACCTTTCCAGGGTGAATAAAGGACTCATTACAATGAGAAATATTTTGCACAGAACTCTGAATATGGAGAAATTAGGGCATGCTTTCATCTGCTTATACAAACAGTAGTGTCTAATACATTAAATAGACCTAAGTTGAAATTTTTGTTTGATTTGATAATTGGATGGTAAACACATTCCAAATTCCATTATGTTTCTTTATTGTCAACTACTTTTTTTTTTTTTTTTTAAGATTTTATTTATTTATGTGACAGAGAGAGAGACAGCCAGCAAGAGAGGGAACACAAGCAGGACGAGTGGGAGAGGAAGAAGCAGGCTCATAGCGGAAAAGCCCAAGGTGGGGCTCGATCCCACAACGCCGGGATCATGCCCTGAGCTGAAGGCAAACGCTTAACCGCTGTGCCACCCAGGTGCCCCCCGCTGTGCCACCCAGGCGCCCCTATTGTCAACTACTTTAGGCGCACAGATATATATTGTATAGTTAATGCCTATAAATATACGCATCTATACATGTATTTTAGGCAAGTATTTCAAGTGTTGCAGATCTACAGTCTGAAGGCTGGTCCTCACCATGTGTCTCAGTGGTGGGAACTTTAGATTAGAAATAGGGCAGAGGAGAGAAAGTAGGAGAGAGAAATTTTTGTCCTGTAGTATTTCAGAGGATGGCCTTAGTCTGAATGGCGGACAGAGTCTCTCATCTGTACACGGTATCAAGTTCTGGATTTATCAGAAAAATTAAATAGCTACAGATTGAGTTAGGAAAAAGAAAGGCAGATGGTCAAGTTAGGAAAGCTTACTACTCAACATACAGCATGGCATTTTAAAATAATAGTGGGTTAGGAAGATATGCATAAATTACTATTTATGAACTTACACTTATTTCTTTGGAAACCATTTTAGGGAAATGTGGGAAGACAAATACACTCAGCCTTGATGCTTTCATTCTTTATGGTGCACTTCTTGAGTTCGGTGTCAGATGCATTCCAATAATTCCCTAGAGTGCAATTTCAGCACACTGAAATATACACGCACACGATTTTCTGTGCCTTTCAATTCAATGTAATACTAAGTGATTATTACCACTTCAAGGCATATGAGATATATACTATGTTTCTCTCTCTCTTTTTTTTGTAAAAATAACTTGTATTTTCTTATTAAAAAGCTATACATATTTATTACTGAAAAATTTTAAAATGGAGACAACCAAGAAGATAAACCATAGTTCTACCTACCAAATTAAAAAAAAAAACAAAAAAAACACTGTTAAAGCTTCAGTGCCTATGCTTACAGACACTTCTGGGTGTATAATTTTTTTCCTTAGAAAATCAGAGTTATGCAAAACATTTTATTTAAAGATTTCATTTAAAATACATAAGGAACAGCCATCCACATTACCATTAGTTTGGGCAATTTCATGGTGTTCCCATGTGGATTACCGTGATCTACTTAATTACTCTCCCATTACTTGACATTTAAATTTTTCCAGTTTTTCAGAAATACAAGCGGCACTACAATGGAGAGAATTATAATTAAATCTTTCCACACAATCTTTATTATATTCCAAGGGTAAACTCATCAAACTGAAATTACTGGGCGAGAGGGCATGATTCTTTTTAAAACTTTTGATATATATTACCAAATTGCCCTTCCAAAATATTCTGTCATTCACACTGTCATCATATAAGAGTATTCTCTCTATGTAAACCCACATTCACTAAAGACATAGAAAAGTATCTTCACAAATTTGATAGACAAAATGTTAGTTATCTCTTTGTGGATCTTTAAAGATATTATTCTTTCGTTAAATATTGTAGCATATTTCCAGTTTGTAATTTGTCCTAAATTTGCATGCTTTCAAAAATAGATTGTCACATATATTTGGTTTTATTATTTTTCATGGCTCCTGTCATTGGTATAATGCTTGAAAAATGTCTCCAAATATTCTGCAGCCCAAGGTTATATAGCAATTTATATTTTCTTTGGTTGCTTTTATGCTTTCATTTTTTTGTAAATAAATATTTAATCTAATAATTTGTAGAGGGAGAATAAGAGGTAAATATATAACTATTTTTATCCCTTCAATGTTTATCCAATTGCCTCAACACAATTATTGAATAAACCATTTTGTCCCCGCTTACTTGTATTTTCTTAAGTTACAAAGTAATTCAAATTATTTGAAGACTTGCATTGTGTTCTATAAAAAAATGCTGATCTAAACATTAAAGAATCTTTCTGTGACTGAAGTGAAAATGCAGTGCTGCATAAGATCGAGTCTCTTAAAGGAATTCTTGATTTCTTTATAAAGTGAAGGGGAGGCACAAAATTATCACTTGACTGCCCATGAGAATCCTGGTCCTCATCTTGTCATCCTTTCGTCAAACCTAACATTTCTTGGAAAATTCTAAGGCAAGATCACCTGCATTAAATGGCACTAGAAAAACATTTCCTAGTTGTTCCCTAATTGTAAAAGAATATAGAAAATATTCTACATTTTAAAATCCTAGATGGCTTATTATACCACTTAGGAAAATAAAACACTAACTGCTTTTGCACTTAGAAGAAAATAATAGCATTAAGGAAAACTGGAAATCCTTCCTAAATCATTGATTTTTATGAAAACCGGTGGAACAGAGCTGAATTCACTGAATAACTGATTAGATCAGTTCTTTGTTTTTCCTTTATGTATACAAAGGAGCAAAAACATTAAATTATATCTTTCTCAAGAGTAAATGAAACAGTCATTGAATTAAGCTTATTTTAGGGGCGTTAGAAATTCCTTTTGAATGGGAAAAAGATGCAGTCAGATGCCTAATCATTTTAACAGTATTTTAAGGTCTACTACTCACATCTAGGAATTTTAGTTTTCAATGAGCGAAGGTGCTGAGAATATAGGCACGTGTGCTATAAAGGAATGAATGAACAGAAAGGAATAAGAAAAAAAATACGTGGTGCGACATAAACATAGGATGGGGAATCCTCACTTTGGGATTTGACTGGTTAGACCAGCCCCTCTCAGACTTTCTTGGTCATGAGTCATCCTGGGATCTTGGTAAGATACGTAACTCTGGTCCAGAATCTGGGCGTAGGCCTGAGAGTCTGTGTTTCTAACAAGCTTCCAGAGATGCTGGTCCATCCATGGAGCACACTCTGAGCAACAATATAGAGGAACTTGAGTTCTTATAGTTCTACAATTCTGGGTTTAACTAACAGAAAGATATTATTTGTTTACTTGGTAAAGAGATACTTCGGGCTTCATTTTTCCAAGTGTATGTCTGTTTCAATGTGTGAATCATCCACACATCCAGAATCTGGACCTTTAAATAATTTACTTACCACCTAAAGATAATAAGGAAGGTGCTGGTGTGTTCTTAGATTTCTCCAGGGAGAAAAGCCAGCAGAACTTGGGTAGTGCTGAGCAATGAACGTGCTGTTTGAGTGCGTGCAGGGGAGTCTGGTGCAGTCTCATACCCTGGGATGCAAAGACCAGTCACCATGGAGTGTATCTGCAGCGATCCATCCAAACTCCGTGAGAGCTGCTTCTGATTTGCCAAGAGTTTCAGAAGCCGTGACTAGTTCTTGGTATGTTTTCTAGTCTATGGTAGTGCTAGTAGTATGTGTAAGAGGGTGTGTGGGTGTGACTGTGCCTGTATATAGATTGGCAAATCATTTAAGGTTTTTGGACTAAGTGCGATAAGGCAAATATAATGGACTAAGTAAAGATAATCCCAACTTTGCAGATTTCCACTTGCAGGGACGTTAATGGAAGATAAAGTTCTAGTACCAGATCTGCTATGAACTGACTGTAAGGTCTTAGAGAGCTCACAACCTGGGCTTCAGGTCCTCACTTATTGAGCGAGTTGGGTGGAGTGACCTGAAGTGTCCTTCAAGTCAGTAATTTCATAAAAAAGAGCTTGGCTTAAAACCTAAACTTCATTTTGAGCCAGAGTGTCATCTTAAAAAAATACGTTTTGATTTCTGATTCTGAGAATTGTGATTGGAACACAAAAGAAACCTCTTTCCTTTTGGCAATTGTCAGTATAATTTTCATTCCTATGTAGTCGATTTGTTTTTTACTCTCTGGCTTTTTTCATGATTTTTTCTTCTTTTGGTATACTGACAGTATTTACCACAGTGTATCTAAATATAGAATTTATTTCCCTTTATCCTGAGGGTAACTCTTGCTTCTTGTATATGGTGATGTATATTTTCCATAAGTTTCAGCACACGGTCATCCATTATGTTCCCAAGTATTATTCTTCCCCTAGTAGTTCTTTTCCCTTCTCATAGAATTCCTATTAAGTGTAAATTAGATCTCCTTGTTTTGGCCTCAGTGTCTTAACTGATCTCATGTTTTCTCTCTCTTTGTCTTTCTCTGAGGAAATCTAGGAATGTGTTTTTGTCCAACATGTGTTTTTTGTTCAATTCTTTCTTCAGCTGTATCTAATCTGTTTTTAAACTCATCTATTGTTTTAGTTTTTCTATTTAATTTCTAAAATTTCTATTTGGTTCTATTCCAGTTCACTCGTGTACCTCTTTCATCATTTTAAAGACACTTATTATATTAACAACAAATTATCTGAAAAAGAAATAAAGAAAATGATTCTGTTTGCAATAACATCAAAAACAGTAAAATACTTAGGAATAAATTTAACCAAGAAGGGGAAAGATCTCTACCATGAAAACTACAAAACGCTGATGAAAGAAATTGAATAAGACAAAAATAAATAGAAAGGTATTCAGTGTTCATGGATTGGAAGAATTAATATTGTTCAAATGTCCATGTTGCCCAAAGCCATCTATAGATTGAGTGTAATCCCTATCAAGATTCCAATGGCATTTACAGAAGTAGAAAAAAAAATTCTTTTTTTTTTTTTTTTTTTAGAGAGAGGGGGAGCACTTGCGTGCACGTGCCCACGTGTGGGGGAAGAGGGGAGAGAGAGAGAAAGAATCCTAAGCAGGCTCCACTCCCAGCACGGAGCTGACCTGGGGCTTGATTTTATAACCCCAGGATCATGACCTGTGCCAAAATCAAGAGTCAAATGCTTAACCAACTGAGCTACGCAAATGCCCCAGAAAAAACAGTTCTAAAACTTATATGGAATCATAAGAGACCCCGAATAGCCGAACCAGTCCTGACAAAAAGAACAAAGAGGCATCATGCTTCCTACTTTCAAGCCATGTTATAAAAGTGCAGTAATCAAAACAGTACAGTACTGGCATAAAAACAGACACCTCAGGCAATGGAACAGAATTGAGAGCCTAGAAATAAATGCATGCATACACGGTCAATTCATTTATTACTGCTGGAGTTTGAAGTAGGCCTTTAAGAGTAGCTAAGATTAAGTAGTAAAAGCCGGGAATATTCATACCTTATTGCTTTGAAAATAGGATCTCAGAGCTCATCATGTATTGAGAAATTTTGAAATGCGTTTATCTGTCCTTTTCCTCTTTCTTTTTACTTGTCATAGGGAGCTGCATAATGCAGAACAGTGAGAGTAAACAGTAGCAATCCAGACCAAGGGCAGCTTAAGCGAATAGCCTAGGAACTCTGAGCTTCAGGATTGCTGTTTAGAGAATAGGCAGCCTATCTCATGACCAGCAGTGAGGAAGAGATGAGGTAAAGGCTATGAAAGTGCCCAACAAAGGATGGCTAGCTGCCCCGTTCTCCCGTACGTTACTATGAGCAACTGATGTCAATCAAAACGGCGACATTAACTGTGGCAGATGAAAACATTAAAAGAGCCCTGTCCCAACGCTCCAGTGCAGACACTGGCCCACCCGCAAACCGTGCAGAACCACATCTCATTTCCAGATCTGCCCTGTTTATTCATGGCATGTTCATTCACCAGCCTTTTCCAAGGTCCCTTCCCCCTTTCCCTCCTCTATCCCATTCTCCTTGGCAAGCTCTTACTTTTTCTTCTAAGGCTCAGGTCCAGGATACTATCTCCTAGGAAGAATCTCCAAGGCAAAGTTAGTTGCTTGTTTCTCTGGAGTACTGCAGAACTTGAACAGACCTCTTCTCCTTGCACTGTGAGCTATCTCAAGGCTGGGCCTACAGTTTATTTATCTTTCTTTGCATCTTCCCGTAGTGCCAGTCAACAGTGACTGGCTTCTAGCAGATGCTCATAAATGTTAGCTGCGTGTGCGAGCGAATCCCCTAACCAAGGCTTGCAGACATCTGGTTCCACAACATCTGCTGTACGGTGAAAACAAAAATGAATCCCGAGAATAGCTCTCGACAGCAAAGTTGTTATTTTATACCCTTTCATTGGAAGCTCCCACTTTTTTGTTGTTATAGCTGGTAAATCCACTTTGAAGCAATTATCCCCAATTGAATGACTACAAGAAGACAGTTTATAGTCTTTAGAAACCACAAGGAGAAAGCTAGTGATCTGAGAAAATGCCGCCCAGACAGAATGTAGACTCTATGATATTTAGCTACCCTAAAGAGACATTCACAGTGAAATTAAATTTAAATCTAAGAGAAGCAGCTTCTTTAGGAAGAGTGGGAGGATTTCACATTTTCATGGAGAAAAGGGGAAGTCAACTTTTTCTTTTGATCCGCATCTCATAACTGGAAAAACATTTCATAAACCAAAAGATCCCAACCATTTGCCAGAGCCTAAAAAAAAAAATCAACTAAAAATATCAGGTGTTCATTTGACACTTTGATATCAGTAATGCTCTGAGGTTTCATCTTCTTAGTTTGGTTGGCTGCTTGGTTTTCGTTATGTGGCTTAGGAGGCTACTTGTGTGACTGTATCAATTTGCTTCTTTAATTCAGTACATGTGTATCAGTTCTATGTGCTGAGTAGTGTGCGGGAAGGAGGAGACCTGTATACGGTCGGAAAGAGTTGTGATTAAAAAAAGAACAAGATCTGCTGCTGTTTTCCTAGAATTTCTAGGGCTCTCTGGCCCCCAGTCACTTTCTCACCTTGAGATATGGCAGGGGGAACTGAAGGATTACTCAGACAGGCATTGTAAATAAATTTGAGCGAGCAGTAGGCTCCTAGGGAAGCTGTTAGGGAAGTGGCATCTTATTTCATTAAAGACAGAATGAAAAGTTCCTTCCTCCTGATTTGAAAATACTGGTCACAGAGGTGTTTAATATTTCATTACGGAGCTAGCTTCAGTGTTTATTTGTTCTGTCTGCTGTGGTCGTGTGTGGAGAGAAGGACACAGAAGAAAAGAGGGAATGGTGAAAAAAAAACTGATTCAGAGGCTAGAAAGATTTGAAAGATGAGCTAAGTTTGTCTTTTTACTTTGTTTTTAACAGTGGACATGGCAAATAGGCCATGAGCTTGAACTGCGTGAACTTGAATCTGAACTTGAGTGATGCCAGTGCTGGTTCCAGTCATGTTAGCAGTTGTGGTCCCTGCTGTGAACCAGGTCCTCCAGGGGAGTCACAGATGAAGAGGTCACAATTTCTGCTCATGAATGGTGTGACATCTTGCAAAATGAATAAGATGGGGGTACAAATTAGAGAAGAATCTAAGGGCTGTAAGAGAGGTACAAAGTGCTCTTGGGGGAATGAAGTAAGGGAGATACATAAGCCAGTTGGAGTCATTCAGGGAAGGTACCATGGGGTGGTGGCATTTGAAATGGACATTATAAATTAGGTAATATTTTCAGTAGCAGAAGGGGAACTGTATCATTTCAGAAGTCCCACTCTTGAACCTCACATCCCTACTGCCACCATCATTAATGAAACTTTTTGGAGATCAGCCAGTAGTTAGTTTGGTTCTATGGTATATGTTTAGGGGTTAGGGGGTTGTTTGGGGAGAAGCAGGAAAGGGGCTTGGGGGGTTTACAGTTCCTGGCAGGAGAGAGTCTGTCCTTTAACATCCAGTGTGAGTGGGTGGAGGGGTGGAGGTGGGGGGAATCTGTGAAGGTTTGAGCAGAGCTTTGCAATGATTGCACATGTGCCTCATTAATTGTCATCTGGAAGCTTGGAGTGATGGGAACTCATTTTCAGTTGTAAGAGAGATTACAATGGAGAGACTGTCACAGTTATGCAGTTAAAATGTAATGAAACTAGGGGCACTTGAGTAGCTCAGTTGGTTAAGCGTCCGACTCTTGATTTTGGCTCACGTCATGAATTCAGGATCCTGAGATCGAGTCCTGTTTTGGGCTCAGTGCTAGGCATGGAGCCTGCTTAGAGTCTTTTTCTCCCTCTTTCTCTGCCCCTCCCCACTCCACTCACACATGTTCTCTCTCTCCCTCTCTCTCTCAGTCTCTTTAAAAAAAAGAAAAGATGTAATGAAACCATAGAATGAGCAAGGTCAAGGGAGTCAGTCAAAGTGTTCTTAGACTTGATACAGAAAAATGATCCATAAAAGGAAAATTTGATAAATTGGGTCTCATCAAAATTCAAAACTTTTGCTCCATACAAGATCCTGTTAAGAGAATGAAAAGTCAGACTACAGGATGGGAGAAAACACCTGCAAACGACATATGTATAACAAAGGACCAGTATGTAGAATATAAGAGGAACTCTTGAAGTCCCGCAGTTAAGAAAATAATTGGAAAATGGGTAAAACTCATGAACGGAAGAGGATATACAGATGGTAAACAAGCACACGAAAATACTCATCATCAGTAGTCATCAGGGAAGTTCAAATTGAACCCACACCGAGATAACACTACACAACTATAAAAATGTGTATGCAAAAAATGGTGACAACACCAAATGTTGTCAAGGATGTGGAGAAACTGGATCATTTGTCCATTGCTGATAGGGATGTGAAATGGCAGTCACTCTGGAAAACAGTTTGGTAGTGTCTTATAAAAGTGTCCGTGCAATTACCATCTTTGTAAAAGTTTAGGAAGATGATATCACATAAAAATGAACAACAGAAAAGTATTGAAGTCAAATGCCATATAGAGGAAAAAGGCAGGAAGGGGCAAAATAACATCCCCATCAATGATGAAAGCATGCTAGAAAGGTAAATGCTCCAAAATGTGTCTGTAAGGTTAAATTTAAAAAAAAAAATTACACAAGACCTGCAAGAGTAACATAAAGAAGAATTAACAAACTCATAAATGAAATGATAGAATTCAAGATCATACTTAGAAATTAAATAATTAAATATAAAGCAATTTTAGCAATGAAGATTAAACTAGAAGCAAAAAGAAATACAACAAAGGAGAAAAGATGGAAAAATATTTAAATGTAAAAGGAATGTAAAAAGAGGTAAAAAGGAATCAAAAGAAAGTTATAAATATCAATGATCAGCAAAGATGATCCAACACATACACAAGAGTCTAAGAAGAAGATAACAGAGCAAAGAAATAAAACAAATATGAAAATTATAATTGAGGAAAATTTGCTAACATAAAAAACTTGAAAATATCTATTGAAAGAATAACTTTATACTTGAAAATATTGACCTAAAATGGCTAATATAAGACATTCTGGCAAAAATTACGGACCTTTAAAGAAAGAGAGAAAATCCTCTGGGTATCTGGGCAACATTAGTATATTACCGACAAGTGACAGAAAAGTAGATTATCATTAGTCTTTTCGATGGTAATGCTATTCCTTAGAAGAAAATGCATGAACATACCAGAGATCCAAAGAGAAGGAAAATGTGACCTGGGCATTCTATATCCAGAAAAGCTGACCTTCAAAAATATAAAAGACAAAAGACATTGACACGCAAGAGTTTAGGGAATATTGTTCCCGTGAGCCCTCTTAAGGAATCTAGTGAAGAACTTGTTTCCCTGAGCCCTTAAAATTCTACTAGAGAATGACTTTGGACAACCATACCTGGAGAGGCATCTTCAGGGAACTGGTGGGGAGCACTGCATCACTGCTGAATGGTGGCTGAAGGGAGACACTGTACCGTGTGCTGGATGTCTAATGCCATGGGGCAGATTGAGTATAACTAGAAAACAACACGTAGAGGAAGGGGAATAGCATTTGCCAAAAATCTCACACAAAACCCCCCAAAACCCAAACCAACAACCAGACAACCATTTCAGCAATCACAATTGGTGATGATAGTGATGGTCTCCTGAGACTGATGTCCCGATGTCTTAAAAGCCACACTTCATGTTTTTGTCTCTCTATCAGCCTATGGGTGCTACCCTGATTCTCAACTCTGAAACCTCCTCCAGAGCCCTGTCTTGCATATCCCATGTACCTTCCCATTCTTTTCATTTCTTTTCTGCTGTTAACACTTGACCCCGTTCAGCCTGAAGCAATCAGTCCATCTTCAGTTTTTACTCTGCAAGCGAAAACCTAGGATCAAATCTTTCAAACACAAAATTCTCCAGAGGAGAGAGAGAAGCTGTGATGTATCATTTATTACTGTTTTGTCATATCTCATAGGAAACTGTGTGGTTAATACTATCAGCATGGATGCCTAATTTTAATATTAGATTTTTCAGAGTTCCATAATCCTGTTCTTTTTCCCTTACACTCCTTTTCTGTGATTGCAGTTAGAAGTAATAACTGTGCAGTTATCTATATACTTTATTCCATCTCTAGAGGTGCTGCTTACACAATCATTGTTTAGCTCTCTATTTCTAGAAAACGTATTCCTTAGGTAGGCTGACTTCATATTTCTAGACAGGAAAATACTAAAAGGGCCACTTAGCAAAGACTTGGCATCAATGCCATACTATTATTATTATTTTTTAAAGATTTTGTTGGTTTGACCTGGGGGGGCCCTAGTGGGGGGAGGGTCAGAGGGAGAGGGAGAAAGAGACTCCCCACTGATCGGGAAGCCCCACATGGGGCTCGATCCCAGGACCCCAGGATCATGCCCTGAGCCAAAACGCAGACGCTTAATGGCCGAGCCACCCAGGTGCCCCTCAATGCCATGTTATTAATTGACATAAATGTCATGAGTGCTCTTCTTTCTAGGACTTTATATATAAAAATCTATTTTTTTTTAAAGATTTTATTTATTTATTTGACAGAGATAGAGACAGCCAGCGAGAGAGGGAACACAAGCAGGGGGAGTGGGAGAGGAAGAAGCAGGCTCATTGCAGAGGAGCCTGATGTGGGGCTCGATCCTGGAACGCCGGGATCACGCCCTGAGCCGAAGGCAGGCGCTTAACCGCTGTGCCACCCAGGCGCCCCTAAAAATCTATTTTAGAACTCTGTTCTAGACCATGCCTAATAGCTAATGTTCTAGTCAACTAGCATTGTAGCTTTCATACGGGGGTTGGACTTTTGCATTTGCAAGGGCTGAAACAGGGGCGTGCCTATGTGGAGCAGTAGAGAAATATTGCTTAATAGAGCCAAGAGCAATTCTCTTGATCTTACCCTGTGGCGTTTTCCATGTTTACCTGTAAAATGGGTAGAACATGGATTTCTTTGTGTGTCTCTGGGAGTCTTGTCAGATGAGACGAGGTGGAAGATAGAACGGGCATCTGGACCACCACCATCATGATTTTCTTTGAGAAGCTTCTGGGAGAGCAAGTGGCTTTTTCTCAGGGAGGGAGCAGCAAGTCCCTGGGCTTTTCTAAAGCTGCCTTAATTTTGTGCACATGGACTTAACACTACCTGTGACTTTGCTGCTACCAGCAGATCAGACCTTGCCCTTTGACGAAGTAAGCAAAGATGTCCTCAATGAAAGCGAAGTTCTAAAGCAGAATGACAGTAAGTACACAGAAGCGCCCAGCCTTCTGTGCCACTGAAAAGATGAAAGGGGATGTTTTAAAGAGTCAGAATGTTCTGCAAATGTACTTCTTATTAATGGTAATAATAACTTGATAAGGAGGCAGATCCCCTGAAACTTAGTACAATATACATTGGATATGATCTCCACATCACCCCTACTTCTTTTTTATTTTGTTTTTTTTTTATTATATTATGTTAGTCACCATACAGTACATCCCCGGTTTCCGATGTAAAGTTTGATGATTCATTAGTTGCATATAACACCCAGTGCACCATGCAATACGTGCCCTCCTTACTACCCATCACCGGTCTATCCCATTCCCCCACCCCCCTCCCCTCTGAAGCCCTCAGTTTGTTTCTCAGAGTCCATAGTCTCTCATGCTTCATTGCCCCTTCTGATTACCCCCCCTTTCTTTATCCCTTTCTTCCCCTACCGATCTTCCTAGTTCTTATGTTCCATAGATGAGAGAAATCATATGATAATTGTCTTTCTCTGCTTGACTTATTTCACTTAGCATTATCTCCTCCAGTGCCGTCCATGTTGCAGCAAATGTTGAGAACTCGTTCTTTCTGATAGCTGAGTAATATTCCATTGTATATATGGACCACAACTTCTTAATCCAGTCATCTGTTGAAGGGCATCTCGGTTCCTTCCACGATTTAGCTATTGTGGACAATGCTGCTATGAACATTGGGGTGCATATGGCCCTTCTCTTCACTACGTCTGTATCTTTGGGGTAAATACCCAGTAGTGCAATGGCTGGATCATAGGGTAGCTCAATTTTTAACTTTTTAAGGGACCTCCACACTGTTTTCCAGAGTGGCTGTACCAACTTGCATTCCCACCAACAATGTAGGAGGGATCCCCTTTCTCCACATCCTCTCCAACAATTGTTGTTTCTTGCCTTGTCTATTTTTGCCATTCTAACTGGTGTAAGGTGGTATCTTAGTGTGGTTTTGATTTGAATTTCCTTGATGGCTAATGATTTTGAACATTTTTTCATGTGTCTGTTAGCCATTTGTATGTCTTCATTGGAAAAGTGTCTGTTCATATCTTCTGCCCATTTTTTGATTTATTTGTTTCTCGTGTATTGAGTTTGAGAAGTTCTTTGTAGATCTTGGATACCAGTCTTTTATCTGTAGCATCATTTGCAAATATATTCCCCCATTCCGTGGGCTGCCTCTTAGTTTTTTTGACTGTTTCCTTGGCTGTGCAGAAGCTTTTTATCTTGAGGAAGTCCCACAAGTTCATTTTATCTTTTGTTTTTCTTGCCTTTGGAGATGTGTCATGAAAAAGGTTGCTTTGGCCGATGTCGTAGAGGTTGCTGCCTATGCTCTCCTCTAGGATTTTGATGGATTCCTGTCTCATATCGAGGTCTTTCGTCCATTTGGAGTTTATCTTTGTGTATGGTGTGAGAGAGTGGTCAAGTTTCATTCTTTTGCATGTAGCTGTCCAATTTTCCCAGCATCATTTATTGAAGAGACTCTCTTTTTTCCACTGGATGTTTTTTTCCTGCTTTATCAAAGATTAGTTGCCCAAAGAGCCGAGGGTCCATTTCTGGGTTCTCTATTCTGTTCCATTGGTCTATGTGTCTGTTTTTGTGCCAGTACCATGCTGTCTTTGTGATCACAGCGTTGTAGTACAGCTTGAAATCCGGCATTGTGATGCCCCCAGCTTTGTTTTTCCTTTTCAACAGTTCCTTGGCGATTCGGATGACCCCTACTTCTAATCAGTGTGATTGTATTTCACGGTCTTGGATTTGTATGTGTTCCCAACAGTTCTTGATTGTATGCCGTAATTTTTCTGATACAGATTCTTTAAATATAAAAAAGACACATTTCTCAGTTGATTAAATACTTTACCTTAAGATAGCTGCTCTTTAATACTGCTCCCATTAGTTAATAGAAGTCAACTAGGATGTTTGTTTTATGTACTAACATGGTCTAAGGATAGGAAAGGAAATCACTACACGTTATAAGATTAGCAAACAGAAAACATAAGAAAACCTTCACTTCTATGAATGATCTTAAAAATGAGAATAGAGATAATACTTGTATTGGATACATTTACTCCTAAATCAATATATTTGAATGAAAAACCACCAGCTAATACCTAATACATGAGAGAATTAAAAGAATGGTTATACCCACCAAGAATGAGATTATGGTAAAATACACTAGTGATGGTAGCATGTCTTTTATTGCATTGTTTGTATTTCCTGACTCTGAAAAATAAATAGTCTCACAGGATATTCAAACAAGGCAGAACCTTACAAAGGGAAAAGTAAAAATGATCCCAGGACTCCCCATGCAAAAGAAACAACTGATGACATCTTGGTGTGTCTCTTTTTCAACAGCTTTCTATGAAGATAAACACATTAAATTGCTACAATAACATTATACAGGCTGTTTTGCAACCTGAACATGGAGGCATTGTGTTCCATTTAACGAACTATGTACAAAGTGGTAGACTCAGCTTCTTCGCATTTTCTCGCAATAGTAAACAAGTCTAAGATGAACATCCTTGACGATACAGTCATCTACACTGGATAAAGTACGTCCTGGAGGAAACAATTATGAACAGAATGTCTGGCAAAGAATACGTAGACTTTACATTTGAATCCTATGGACAGAACACCTCCCAGAAATATAGAAATTTATATTCCCCATAGTTACTATTCACCGTTGTCTCATACCCTTTCCAGTATTTGATATTGTTAATATATATTTTTAAAATGTGTACACTAAGAGATAAAAATTTAGACCTCATCCTTTTATTACACATTTCTTTGAATATTACTGCAATTCATCATTCATATTCTTTTTGCTATTGGTATTTTTTCTAGTTTTCAATTACCTACTGATCCCTCTACTAACTTTTCAATAAGGAAGCTTGTTTCTTCTTATTTTTGAGAGTTAATTGTATCTTGGGGATATTCAGTCTTTGTTGGGCGTGCTAAAAATATTTCCCCAGCTTATCATTGCTTTTCAATTTTGTTTAAAGTATTTAAATTTTTTTTTTTTTTTTGCCAAAGATAGAGTTAAAAAAAATTAAGTAGTTGCCAGTACTTACTGGATTTTATGGCATGCTTAAAAAGACCTGCTCCACCCATATTTAAATAGAGGGTAGGAGAGGATGAAGAAAAGAAGATATATGGGCAGGCATTTTGCAATATCTGAAAGTAGGAAAAAACAGCAACTCACTTTATACCCTAATCAAATCGCACCTGAACAAACAAACAAATAACAGCAAAACAAAAAATTCTGACCATATCTGGTTTAGGAGAACTGAACCAGATAAATTTTGGAGCTTTTTATCTATTCTGGGATGGCATGCAATCAATATACGGAGAAATGCTTTCACCAATTCAAAAACATATTTGTTAAGTACCGGGTACTGTGCTGGATTTTGATTTAGAGAAAAAAAGATAATGATTTTTAAAAAAGAAAGTAAAATCGCTCCTGCCTGCATAGAGTTCACAGTCTGCAAGGTACTGTAGAAGTCTAGCATCCATCCCTCATCCTGCTTCAAAACCATAACTAAACAATTGGTAAATGTGGAAAGTCCTGATTTCTTGGGGGGGCGACCCCATTTCTTGTGATTCAAAGAAAACATATTGTGTAACAGAGCCCCAAGCTCCCTTCTTCTGCAACTATTGGCGGCTGCCTCTCTGCAAGGAGACACTGATGCCTTTGAGACACTGACTGGGCTGTAATACTTAAACCTGTAATCATGCTTCATGCCAGGAAAATGTTTTCAAAACATCTGCACTATTTAACCAGCCAAGATGTTTTGTGAAAAATATTTGTGAAAGCTTCCATCAGGAAGTATTCATTCATTTGAAGTAATGGATGAAAATATTTGAAAATATTTGTTCATCTTAACTCTGTGTGTGTGTGTGTGTGTATGAATGTGCCACGTACTTGTGTAACAGTGGAATTTTATATATAACCATGTTTTAAAGTTAAAACACTTCCTGTATTTGATTTCATAAGGGAGAATGGAAGACTTTAAGGATGGGAACGAAGACCTACTTTATAATGAGGGAAATGACCATAGTCCCTTATCATTTTTAACAGGATTTTAGAAGTTATTTTACCTTTATTATTCATTCTTCACAAAAAGCTTGGGAAATAAGTGTTAATATTTTCATGTTGCATACTGAAATAATGTGGCTGAGTGTGATTAGGAGATTGAAGTCCCTAGGTTAGTAAATATCAGAGATGAAAACCAAACCCCAAGTTTATTCCTTTTGCCACCACACTACAGCTGCCCCGGTGCTCAAGGCCTGTTTAACTTGTAAAAGGGGGAATAGAGAGTTACTTCCCAATTACCTAGGTATGAACCCGATGAAAGCCTAGCCACTTACCACAGGTCCTGCTTGCAGAAACCAAGCTCTCTCTTTATTACACTTGCCTTGGACTCATGTGGTAAGAGCAACAATAGGCTTTGGAGTCAAATTTAATCTTGGGTTTTAATTCTGGTTCTACCACTTACTGGCTGTGCGTATTTGGACCTAAAGTCTCCGTCCTGTCTTCACCTAAAAACACTGGTATCGACAATACTTACACTGAAGATTGTGTGAGATCTCTGTCACATAGTAGGTGCTCAAGAATCACCCAGAGGGACATTACCTGGACCCTCCTGGGATGCCATCAAGCAATACTAAATGTTATGGGGAATACAAGGTTTATAGGGAGTGGAGGCCTGGACATAAAGGCAAGAGCCAGTAAGAGTTAGTTTTGAGCTCTGTGCTAACCCACCTGCAAAGAATTGCTGTAGGGCCATAGTTAAATTCCTCTTTTATCTCAGATCCTCATATTCCCTTACATTTCAGGAGGCATTATATTAAGAAGAAAGAAATGGGGAGCCTTGAAAAAAGTAGAGAAATGTAAGGATGGTGTTGCTGAACCTTTTTACAATGCTGAAAAATGGATTTTCCTAATCTTTTTTTTTTTTTTTTCACCCTTTATAGCTGATGGCGTCTGTGTCTTTAAATGCTTACTCAACAGAGACACTGAATGTTGCCGTGTGGGGAAGGAATCCATCTTGATTACTCTGGGATACAGCAGCGCTTTGTTGAAGTTTGAGTCTCCTGCGGGTAAGTTTTGTGCCTGTCCTGACACCTTCCTAGCCTTTCCTGGGGACAAGTTCCATCATTGGTTGACCTTGCTGTTACTGATTGGTTGGCTTTTGGCAGCGTGTTTCCTGATGTGAGCTGTCATGGATTGATAGAATGATTTGAAACTGGTGTTGGTGCTTCCTTGATCCCGTGGCTAGGGAATAACCAACCTTTTCCTAGACTATGAGAATGTTTTTATTCTTGACCGCCCCCTTTGGTCCTCCTTCATCCAGAGCTGCAGGAGAGACAACCAGGGATGGTCTTCGTCTTCATCACTGTTGTTGCTTCTCCTTGACAATGAGATTGTTTGCAGAAATGTGATTTTTCAATTTGAGTGTCATTCAGAATGATTCCATCTTGTTTTTTTACCTTTGAATCATCGGTTGATCATCTTTAGACTCTAGACAACAAATGTCAAGCAAGCAGGGAGGTAAACTAAGTATAACCGGAAGTGTTTTAAGGAAGGAAGAAAAGACACTCTGGAAGAGATCAAATCTGATAAGTTAAGAGTAACAATGCCTTGGGTCTGCTTTAGATGGTTGATGGTCATTTCTTTACCTTGAATATAAATTGATTCTTTGTACTTACAGTGTTAATACAGACAATGTAAAGTATTAGCAATGGTAAATTTTCTCCTCTGGTTAGCTAAAATATCTTAAGCTGTTTCATTATTGATAACTACTTGGGATAAAGAAATTAACCTAGTTTCTTGTTTTGAAATTCCACTCACACAGGCGTCAGCCAGAGTGAGGAATTTAACACGTGTCTGTCCATCTCTCTATCTTCTCTATTCATCCATCAGTCCATCTTATGTGTATGCTGCATTTTGGAGTAAATTATAATAACCAACACATTTTGCCACCATGTACTTCCAGCTGCATATCATTAACTAGAATTCAAAATTTGTTTCTAATTTTTTTCTATTAAGGTTAAATTTACATACATTGAAATGAACAAATCTCAAGAACACCATCATTCCTAAAAGTTACCTCATGCCCTTTCCCCATCACTCCTTACTCCTGTCCTTCCAGGGTAGTCACTGCTCTGACTTTCTTCTAACCATAGATTAGATTTGCCTTTTCTAGAATGTCCTGTAAATGTGATCATTCAGTGTATATGCTCTTTAATAAGGTCACTGAGCATATTTTGAGACATCCATGTTGCTGCAAGTATTAGTAGTTTGTTCACTTTTATTACTAGGTACTAGTCACAGTTTGCTTGTCCATTCTCATTTTGGTGGATATTCAGACTGTCTCCAGGTCTTGCCTATCATGAGTAAAGTTGCTATAAATATTCTCACACCAGTCATTTTGCATACATATATTTTTTTCATTTCTTTTGGATCAATACCTGGGGGTTAAATTGCTAGGTCATGGAATAAGTGCATGCTTAGTTCTATAATAAACAGCCAGAATTTCTTCTAAAGCAGTTGTACCATTGTATACTCCCACCAATAATGGATGAGAGTTGTTCCACATCTTTGCCAGCATTTGGTCTTTCAGTCTCTTAAATTTTTTTTCCATTTTGTAAAAAAATGAATGAATTAATTAATTAAATAAAACTTTCTCCATTTTGGTAGATGTGTGGTTGAATCTCACTGTGGTTTTAATTTACATTTTCCTGATGCTTGATGATATTAAGCACTTTTTTCATGGGCTTATGAATTCAAATCATTTACTTCTTACTAATTGATTATCTATGGAGTTGTTGTTCTTTAGGTATCTGGGACACCAGGCACGTGTCAGACACATAAT
Source organism: Ursus maritimus (assembly GCF_017311325.1). Taxonomy (NCBI): domain Eukaryota; kingdom Metazoa; phylum Chordata; class Mammalia; order Carnivora; family Ursidae; genus Ursus; species Ursus maritimus. The sequence goes on along the minus strand of NW_024426008.1, from coordinate 21,551,643 downwards.
TCATGCACGTCATCTCCTGGCTTGGAGTTTACTTACTCATTTGCATAATGATGTCTTTCATTGAGAATAAGTTTTCAAATTTGGTGAAATCAAGTTTTTTATTTTTTTCCTTATTGCATTCTGTATCCTAAAGAAACTTTCCTACCCTCAGATAGTGAATGATTTCTCCTGTATTTGCTTCTAGAAGTTTAGCTTTAGCTTCTGTATTTTATTATTTTTTGCATTTATTATTTTCTAATCTCTCTTAATTACTTTTTATATGGTGTGAGGTATGGGGCCAAGGATTACTTTTAGACCATATCGATATCCATTTATTCTAGCACTGTGTGTTGGTAAGGCGTTTGCAAGTCAAATGACTGTGTACAGACTTCGTCTATTCTAGAACTCTCTATTCTGCTCCACTCATTATCCTTAGTATCACATTGTCTGGATTACCTTTAAAGTAACACTTGAAGTCTGATGCTTTAAGTCCTCTTTCGTTTTTGTCAAGATTGTTGTGTATATTCTTGCTCCTTTATATCCCCATATACATTTTATAATTAAATTATCAATCTGTACAAATGCCTGCCCCAGTTAAGATTGAGATTGATCAATTTGGTGAGAATTATCATTTTAACAATATTAAGTCTTTCGGTCACTGGCAAGCTGAAGACAGCTCATACTAAATCACAAGAGATGATTATTAAATTTTCAGAAATTTATAGCTTCATTTTGGCTAGGGTGGAAGAAATTAGTAAAGGCCCCTGTTGTTTCGTGGGGAAGGGGTTCATTGCTAAATGATTACCAGCATGTCATTACTTCAGTGCAGAAATATGTTATTTTTCTCCATTTATTTAGGTCTTTAATTTTTTCCCAGAAGGGGAACAATTTGTAGTTTTCAGCATTGAGGTCATACACAGCTTTGACAAATTTATCCCTAAATATTTTATGTTTTTGAATGTATTATAAATAAAATTTTGAAAACTCACAACTGTTTGCTGCTGGTATATGATAGATAGATAGATAGATAGATAGATAGATAGATAGATAGATAGATATTTTGAAATTTCCAGTATGATTAATATTTAGTATATATTAATACAATGTAGTGATTCAACAATTCTATACATTATTCAGTGCTCACCATGATAAGTGTGCTCTAAATCCCCTTCACCTGTTTCACTCATTCCCCCACCCACTTCCCCTCTGGTAATACTCAGTTTGTTCTCTATAGTTAAGAGTCTGTTTTTTGGTTGGTGTCTTTTTTCCTTTGGTCATGTGTTCTGTTTCTTAAATTTCATAAATGAGTGAAATCATATGGTATTTGTCTTGACCGACTTATTTCACTTAGCATTATACCGTCTAGATCGATCCATGTTCTTGCAAGTGGCAAGATTTCATTCTTTTTTATGGCTGAGTAATATTCCATTAGATAGATAGACTTATATATCTCACATTTTCACATTTTTCTATCCATTCATCTCTCAGTGGACACTTGGGTTGCTTCCATAATTTGGCTATTGTAAGTAATGCTGCAGTAAACGTAGGGGTGCACATATCTTTTGAAATTAGTGTTTTCATATTCTTTGGGTAAATATCCAGCAGCAAAATTAGTGGATCATCTGGTAATTCTATTTGTAATTTTTTGAGGAATGTCCCTACTGTTTTCCACAGTGGCTGCGCCAGTTTAGATTCCCATCAGTAGTATATGAGGGTTCCATTTTCTCCACATCCTTGCCAACACATGTTGTTTCTTGTGTTTTTTATTTTAGCCCTTCTGACAGATGTGGGGTGATACCTCTCTGTGGTTTTGATTTGCATTTCCCTGGTGATGAGTGATGTTGAGCATCTCTTCATGGGTCTGTTGGCCATCTGAATGTCTTCTTTGGAGAAATGTCTGTTTGTGTCTTGCCCACCTTTTATTTATTTTTTATTTTTTTAAATTTATTTTAATTTATTTAATTTTTTAAAGATTATTTATTTTTGAGAGGGAGGGGCGAGCATGCAAATTGGGGTGGGGAGGAACAGAGGGAGAAAATCTTCAAGCAGACTCTCTGCAGAGTGCATTGCCCAACGTGGGGCTCGATCTCATGACCCATGAGATCATGACCTGAAATGAAACAAAGAGTCAGAAACTTAATTGACTGAGCCACTCAGGCGCCCTTTGCCCACCTTTTAATTGGATTATTTTAGTTCTGTGTTGAGTTGTAGAAGTTCTTTATATATTTGGGTATTAAACTGTTATCGGACATGTCATTTGCAAATATCGTCTCCCATTCAGCAGGTTGTCGTTTAGCTATGTTGTTTCTTCTGCTGTGCAGAAGCTTTTTATTTTGATGTCCCATTAGTTTGTTTTTGCTTTTGTTTCCCTTGCCAAAGAGGACATATTTAGAAAAATGTTGCTACAGCTGATGTCAGAGAAATTACTGCCTATTCTCTCTTCTAGCAGTTTTATGGTTTTAGGTCTCTAATCCACTTTGAATTTATTTTTGTATATGGTGTAAGGAAGTGGTCCAGGTCCATCCTTTTGCATGTTGCTCTCCAGTTTTCCCAATACCACTTGTTGAAGAGACTGTCCTTTACCCATTGGATATTCTTCCTTGCTTTGGTTAAGATTAATTGACCATATAATTGTGAATTCATTTCTGTGTTTTCTATTCTGTTCTTGTGTCTATCTGTGTGTCTGTTTTTATGCCAGCACCATACTGTTTTGATCACTACAGCTTTGTAATATAACTTGAAGTCTGGAATTGTGATGCCTCCAGCTTTGCTTTTCATTTTTAAGGTTGCTTTGGCTATTCAGGGTCTTTTGTGGTTCCATACAAATTTTAGGATTATTTGTTCTAGGTCTGTGAAAAATGCTGCTGGTATTTTGATACGGATTGCATTCAATCTATAGATTGCTTTGGGTAGTATGGACTTTGTTTTGTTTTGTTTTTAAAGATTTTATTTATTTGACAGAGAGACAGCCAGCGAGAGAGGGAACACAGGCAGGGGAAGTGGCAGAGGAAGAAGCAGGCTCCCAAGCAGAGCAGGGAGCCCGATGCAGAGCTCAATCCCAGGACTTTGGGATCACGCACTGAGCCGAAGCAGATGCCCAATGACTAGAGCCACCCAGGCGCCCCCAGTATGGACGTTTTAACAAATATTTTTTTATTCCAACCCATGAGCGTGGAGTATCTTTCCATTTGATGGTGTCATCTTCAATTTCTTTAATTTGTGTTTTAAAGTTTTCAGAGTACAGATCTTTCAGCTCCGTGGTTAAATTTATTCCTAGGTATTTTATTATTTTTGGTGCAATTGTAAATGGGATTGTTTTCTTAATTCCTCTTTTTGCTCCATTATTATTAGTGTACAGAAATGCATGGATTTCTGTATTATATTGATTTCATATCCTGCGGCCATACTGAATTCATGTATTGGTTCTAATAGGTTTTGAGGGAGTCTTTAGGATTTTCTGTGTATAGTATCATGGCATCTGCAAATAGTGAAGGTTTTACTTCCCAATTTGGATGCCTTTAATTTGTTTTTCTTGTCTGATCGCTGTAGCTAGGACTTCTAGTACTAAGTTGAAAAAAAGTGGTGAGAGTGGACATCCTTGTCTTGTTCCTGACCTTTGGGGATAAGCTCTCAATTTTCCCCACTAAGAACAATGTTACCTGTGGGTTTTTCATATATGACCTTTGTTCTGTTGAGGTAGGTGCCCTCTAAACCTACTTTGTTGATGGTTTTATCATGAATGTATGTTGTACTTTGTCAAAAGCTTTCTCTGCATCTATTGAAATGATCATTGGGGTAGATACCCAGTAGTGCAATTGCTGGGTCATAGGGTAGCTCTATTTTTAACTTTTTGAGGGACCTCCACACTGTTTTCCAAAGTGGCTGTACCAACTGGCATTCCTACTGACAGTGTTAAGAGGGTTTCCCTTTCTCGACATTCTCTCCAACATTTGTTGTTTCTTGCCTTGTTAATTTTTGCTGTTCTAACTGGTGTAAGGTGGTATCTCAGTGTGGTTTCGATTTGAATTTCCCTGATGGCTAATGATGTTGAACATTTTTTCATGTGTCTGTTAGCCATTCGTATGTCTTCTTTGGAGAAGTGTCTGTTCATGTCTTCTGCCCATTTTTTGATTTATTTGTTTTTTTAGGTGTTGAGATTGAGAAGTTCTTTATAGATTTTGGATACCAGCCCTTTATCTGTAGTGTCATTTGCAAATATCTTCTCCTATTCCATGGATTGCCTCTTTGTGTTGTTGACTGTTTCCTTTGCTGTGCAGAAGCTCTTTATCTTGATGAAGTCCCAAAAGTTCATTTTTGCTTTTGTTTTCCTTGCCTTTGGAGAAGTGTCAGGAAAGAGGTTGCTGTAGCCAATGTTAAAGAGGTTACTGTCTATGTTCTCCTCTAGGATTTTGATGGATTCCTATCTCACATTGAGGTCTTTCATCCATTTAGAGTTTATCTTTGTGTATGGTGTAAGAGAATGGTTGAGTTTCATTCTTCTGTATATTGCTGTCCAATTTTCTTAGCACCATTTATTGAAGAAACTGTCTTTTTTTCCATTGGATGTTTTTTTTTCTGCTTTGTCTAAGATTAATTGACCATAGAGTTGAGGGTCCATTTCTGGAGTCTCTATTTTGTTCCATTGATCTATGGTGTCTGTTTTTGTGCCAGTACCATGCTGTCTTGATGATCACAGCTTTGGAGTATAGCTTGAAATCAGGCAACATGATGCCCCCAGCTTTGTTTTTCTTTTTCAACATTTCCTTGACAATTCAGGGTCTTTTCTGGTTCCACACAAATTTTAGGATTGTTTGTTGCAGCACTTTGAAAAATGTCATTGGTGTTTTGATTGGGATGGCATTGAAAGTATAGATTACTCTGGGTAGCATAGACATTTTAACTGTGTTTCTACTTCCGATCCATGAGCGTGGAATGTTTTCCCATCTTTTTGTGTCATTTTCAATGTCTTTCATCTGTGTTCTGTAGTTTCTAGAGTATAGATCCTTTACCTCTTTGGTTAGGTTTATTCCAAGATATCTTATGGATTTTGGTGCAATTGTAAATGGAATCGATTCCCTAATTTCTCTTTCTTCAGTCTCATTGTTAATGTATAGAAATGCAACTGATGGGGTGCCTGGGTGGCTCAGTCGTTAAGCGTCTGCCTTCGGCTCAGGGCATGATCCCGGAGTCCTGGGATTAAGCCCCGCATTGGGCTCCTCCGCGGGGAGCCTGCTTCTTCCTCTCCCACTCCCCCTGCTTGTGTTCCCTCTCTCACTGGCTGTCTCTCTCTCTGTCATATAAGTAAATAAAATCTTAAAAAAAAAAATACAACTGATTTCTGTGCATTGATTTTGTTGCTGTATGAGTTCTAGTAATTTGGGGGTGGAGTCTTTTGGGTTTTCCACATAAAGTATCATGTCATCTGCAAAAAGAGAGATTGTGACTTCTCTGCCAATTTGAATACCTTTTATTTCTTT